>NW_015090838.1:107572-109378 GCF_001431845.1 Calidris pugnax
AGGGCCGGAGCCCCCCCCGATCCCCTGCAAACCGCACCCCCACCTGCAATGGGGAGGTGGGGGGCCCGGCTGCCCCGCGGGGTGACCTCTCCCGGGGGGTGAGGGGGTGCAGGCCCCCCATCTCCCCTGTCCCCCCCCCGCAGACGTGCTGCTCTCCGGACTGATGGCGTCGGGCGCGACGAGCCGCTCCGAGGACGAGGAGTCTCTGGCGGGGCAGAAGCGGGGCTCGGGCCAGGCCTCGGGAGCCATCCCCAAGCGCCGCAGCTCCTCGCGGTAGGTGGGAGGTTAATCGAAGTGATTAATTAATTAATTTCACCCGTAAGAGAGAAGTAGTGAAAGGGTTATTAAGGTAACAGCGATTTAGCAAAACCAGCAGTAAACGCGATGGTGTTTTAGGAGATTCTCTGTTATTTCCTGCCCAGAGGACGGGGGCAGTTGCGCTGTCGGGAAGAGCTTCCCGTTGAGGTTCAGAAAGGACCCCCCCGGCTTTTCTAAACTCCTTCCCCAAAACAGTCTGGGTGCAGCTGGATCCAATCCTGGTCCTAGAGTTGGTCAACGGTTTATGGCTAAAGGGTCGTATCTGTGCAATCTGCCCTGTGACTTAGCTAAGATTTCACAGAATCCCAGAATCTTCTAGGTTGGAAGGGACCTTAAAGATCATCAGGCTGGATATTAGGAAAAATTTTTTCCCTGAAAGGGTTCTCAGCCCTTGGAATGGGCTGCCCAGGGAGGTGGTTGAGGCCCCATCCCTGGAGGTGTTCAAAAGCCGGGTTGATGTGGTGCTGGGAGGTCTGGTTTAGTGATGATGCTCCTTGTTTGTTGTGGGGGTGTCTATTTTTGTCAAAATGAGGTTGACGGTTGGACAAGATGATCTTGAAGGTCCCTTCCAACCACTAAGATTCTGTGATTTTGTGATTCCTTCCAGGTTCATCAAGCGGAAGAAGTTTGACGATGAGCTGGTAGAGAGCAGCCTCGCCAAGTCCTCCAGCCGGGCCAAGGGCGCCGGTGGGGTAGAGCCCGGGCGCTGCTCGGGCAGCGAGCCTTCCTCCAGTGAGAAGAAGAAGGTGAGGGGCTGAGGGGGGACATCCGAGGGTCGGCCAGGAGGGTCTGGGGGGAGCCCCGAAGAAAGAAACCCCCATCTCTGCCCTCCCAGGTCTCCAAGTCGGTGTCCACCCCCATCGCGCCCAGCCCGGTCCCGACCCCCGGCCTCGCCAAGCGGATGAAGAAGAGCAAACAGTCCCTGCAGGTGACGAAGGACCTGGGTCGCTGGAAACCCGCCGACGACCTGCTGCTCATCAACGCCGTGCTGCAGGTGATGGTCACAGAATCATAGAATTGCCCAGGCCTCCAAAGGGACCCCCAAAGGTCCTCTCGTCCCACCCCCCCGCAGTCAGTAGGGACACCCCCAACTAGACCAGGTTGCCCCATCGAGCCTCCCCTTGAATATCTCCAGGGAAGGGGCCTCAACCACCTCCCTGGGCAACCTGTCCCAGTGCTCCACCACCCTCCCAGTGAAGAACCCTCTCCTCATCTCCAGTCTAAGGTCCTGAGGGTGGGGGGTGCTGCCTGGGGACCCCCCGGGGACTGTCCCCTCACCCCGGGGCTGGGGGGGGGGGGGTGCTGCAGGTGATGGTCACAGAATCATAGAATTGCCCAGGCCTCCAAAGGGACCCCCAAAGGTCCTCTCGTCCCACCCCCCCGCAGTCAGTAGGGACACCCCCAACTAGACCAGGTTGCCCCATCGAGCCTCCCCTTGAATATCTCCAGGGAAGGGGCCTCAACCACCTCCCTGGGCAACCTGTCCCA
>NW_015090838.1:109407-111420 GCF_001431845.1 Calidris pugnax
CTGGGGGGGGGGGGGGCGGCCGGGGGCCCCCCCGGGGCCTGTCCCCCCCCCCCGGGGGGGGGGGGGGGGGTGTCTTTTCCAGACCAACGACTTGACCTCCGTGCACTTGGGCGTGAAGTTCAGCTGCCGCTTCAACCTGCGGGAGATCCAGGAGCGCTGGTACGCGCTCCTCTACGACCCCATCATCTCCAAGTGAGTGTGGGGCAGGTCCCCGTGGGGCAGAGCCAGCCCCGAAGGGGGGTGGGAGGTTGAGGGGGTCTCACACCGTCCCCCCCACCGCCCCAGACTCGCCTGCCAGGCCATGAGGCAGCTGCACCCCGAGGCCATCGCCGCCATCCAGAGCAAAGTGCTCTTCAGCAAAGCCGAGGAGCAGCTCCTCACCAAGGTGGGATCGGTAAGAGACGGCTGGGATCAGACTGGGGGGGGGTCTAGTCGGGGGTCTCGGGGGTCTCCTTAGAATCATAGAATCATTGAGGTTGGAAGAGACCCTTGGGATCATGGAGTCCAACCATCTCCCCTACTCTACAAAGTCCTCCCCTACACCATGTCCCTCAGCACTGCATCTAAACGGCCCTTAAACACAGCCAGGGATGGGGACTCCACCCCCTCCCTGGGCAGCCTCTTCCAACGCCCGACCACTCTTTGGGTGAAAAATTCCTTCCTAATGTTCAATCTAACCCTCCCCTGTTGGAGCTTGAAGCCGTTCCCTCTCCTTCTGTCACTAATGACCTGTGAGAAGAGACCAGCACCAACCTCTCTACAGTGTCCTTTCACGGAGTTGTAGAGAGTGATGAGGTCTCCCCTCAGCCTCCTCTTCCTCACACTAAACAGTCCCAGCTCTTTCAATCACTCTTCATAAGATTTTATTCTCCAGCCCCCTCACCAGCTTCGTTGCCCTCCTCTGCGCTCGCTCCAGCACCTCCAGATCTCTCTTGGATTGAGGTGCCCAAAACTGGACACAATACTCCAGGTGTGAGTATCCAAGTCTCCTTGGTGCCACGTGGCTGGAAAGCTGCCCGGAAGAAAAGGCCCTGGGGGTGTTGGTAGACAGCAGGCTTAACGTGAGCCAGCAGTGTGCCCAGGTGGCCAAGAAGGCCAATGGCATCCTGGCTCGTATCAAGAATAGCGTGGCCAGCAGGAGTAGGGAAGTCATCGTGCCTCTGGACTGGGCCCTGGTGAGGCCTCACCTCGAGTGCTGTGTTCAGTTTTGGGCCCTCACTACAGGAAGGACATTGAAGTGCTGGAGCGTGTCCAGAGGAGAACCACCAAGCTGGTGAGGGGTCTGGAGAACAAGTCCTACGAGGAGAGGCTGAGGGAACTGGGCATGTTGAGTTTGGAGAAGAGGAGGCTGAGGGGAGACCTCATTGCCCTCTACAACTACCTGAAAGGAGGGTGTAGAGAGGCAGGTGTTGGCTTCTTCTCCCAAAGGACGAACGACAAGACCAGAGGAAATGGTCTGAAGTTGGGGCAGGGGAGATTTAGATGAGATATTAGAAAGAACTACTTTACTGAGAGAGTGGTCAGGCCCTGGAACAGCCTGCCCAGGGAGGTGGTGGAGTCACCATCCCTGGAGGGATTTAAGAAACGTATAGACATGGCTCTTCAGGGCCTGCTCTAGTGCCCAAGGTTATTGGTTTATGGTGAGGTGTTGAGCGTGGGGTTTAGTTGGTGGGTGCGGTGTTTTTGGTGGGCGTTTGGTGTGGGGTGTGTTTTGTATTTGTTTGGTTGGTTTTTTTTGTTTTGTTTTTTGTGATTGGACTCGATGATCTCAGAAGGTCCCTTCCAACCACTAAGATTCTGTGTCCCTTGTCCCCTCTCAGACCAGCCAGCCCACCCTCGACACCTTCCAGGAGCTGCTCCACAAACACCCCGACGTCTTCTACCCCTCACGCACCCCCAAGGCCCTGCAGCTCCACTGGCAGCTCATGAAGCAGTACTACCTGCTGGACGACCAGACTGGTGAGGCTCTGGGAGGGTCCCCTGTGTGTCCCCCTCCCTCCCCGTGTGTCCCCC
>NW_015090838.1:118567-118988 GCF_001431845.1 Calidris pugnax
GCGCCCACGTACGGGGGGGAGAGAAATGGTGCTGGGATGGGGGGGGGGGACACATGACAGGGAACCCCAAAGGGATGAGGGAACCCCAAGGGGATGAGGGAACCCCAAGGGGATGGGGCTCCATCCGGCCACAAGCCCCTGTGGGGTCTCTCAGAGCCCATCGGGGTCCCTGCAGCATTAACGGGGTGAGATCGGGGGGGTCCTGCAGCCCATCAGGGTCTCCATAACCCCACCAGGGTCCCCAGTGCCCCACCAGGGTCCCCACAGCTCCACTGGGGTCCCTGCAACCTTTGGGGGGGGATCCCTGCAGCCCTCCAGGAGCCCCAAATCCCAGTGGGGTCCCCACAGTCCAGGGGGTCCCTGCAGATGGGGGGTGTGTGTGTGGGTGTTTCTGCAGCCCAGGGGGTGTCCCTGCAGCCTG
>NW_015090838.1:122010-122420 GCF_001431845.1 Calidris pugnax
CATGTCCCCAGTCCCAACATGTCCCCAGCCATGACCCGTGTCCCCAGTCCCAACCCATGTCCCCAGCCCCAAAACGTGTCCCCAGTCCCAAAACGTGTCCCCAGTCCCAATCCATGTCCCCAGTCCCAACATGTCTCCAGCCATGACCCATGTCCCCAGTCCCAATCCATGTCCCCAGCCCTGATCCATGTCCCCAGTCCTGACCTGTGTCCCTGTCCCCAACATACTGTCCCCAGCCCGTGTCCCGGCCCCGACCCGTGTCCCAGCTCCACCTTTCTGAGCCGGTGTTTTCTCCTCCTCTGGGCCTGCAGGTGCCCCGAGAGATGGTAAAGCACCGCCCGGCTCCGGCGCCGGCTGCCATCGAAGCCCTTCCCTCCGGCACGGCCGAGCCGCTGGCGCCCACCTTCCTC
>NW_015090838.1:122430-122697 GCF_001431845.1 Calidris pugnax
GACATTGGTGACAGAAGCCATGGGGGGGCCTCCAGCCAGTCCCACCTTCCCCACCACCATCTCCTCACCCGTGTCCTTTGTGCTGTCGATGCCCAAGCGGCTCTTGGTGCTGGTGATGTCCTTGTGGGACACGAGGAACAGGGCCACCTCCTCCTTCTCGTTCTTGATGGGCACCACGTCCAGCAAGCACCAGAAGGGGACACCTGGGGGGGGGTTGGGGGGACAAAAGATGGGCTCACGGAGCTGCCAAGCCCTCCCGGGGGGGGG
>NW_015090838.1:124170-126031 GCF_001431845.1 Calidris pugnax
CCCCGGGAGGGGGTAACGGGCTCCGATCCTTCCCCGGTGGGCGAGAAGGAGATGGGGGAGCGCCAGGACCCCCACGAGCACCCCCCGGGACAACCGGGCGCTCTGCCGAGCACCGTCTATCCCGGTCCCGGTCCCAAACCCGGTCCGGGTCCCGGTCCCGATCCCTCCTCCCCGGGGGGGTGCACAGCCCGTCCCGGTCCCGGTCCCGGTCCCTCCTCCCCGGGGATTGGGCAGCGCCGAGCACCCCCGGTACCGGTCCCACTCCCGATCCCGATCCCAATCCCGGTCCCGCGGTCCCGATCCCGATCGCGGTCTCGGTCCCTTCTCCCCGGGGGGGGGTGCACAGCACCGAGCACCCCCGGTCCCGGTATTCCCGTGCCGATCCCGATCTCGGTCCCGGGGTCCCGGTCCCAGTCCCGATCCCGGTGTCCCGGTCCTTCATCCCCGGGGGGGTACACAGAGCCGAGCACCCCCGCTCCCGGTGTCCCTGTGCCGATCCCGATCCCGATCCCTATCCCTATCCCGGTCCCGGTCCCGGTCTCCCGGTCCCGGTCCCGAACCCTATCCCGGTCCCGATCCCGATCCCGATCCCAATCCCGGTCCCGGTCTCCCGGTCCCGGTCCCGATTCCAATCCCTCCTCCCCGGGGAGATTTGGGGTGGGGGGGGGTTTGCAGAGCCCCCCGAGCACCGTCCGTCCCGTCCAATCCCGGTCCCACCGTCTGTGCCGGTACCGGTTGCGGCTCCCGGTACCGGTGGGGGATCCCGGTACCGGTGAGGGGTCCCGGTACCGGTGGACTCACGCGTCCCGTGGAAGCGGCGGGCGATGGTGTCCAGGAAGGCGTTTTGCGGTACCGGGAGACCCCGCATCGGCGACATCTCGGTGGCGGCTCCGCGTTGGGCGGGCACCGGGGGGGGCGGCGCTGGGTCCCGAATTCTTCACCCTGAGGGTGGTGAGAGCCTGGCCCAGGTTGGCCAGAGAAGCTGTGGCTGCCCCATCCCTGGAGGGGTTCAAGGGGCAGGTTGGAGGGGGCTTGGAGCAACCTGGGCTGGTGGGAGGTGGCCCTTCCATCAGAAGGGATGGAACTGGATGAGCTTTAAGGTTCCTTCCAACCCAAAATGTTCTGGGATTCTACGGTGATCCCACCACTTCCCTGGGTTGGAAGAGACCTCGAAGCTCATCAAGGCCAACCATCAACCCACCACCACCCACCACCACCCTTAGATCCCCCCAGGGATGGTGTTTGGGGAACTGGAGCCATCGGATGAGTGGGAAGAGTTTTGAACCAAAAATTAGGAGATTTAGGTGAGATCCGGGGAGGAAATTCCTCCCCCTGAGGGTGGTGGCCCAGGTTGGCCAGAGAAGCTGTGGCTGCCCCATCCCTGGAGGGGTCCAAGGCCAAGGTTGGAGGGGGCTTGGAGCAACCTGGGCTGGTGGGAGGTGTCCATAGGGCAGGGGGTGGGACTTGGGGGGGCTTTAAGGTCCCTTCCCACCCCAAACCAGTCTGGTCACTGGTGGCAGCGAGGCAGAGGCAGCGACACCCACCATGATCATCACCTTTATTGGTACAGCTCTGGAGAACGCCTGTCGCCATCTCCCCCCCCCCGACACACACCCCGGGGCGGCCCAGGATTAGCTCTGCTAATTGATATTGCTCTAAATTTAATTTAGGGACCGAGAAAAAAGGCTGGAGAAATTGGGGAGAAATTAGGGAGAACGGGGGACGCGCGCACACACACACACACACACACACACAGAGGGCAAGACGGGGGAAGTGAGTAAAAGAGATCTCCAACATAAAAAAAACAGAGAAAAGCAAAGTGTGTGGACAAAGTGTGCGGGTCCCCGGGGAGGAGGGGTCC
>NW_015090838.1:126983-128564 GCF_001431845.1 Calidris pugnax
TTGGAGCCCCTTCCAGTCCCTCAAGGGGCTCCAGGAGAGATGGGGAGGGACTCTGGATCAGGGAGGGGAGCCCTAGGAGGAGAGGGAAGGGGTTGACACTGAAAAAGGGGAGATTGAGGCGAGATCTGGGGAGGAAATTCTTCCCCCTGAGGGTGGTGAGAGCCTGGCCCAGGTTGCCCAGAGAAGCTGTGGCTGCCCCATCCCTGGAGGGGTTCAAGGCCAAGGTTGGAGGGGGCTTGGAGCACCCTGGTCTGGTTGGAGGTGTCCACAGGGCAGGGGGTGGCACTGGGAGGGCTTTAAGGTCCCTTCCACCCCAAACCATCCTGTGATCCTATGGTTCTCTGCACAAGCACTGCAAACCCTCATGCAACGTCCCTTGGTGTTAGTGACGTTAATTATTTGCTACCATCCTATTAAATCTGTTCCTGTTTCAGCCCCCAGCTTTTCCTTGGTTTTTTCAGGATTCCCCTTCCTGGGTGGTTTCCCTTTCCACAGGGCAGAGGGTGGGACTAGATGGTCCATTGATTGTGGTGTGTTTTGTATTTGTTTGGCTTTTATGATCTCAGAGGTCCCTTCCAACCACTAAGATTCTGTGATTCTGTGATTGATCCCTTCCCACCCAAACTATTCCCTGATTCCATGACCCCACAGCTCCCCAGCCCCAGGTGAGTCCCAAAGGACCCCAGAAGAACCCCAAAACTGGGAGTGAGGGTCCTGCCAGGGAGAGGTTACCTCTCGGGAGGGCTGGGGAGGGCGGCCCCCCGTGTTCCCCTCCGCTGGGGAGGGGGGTTTCTTGGTGGTGGTGGTGAGGCTGGTGGCAGAGGCAGAGGCACAGGGGGTGGAGGGAGCCGAGGTCTCGCTGGGGGACGCGGCGGTGACCGAGCTGCACCGCGAGCGCGTGGAGTAGCTGTTCTTTGGGTGGGAAACTGGAAGAGAAATACCCCCAAAAATGTTATATTCTGGAGACAGGACTCAAGAGGGGTCGCCCTCCAGACCCAGCCAGCAACAGCACTGCTTCGGGGGGTGTGTCACTGCAACCAAAGGCTCAAAGGGAGCTTTTTCTGGCTTTTTTTTTTGGTTGTGTGACCAACACCAAGGGTTTGGATAACTGGGACCAGCGCGGGGAAGGGGCACAGCCCTCCCTTGGCAGGGGAGGAACAACATGAGGAAGGGCTGGCTCCTTAGAGAGGGAACAAAACGCCCTGACTGGAACCTTCACAGTCCTGCTGCTGCTGCTCAGTTTCAGGGTAAATATGCAGGGTTTTGGTGCTGGGGGAGACCGACGGGCTCCTCCCTGACTCCCACCTTGGCCGAAGGAGGCGATGCTCCTCTTCAGGGCCTCCAGGTCGCAGCTGAAACGAGCCACCCTGCCCAGGTCCTCGTCGTACTTGCGCTCGCTCACAAAGTGCTGCCCGGAAAAGGCAGAAAAGACATTAATTCAGTCCGGGAATGAACGAAAAACAGAGGTGAAACCCCCCCCGGTTTGACCCAGGAAGAGGTATGTGAGTGAGTTGGGGGCTGTTTGAAAAAACCACCTTGGCTACGACTTATGGAAATAGAAACTCACGTTTTTTTTTGGGG
>NW_015090838.1:128826-129276 GCF_001431845.1 Calidris pugnax
GGGAGCACATTTATGTCCCCATCCTCTAAGGGGGGCACAGAGCAGCAGCCTCAGCCCTGCTGGGCAGCAAAGATGTGACCATCCGTGACCAACAGGGCTAACACCAGCCACGGGGCAAGTGCCCTCCGGGTTTGGGACCAGGGGGAGGTGAATCAGACCCTGCTCCCGGGGGTGGGGGGGCCGTGTCCCACGGGCACAGTGGCCCCCACAGCTCCTGGGGCTCGTAGAAAGGAGAGAGCCTTACTTGCTTCTGCTTTCACTTTGTCCATCTCGGCCAGCAACGCCACCTCACGATCCATCAGGCTGGGGAGTGGGGGGGAAAAAAAAAAATAAAAAAGAAACAAACAAATAAAAAAAACAACCAGGAAAAGGGAAGAGATTTAGTAAGAAACAAAGAGGAGGATGAAATCTCCAGGCAAAGAGAGGGAGACGCCGGCAGATGGCGGCAGG
>NW_015090838.1:130001-131227 GCF_001431845.1 Calidris pugnax
CCCCGGGAATGCTGAGATTTTCAGGAATGGGAGCACATTTATGTCCCCATCCTCTAAGGGGGGCACAGAGCAGCAGCCTCAGCCCTGCTGGGCAGCAAAGATGTGACCATCCGTGACCAACAGGGCTAACACCAGCCACGGGGCAAGTGCCCTCCGGGTTTGGGACCAGGGGGAGGTGAATCAGACCCTGCTCCCGGGGGTGGGGGGGCCGTGTCCCACGGGCACAGTGGCTCCCACAGCTCCTGGGGCTCGTAGAAAGGAGAGAGCCTTACTTGCTTCTGCTTTCACTTTGTCCATCTCGGCCAGCAACGCCACCTCACGATCCATCAGGCTGGGGAGAGGGGGGGAAAAAATAATAAAAAAAAAGAAACAAACAAATAAAAAAAACAACCAGGAAAAGGGAAGAGATTTAGTAAGAAACAAAGAGGAGGATGAAATCTCCAGGCAAAGAGAGGGAGACGCCGGCAGATGGCGGCAGGAGCCCGCGGCACCGCGCTCCCCCATCGGCTTTTGTTCTAGGAGCCGTGTCCCCAAACCTGCCCGCGGTGTCCCCAAACCTGCCGGCGTTGTCCCCAAACCTGCCGGGGCACAGCCCGGTGTCCCCAACCCGCCAGGGACACGGTCACCTTACCCCGACACAGCCAGAGCCACCCGGGCAAGGGGGGGGACACACTGCACCCGGCTGGACTTTATCACCCAGAAAATGACGTTTTCTTTCGAAAGAGTCACTCAAAACACAGGAGGAAGGAGGGGGGGGACACAGGGTGAGGGGCAGGAGCACGATGCCAGGCATCTGGGCAGGTGCCACGTGTGGCTCTGATGCCCTCAGGAGCTTATTTAAGCCAAGAAAATCGTCCCACTGACCCAAACCCCTGGATTCTGGGGCTCTGGGAGGTGTGAACCCCCCTGCCCCCCGCCACAGGGCTGCCCCCCGAGAGCGGGGCTCCCTTCCCCACGAAGGGACACCCTCCTGCCTGTCACCACCTCACCCACATGGGCCCACGACCCAGGGTGTCTCCTAGGGTCTGGGGGTCTTCTGGCCACCCAGGGAACCCAGGGTCCTGGGGGTCTTCTGGCCACCCAGGGCGTCGTCCCCAAACCTGCCCGCAGTGTCCCCAAACCTGCCAGCGTCCTGCTGGAGCACAGCCTGGTGTCCCCAACCCGCCGGGGACACGGTCACCTTACCCCGACACAGCCGGAGCCACCCGGGGCCCAGGGGGGGACAC
>NW_015090838.1:131237-138214 GCF_001431845.1 Calidris pugnax
GGGGGGGGACACACTGCACCCGGCTGGACTTTATCACCCAGAAAATGACGTTTTCTTTCGAAAGAGTCACTCAAAACACAGGAGGAAGGAGGGGGGGGACACAGGGTGAGGGGCAGGAGCACGATGCCAGGCATCTGGGCAGGTGCCACGTGTGGCTCTGATGCCCTCAGGAGCTTATTTAAGCCAAGAAAATCGTCCCGCTGACCCAAACCCCTGGATTCTGGGGCTCTGGGAGGTGTGAACCCCCCTGCCCCCCGCCACAGGGCTGCCCCCCGAGAGCGGGGCTCCCTTCCCCACGAAGGGACACCCTCCTGCCTGTCACCACCTCACCCACACGAGCCCATGACCCAGGGTGTCTCCCAGGTTCTGGGGGGCTTCTGGCCACCCAGGGAACCCAGGGTCTGGGGGTCTTCTGGCCACCCAGGGGACACCCCAGTGGGTCATGGGGAAGGACCCCCACTCGCCAGGAGCCTCCCCAGAGGGTGTCTGTTGCCATGAGACCACGATTCCCCCGGGTGCCAGCGGAACCACACAGCTACAGCTGGGCCAAATTTACCAAATCCAGGGTTTTTGAGCATATTCTGGGAAGGCAGAACACCCCAGGAGCCTTCCCGTAGCGCTGCCCCAGGCTCTCACCCCGGAGACGTGCACACCGAGCTCTGATGGAAGCAGGAGGGGAAACACCAGTCCTCCCATTACAGACAGGGGCACGTACTGGTCACGGCTCTGGTGTTTTTTCACCGGAGCTTTGCAGACAACCTCCCCCTGAAAAACACTGCTTTTGTGCTTCCCTGGAAGCGACGCCCCTGACGTCCCCAGCCCCGTCCCCTGCCGCCGGCGCCTCGACCGCATTCGCCACCCAAAACCTATTAATTGGGTTCATTTGGGTTCCTCGTTTCCAAATGGAAAAGCCGAGCCTTCCTCTCACGTGCTCGCCGTGCGACGCCCCCGGCAGGAGCAGGGTCAGCCCCTCGCTGCCAACCACACGCCTATTATTTTTATTATTTTTTTATTTTTTTAAGCGAGAAAGGTTTGCTCGAAAACGGGAGGAATATTTATTTTAGCCACCGGCTGAAAGGGGAAACCACAGAGCATCTGAAATGCAAACTCCGGACCGGCGCTCCCGCTCCTCTGCGTGTCAGGGAGGGCTGAGGCAAGATCAATTTAAACAATTCCCTCCGAACAGCAGCTTTGACATTTGGCTTCTTCTGTTGATTTATCGCTCTGTCCATCTGCCTTTTCAGGGCAGGAATTGTTTCTGCTCGGAGCACAGCGGGGGCCTGATCCAGGTCAGGCACTCCCAGCCCGACCGCGCAAACACAACCGCGGGTGTCAAAAGCTGCGCTAATGAGACTTCACCCCCTTTTCCCAAACGTCCCCGGAGCACCACAGCCCATCTCTGCCCCACCGAGGGGCAGGGGAAGGGGGAGATCCCCCCCCCTCATCCCAACTCCCTCCTGCCCGGAACCCCCCCTCCCCAGAGCTCGGGGAGAAACGGGTCTGAAAACGGCCGTAAAAGGATTAATTTGAGCGCAGGAAGGGCCCTGTGGCCGCAGAGCTGGGGTTGTGCCACACCAACACCTCCTCCCTGCACACACAGACGCACGCCCGGCTCCCGTGGGGCCAACACCTGCTTTGATATGAGGGTTTTTTGGGGGCTTTTTTCCGCCAGGCTGCAGGCGCGGGCGCACGCACCTCGGCACAGATTGTAGCCGGCGTCTCCTCCGTAATTTAATTTACTCAGCAGAGCTCAGCTGGAGTCCTTTACCCAATTTTACAGTTGGGCTGGCTGAGGAACAGAGGTCAAGTGGCTTTGCCCGTGACGAGAGGCTGGGAGCCGACCCCACGGCTCAAACCAAGACCCTTCCTTCTGCTGGATCCTGCCCTTCCCGACGGCTCCGTCCCGGGATCCCGGGGCGCGGAGAGCGCGGCTGCTGGGTGCTAAGAAAGGACAATGTAAAAAATGCAGAAGGAAGGAAAAGGGGGAGCAGATAAACCTGCCGAAGATGAATTAATGCTGAATTAATGTCAGTGATGACCCAGCCCCTTGAAGGGACGCTCTCGGTGGTGCCTGCGAGACGGTGTCTGTGGGCACAACCTGTTTGCCAAGGGCTCGGGGGCTGGTTTTCCGTGGGGCTGGAAGCACGGCCGTGAGGATACGAGGGTGATCCCCACAAGCCAGAGACCCCAGACCCCGGCTCTCACCCTCTGCAGCCCATCCCACCAAAGGGGAAGGCACCCACAAAGGCTTGGGGGGGTTTTCCCCACTGTGCCACTCTCTCTGTCAGCAGACAGCAAAATATTCAAGGAATTAAGGACCACCAGCATTCCCAGGTTGCCCCATCATCTCAGAGGAGTAAATCCTCCCAAAATAGGAAGGCAAAGCTGCTGCTGCCCCGTCCACCACTCCACTGGGCCACATTTCAGAGATTGAGGTGTCTGCCCGGCGCAACCCCAGCATCGGAGTCTCCCTCACCCTCGCCCACCCCCAGAGCAGAGTCTGACACAAACCCCTCGATTGGCGAGAGAAGGTGAAGGGCAGGAGCTCCAGGAAACCCCCCTGGTTAAAAGAGCAACCCAAGGGCTGCCCTGATGGGCGCAGGTTTAACCAGTTCCCAGTTTCCTGCCGAAACATCCTATTTGAGTTGAACAAACCTGCTTTTAAACCCGGTTTTCCTTTGGTAAAAAGCCAGCTGGAGAGGCAGCTCAGCGTGAGGGCTTAACTACGGGATCCTGCCCCGCGCCGCAGGATTTAAAAATACACTCAGTTATTGCCTGGGTCATGCAGGGAGTTGGGAAAACAAGGAAAAACCAACAAGAAAAATGTGCAGGTTACAATTTACAATTTACACCTCAGGTCACAGAATCACAGAATCTTCTAGGTTGGAAGGGACCTCAAAGATCATCTTGTCCAACCGTCAACCTGACTGACAAAAATAGACACCCCCCCAACAAACAAGGAGCATCATCACTAAACCAGACCTCCCAGCACCACATCAACCCGGCTTTTGAACACCTCCAGGGATGGGGCCTCAACCTCCTCCCTGGGCAGCCCATTCCAAGGGCTGAGAACCCTTTCAGGGAAAAAATTTTTCCCAATATCCAGCCTGAACCTCCCCTGGCGCAACTTGAGGCCATTTCCTCTCGTCCTGTCGCCTGTGACTTGAGAAAAGAGACCGACCCCCATCTCTCTACACCCTCCTTTCAGGGAGTTGGAGAGAGCAAGAAGGTCTCCCCTCAGCCTCCTCTTCTCCAGGCTGAACACCCCCAGCTCCCTCAGCCTCTCCTCATCAGACTTATTCTCCAGACCCCTCACCAGCTTTGTCGCCCTTCTCTGGACCCGCTCCAGCACCTCAATGTCTTTTTTATGGTAGGGGGCCCAAAACTGGACACAGTACTCAAGGTGAGGCCTCACCAGGCCTCACCCTCAACAGGCCTCACCCTCACCAGGGCCAGCAGCAATTGCGTCACTTTGGGGAAAAGGAAAGTCTCACCAGGCCTCACCCTCACCAGGGTCACCGGCAATTGCGTCACTTTGGGGAAAAGGAAAGTGAATCTCTCTGCGGGGAGTCACCACGTAGGGTGACTGGGCCGGTGTTTGCCCAAGGAGGTTCCCGGTGGCCCCGTTCCAAGCCGGGACTCGCCTCCCCGCTGCCGGAACCGGGCGTCCTGCAGCTTTATCGCCGCGGCGCTGCCAGGCCGGACTTGGGCCTTTACCTTTTCCCAAGGTGACACAAGTGGTTGATGGTTGATAACGTCAGTCAGAGGGTGAGGAGTCACCTATCCGGAACCAAGAGGCGTGAGCCAAAGGAATGACATTTTTCCATTGCAGGGAGAGATTTGTACAGATGTTGTAACTGGAGAGAGAGGAAGACGACAAAAAAAACCTGAACAACAGGTCACCCCGCTGTGATAATATTGACTCGGTCTCCGTATTGACTCTGTAGACAAAGCCACTAACAAAGTAAGAAATAACATTCGTAAAACCCAACCTGGGTTAGGGGTAGGAATCCCACAGCTGTCGAGGAAGTAAATCACAGAATCACAGAATCTTCTAGGTTGGAAGGGACCTTCAAGATCATCTTGTCCAACCGTCAACCCAACTGACAAAAATAGACACCCCCACAACAAACAAGGAGCATCATCACTAAACCAGACCTCCCAGCACCACATCAACCCGGCTTTTGAACACCTCCAGGGATGGGGCCTCAACCCCCTCCCTGGGCAGCCCATTCCAAGGGCTGAGAACCCTTTCAGGGAAAAAATTTTTCCTAATAAAAAGCCCTGCTGTGGCTTTCCCAAAGGCTGGAAGGAGCTGGGAGCTCCGTGGCCTCAGCTCAGGGAGCACAGCTCAGCCCAGGGACGCCCGTACCCCCATCCCTGCCGCGGCCCCACGTCCTCAGAGAGGTTGAATAAGTCATCCATAAACACTTTTGTCAGTACTTTTAACACGCTGCGTCCGAGCACAGGACAGAGAGAGGGCAGTTCCTGCTGGCGAAGTTCAAGACGAGGGAAAAAGTCCACTGAAAAAGCCAATTTGCTAAAAGGTTGAGAGAGCAGAGCTCTCTGCACCCTCAGCTGCTCCTGCCTCCGAGGCCCCGGCCCGTCCGCAGCCACAGACAGCTCCTGACACGGATCTGCAGGGCTGCCAGACACCTACCCTCGTCCTTCCCCGCCGCAGCGGCATCTTCCTTACTTGTCAGACGTTCCTCACTTCAGACAAGAACTCTCTGTGCGGTTCCCTCCAAATATTTCTTTACCAAAAGCCACACTATTTGTATAACCGAGAACAATTTCTCAGGAATAAGAGTCAACCGGCCGGGACAGCGAGTGTGTCTGACGTTGGGCCCTTGGGAATACCACCTTAAAGCATTTATCCAAACCAATAAAGATGTTAATTAAAAAAAAAACAACCAAAAAACCACCCGGTTACGCTCAGAGGGAACATCACGCACAGTGTTAAAAGCTTGGGCTTAAAACAGGGGGAGCGAGGCCGCGCAGGATGATCTTTCATGTGTACTCGTACCTTCAAAAGGGCCCCTCGACCCTAATTTGAAGATTTCAAATATGAGTGTTTGTTTCTAAAGGACACCTCGTGCTGTGCCCCGAGCTCCCCAGCACCAGCCCCGCACCGAGAGCGCGTTCCCGGCCAGTTCCTCCCATCACCTGCCCCTGAAATGACTTTATGATGGTCTCAGGCAGCCACGGAGCTGCGGTTTGTCAAAGCCCCCCAACCAAAGGCAGGTAGGAAGACCCCAGCGCAGGCACGGGACCCCAAAAAGGCTTCCAGAAGCTACAGAACATGGGACTTTCGACTCCGGGTTGTTCCCAGGCGGCGCAGCCAACGATGAAGCCTTAACCCCACGGGATTGATGAAGTCTCACTCCAAACGTAGGGTTTTAACGCCTGGATCCGTTCCCTCCGTTCAACTCACCTACTCTGCAGCTCAGCAAAGACCTGCTTCATCTTCTTAATGGATGCATCCATTTCCTCCTTCACCACCACCCGGTACCGAGCCAGCGAGACGGTGCAGCGCTGGAGATCCTTCACCGATTTCTCGATATTTGAACCTACCGGGAGACAGAAACGAGCTCGAGCAGCCCCGTCAATCACCCCGCTAAATCCTCCCGGCAGGGACCAATCTAACCACCCCTTCCCCTCTGGTTTTAAAAAAAAAAACAAAAAAACAAACCAAACACAACTATTTCACCGCTTGGTTTTAAATTTTTCTTTCCTTTCCCCGTTAGGAAGGCAACGGGTTCAGCAGGGAGAGCTGGAGAGGGTTTTATTACTGGGGGAAATCCACTGGCAGGGATGTCCCTCCACATTTTCCATTCCAGGAGAGAAATCAAACGTGTCTCCGAGGTGCTTTTGTGGAGTGGAGAGGAGTGAGAGGCAGCTCCAAGGACCAACCCGCCGTATCGCTAACGGATACCCAAGGACTGCGTGCCCGGGGAAGGGAATTATCTCAGAAATGAAAATTAAGGCCGTTTTCACAAATCGGGAGCCGAAAGGAGGGGTTAGTCCCCGTGCTTCTGTCACCAGAGGGGGGACATCGTCTCGTCCCCACTCTCCGGAACGTGGCTGTCCCCTGCCAAGCCCAATTAACAACCGCTCATTACAGCTTTCCTGTGCAACGAGGGGGCGAAGGAGCTGCCCCCCCCCACTTCCCTAAGCCACCCGTGATCACAGTGGGGGGCTCTGACGTCCCTCCCGTCCCCACTTGTTACCCCCACGGGACCTCAGCTGTGGAGAAAACACACAAAAGAAGGGAAAAAAATAAAAAAAAATGGATGTTGTGGAAGGAGGCTGTCACTTCTTGTAAGAGGGGCCGGGCCGGACGTCTGGCCTTTCGACAAATTCTCGCCAAAAGATGAGAAACAACCCAAAGGCTGTGGCAGGGAGGGGGCAGGAGAATGGGGGTAAGCGTATGCGGCGCGAGGAGAGGGAGCAGGGAGCGAGGCACCGGCCAAAGAATAAGCAGCCAACGTTGGCTCAAATTAAAATCAAAGTCCAGGGCGCCTCTGTCACCAGTGCCGGGGAAAAAAAAGGGATTTTTTTGTTTGTTTGTTTTTTTTTTTTTTCCTCACTTAAAAAGAGGTGAGAATTTGGCTGGCTGTGAGGGAATCACAGAATCACAGAATCACAAAATCACAGAATCTTAGTGGTTGGAAGGGACCTCTGAGATCATCGAGTCCAACCACAAAAAAAAAAAAAAAAAAAAAAAACAAAAAAAAAAAAAAACAACCCCTCTTTGTGTTCTCTCCTGTTGGAATGAGATGGTAATAAACAAATATTAATTTTTTTGGTATTTCTCTGCAATAAGTTTCTGCAGATTGACTTGCTTATTCAGAGGAAAGGTTATCACATGAGACACAAGCTTTGCTCTCCTGTTCTAATATGACTAGGCATGGTCTGAATCACCAAGAATGTATTTTTACCACTGAAAATCTTTAGCAACTGTCAAAGCTGGTTTT
>NW_015090838.1:138683-155259 GCF_001431845.1 Calidris pugnax
CTTTGTCGCCCTTCTCTGGACCCGCTCCAGCACCTCAATGTCTTTTTTATGGTAGGGGGCCCAAAACTGGACACAGCACTCGAGGTGAGGCCTCACCAGTGCCCAGTACAGGGGGACCATCACCTCTCGGGCCCTACTCCCCACGCTGTTCCTGACACAGGCCAGGATGCTGGTGGCTTTCTTGGCCACCTGGGCACACTGCTGGCTCATGTTCAGCCGACTCGAGGTGAGGCCTCACCAGGGCCCACTCCAGAGGCACGATGACTTCCCTACTCCTGCTGGCCACGCTATTCCTGATACGAGCCAGGATGCCATTGGCCTTCTTGGCCACCTGGGCACACTGCTGGCTCACGTTAAGCCTGCTGTCTACCAACACCCCCAGGTCCTATTTCTTCCGGGCAGCTTTCCAGCCACTCTTCCCCAAAAAGGGGGGGGGGTGAGGGTGCAGAGACCTCCCCCCGGGGGGTCCTTACCCAGTTTCTTGTTGGCCGGGGAGACGGGAAGGTCCTCCAGCCGCGGGGCGGGCAGGGACGGCGGGAGGGAGCCGGGGGCTGCTGCGGATCGGGACAGAGACCGGCTGCTGCTCCGCTGCTCCGGCCGCTGCCCGGGGGACGAAGGGCTCTGGGAAGGATGCAGGATGAGCGATTTTGTGTCAAAGTCTGCTATTCCGTTCGCTAGTTCAGGCACCGCTGTAGAAAAGCACACTCGTTTAACGGGGAAAAAGGCCGAGGGGGAGGGGGGGGGAGCACAACACTGAGCGTCTCGAAAAAAAAAACCCCAAATCAATCAGAAATCGGAAGCCAAGGGCGAGTCGCTCTTTCCTGAAGAGCCATCCAAACAAATGGGTATTTAAAACTGACCCAAAACCGAACGGGAACGTAAAAAAATTAAAAAAAGGAGGAGGAGGAGGAGGCAATTCCTCTGCTTTTTGAACCAGGCATCGCTCGGGGAGACTGACCTGTTCCCCGGGGCCCGGCGGGGCCCTCGCACTCCTCCAGCTCTCGGGCATCGATGGAAAGCGCATCCAGGCCCTCGCTGAGCGAGTCCACGGACTCCGTGTCGTGGGCGCAGCCGTTGACATGGAAACCGTTAATTCCCCCCTTCTCGGCGGCGTTGGCCGACGGCTCCTCTTCAGTGGACACCAATTTCCCCGGGGCTGGGAGGCCGGGGCTCGATTCAGCCGGAGGTTTTGGTTTGGTTTTCTTCTTCTTGTTCTAAGGATTAGGTGTCCGCAAGCAGAGAAAGGCCGGGGGGAGCGCGGGTTGAGGGGGAGGAGAAAAACACAACGTTAAGCCTAATTCCTGAAGGGCAAATTAAGCTTATGCTTTACTGGCTGAAAGTAGCCGAATTAAGGGCTTTTTCAGGCAGGCTGGCTGTTGATCCTGTTAACAGGAGGAGGGATTTATTCGACAATGAGGACAGATATAGTGGTATTAATGAGGCGTGAATACATTATCCCCCCCCCAGGAGGTGGTTATGGGGTGAAGGCTACACAAGGGACAAGCAGCACCCAAGGGGCTGGTGGCTGCACCCCAGGGCACCGTCTGGGGGGACTTAAGGGGTGCTCCCCGCCGGGGTGCAGCTTCCAGGATGCTCTTTTGGACCCTCGCGGGGATAAAACTCCCCCCCTTTCCCACCCCGGGGTTATTCAGTCACATTCCTCCCCTGGCCCTGCCACGCCGCCGCTTTTCACGTATTCAAAGAAGCCCTTTTGAATAATTATGATTTTATTCCCGTCCTGGCGGATTTAGATATGATAATATCAAGCGCTGAAACTTTGCAAAAACCTTTATTTAACCCTTTCACAGGGGCCCGGGCAAAGGAGGAGGAGGCAAAACACTGGAGAAAGCTTTATGTGACAGAGAAATATATTTCCACAGAGCTCAGCATTAAAGGCAACTGTTCAGCTCCAAAGGTTACCCATGAAAAATGGAAGAGCGTGACTATCCCCAGCAGTGAATTACGGAGCTCGGGTGAAATAAATGGACCCGGTAAAGATTTACTGGGGCGCGGGGGCCGCCTGCGCGGACGAGGGGTGCCGCAGAGGGGCAGCAGGATGAGAGGGACCGCAAGGACGGCCAGTCTAGAACCTTTCTTTCTCCAGATGCTGCGTTCGACGCCGCGTCTGACAACCCAATGACATGCAAAATGCTGGGGAGAAGCTGCGATTTACAGCTCGCCCTCAGGTTCCTGTGGAAATCACTGCCCTGAGCACCGACAGCCAGCGACGATCCCCCCGCTGACACCCACAACCCACCCTGCTCTTCGAGGCCTTTGCCCACCTAAATCCCGAGGGATGTGGACTGTTCTCCTTTTATCTCGAGTCTAAATCCTCGAGATAAAAAGACAAGTGCCTCGGCAAAGTATATTCAAAAAGCATTACCTTTTTTTTGCCCGTTACAGTCCATTCTTTCAGCACTTCGCTGGCGTTGCCTGAAAGGAGAGGCAGGGATGAAGGGGTGGACGCGGCCCCCCAACCCCGCTTCCTCCCAGTTAGGTGGGAGTGCCTCCAAACTGGAGCCAGCTCAAACCCTCCCCGCAGCCAAGTCTCCAATCTCTCAGCTGGTGTAATAAAAGGATCGGTTTCATTTTTGCTTTGGGAACACAGGGCTGAAAGGGACCGTTCCCTGAGAACACAGCTCTTTCCAGGGGATAAAAAAAAAATAAAAAAAGAAATAAGTAAATAACCTTCTCTCTGGCTTTGTCTTACTAAAGGTTTGGGTGCCTGGAACCTGCTGGAAGGTGTGTTCTGCTGGGGGAGGTTGGGTTCAGGTCAGAGCCACCGCTGGGGTCAGGATGGCCGTGGCCGGGCTGACAGCCCTTCTGCTGGCCCGGGGGCAAAGCACGGCTGTCAGCGGTGGCCAGTGCCACCAGAGAAGAGCCACAGAGTGACAGGAGCTGTCACCAGCCCCAGCCTGGTCCCCAGGGTCAGGAGATCCATCTCAGGCAGGGTGCCAGCCCCGGGAGGAGATTTGCCACCAGCCAGGTCTCAAAGTACAAACAGCAACTAGAGCCCAGCTGAAGACATCCCCAAGAGTTTCTGCAACCCGGTACCAAACCTCTTTTATCTACAGAGCAATCAAACCCTTATCTCTGCCTTGACCCCTCGCTGAGCAAACACCAAATAAAACTCAGGGAGAGGCTCATCCCCGGGTTATTTTTATGGATGGAGCCTCTATTTGGACACGCTGAGGAGCCACGGAAGCTCTTGCTGCGCTCCCTGGCACAGCCCTTTTTGCCCAAAGGCTGTTTCTGCCTCTCAGGGGGGGGTCCATAAATGGGGTCCGTGGGGGATACGCAGCCACAAACCCCACCAAGGCACCCACCTTCCATAAAGGCTTGCACCGTCCTGTCCACGCAGTTGTCAAAGTGCTGCAGCACGAGGACGATCTCGTTGTTGCTCCGGTTGGGGACTATTGCCCGCACGGCGCTGATCTGGAGGGAGGAAAAACAGGGGGGAAAAAAGTGTAAACCCTTCGCTTTTTCTCCCCCCATGAGCCCACTCAGCCCTTCTGCGGGGAGGCTAAAAACCGCAACCCGTGACTTCCTTATAAAACTTTCATGTGTCAGGACCATTTAGCCTGAATAAAATTGTGCTTTTGACAGAGCGGCGGTTACCTCCCGGACAGAAACATATTTCATCCCCGAGAGGAGATGAAGATACAGCACTCACGAGCTCTTCCCCGGCATGTGGCAAGTCAAAAGTCTCCGAAGACACATTTACCTTCTCCTTCATGTTTTCAAAGGTTCCTCCTTGGGCCATCACGGTGTTGGACTGCACATCAAAAATGAACCCAGACGCGTCTGTGGAGACAAAGGAGAGGGAAGGGTCGCTTCTGAACAACAGGGAGGCGTTTAGAAAGGGATGAAGCAGGAGGCCAGCTCCGAAACGGGCCTTCGATGAGGAGAAAATTGAAATCCTACAAACGTAGGGCGCTCGCTGGCTCGTTCCCTTGTGTGGTTAGAGGGGGCCATCAGCCGCCGAGAGTAAACTGGGGGGGTTATTAGAGTAAATCAGGGAGTTATTGAAGTAAATCAGGGCATTATTAGAGTAAATCAGGGGGTTATTGGCTGCTGCAAGTAAACCAGAGGGTTGTTACCTGCTGAGAATAAACCAGAGGATTTCCCAGCCTTGTTTAAGGGCCAGATTCTGTTTCTTCAGGTGGCCCCAGCTGACCCTGGTTTGCCAACGAGAGCCCCCCCCCTCCTCTGTGAACTCAAGAAGCCGATTCACTTCTCAGCTCTGGCTCAATTTAACCAACCAACCCACCACGGCTCAAAACCACAAGCCAAAAAACCCACAAAAGCCCCACTAGGGCTGGTGTCTAACAACAGCTCGCTGAGGCCCAGCACTGCGCCGGCATTTCCACGTCCGTCTCCTCCCGAGCCCAGGGATAAGGAGTTAAGAGAAGCAGTGTGGTTAACAATTTCCTCCACCCGGAGGTACAAATGGCAAAAGCAGACTGATAAATGGCTCTGAAGATCCAGCAGCTCGTGTTCCCTGCCAGCCACCATCTCCAGGGTAATGCCTCCCTGTTCCAAAAAGAGACCGGCGATGGGGACAGCCGTCACCGAGGGCTCTGCTCCCCGTCACATCCATCCATGGGCCCCACCGTGTCCCACCCCACGAGCTCCTGGCATCACAAATTCACTCCCCGCTCGCCTGCCAAAGGGGCTGAGCGGGCTACATTTCAGGTCTGTTAAGGAAAAAGGGATGAAGCTGTTCGTGGAGGTGTTTTGCTACGACAGAAGGTACTTTAAGTTGGCATTTTAGCCACGTTAGGTCTCAGGAAGGACACGTGGCCCTCAGGAAGGACATGTGGTGGGGCCTCAGGGGTTTTAAACCCTCCTCATTCTGCACCACCAGCCCTTTTTTCCAGGGATCCACAAAACCCCCAGCAGATCTCGATGCTTCCAGCTCCGCACGTACCAGGGCAGCCCAGGAGAGAGGTTCTGGGGTGGCTTTGGGGACCTTCTGGGGAAGGGACACTTCCAACCAGGGCAGGGTGCTCCGCGGGGCCACTCGCTGGGTCACTGCCCTTTGGGCTTTAGCTCGGCTGATATTCCCAGCTGCTGATTCATGTTCTTTCCCCTCCCCTCCTCTAAATAACTCGTACGCGACGCCGAGACACCCCATTGACTTCTCGCGGCTCCCAGACATTGATGTAGCATTTAAAGCCAGATGCCTCCAAACGCAGTGACAGAATTGTGAACATGATGGAAAGGTCAGCCTCTTATTAAGGCTACAGATGAACGGTTAAATTCCTCCTCGCGCCGGCCTCGCCCCTCTCAGCCCCACCAGCAAGATTTGCTCGAGTTTCCCCAGCTGGCACAAGTTGGGAGTTGCCAACTTTCCGATCCTTAATCTTACAAATGGCGCTCGGCCTCTCGTCCCCGAGTGAGAATTAGCAATCTTTTCTCAAAAACCTTCATCCCGCAGCGGCCACCGAGGGCCCAGGTGCCAGGAAAGATGAAGTTCAGCTCCCCCCCCCCCCACCCCCCCCCCCGCGGGGCCCGTTTTCACCCCGCGGCCCACCTGTGGGCCCACATCCCCGGCCTGGCCTAGGCCCATCCGCAGGGAGGTGCCCAAAGCCTGGGGCTGGCCCTGCCCGGCCCAGGCAACCTTCCCGGTACAGCTGCGATATGCCCCGGGGGCCCCGGGGACAGGAAAAAGATAGTTCCCCCCCCCCCCCCCCCTCCCCCAGCCCCGACGGGGCACGTTTTCAGCCGCTCCATCCCCATCCCTTTCCCTCGTCCCCTGCTCTGAGAGGGGGGCTATCGCTCCCAGCCGCTCCTCCGGCTTCCAGCCCGGTCCCTCCTGGTGGCAAAACGTTTATCATGCAAAAATTATGCGAGGGAGACTACGCCGGATACATTTGATATTGCCCTTGAGCGCTCCCAGGCATCATTAAAAGGGCTCGGGCCTCTCCTGGGGGTGGGTTTCTGCAAGAAGGGGCAGAATTTAAAACGCCGGCGCCCGCCCGGACGGGAGCGGGGCAGCCACCAGCCACCTCGGAAAGGTTTTTTTTTTTTTGGTTTTCTTTTTTTGAATTAACAACCTTGCTGGGAAGGAAAGCTCCTTCCCAAAGCCGGGGCTCAGACGGAGCGTGTCATGTCTGACGTGAGGAGTCAGTCAGGCGCCCGCGCCGATCGCTCCTGCATTAACACACACACACACACACACACACTCACTGCCCGCTCCCTTCCACGGGATAAACCCCAGAGACGACACCAACGGCCTCTAATTGCTTCTCTCTTCCCAACTGCATCCTCCAGAAAAAGAAGGTGGCAAGAAATCATTCGCGCCCCTCATCATTTCCTTTTGTGTTTCGGCGCTATTTATTGGACTAACGACACAGGATCTTCTTAAACAGAAGCACTAACGATGCCAGGAAGAATCCACCCGATCAAATCTCACCCTCCTCCTCCTCCTCCTCCTCCCGAGCTCGGCCAATTAGTCCTTTCTGTATGAATGCCCGCTCCCTTCCACGGGATAAACCCCAGAGACGACACCAACGGCCTCTAATTGCTTCTCTCTTCCCAACTGCATCCTCCAGAAAAAGGAGGTGGCAAGAAATCATTCGCGCCCCTCATCATTTCCTTTTGTGTTTCGGCGCTATTTATTGGACTAACGACACAGGATCTTCTTAAACAGAAGCACTAACGATGCCAGGAAGAATCCACCCGATCAAATCTCACCCTCCTCCTCCTCCTCCTCCTGAGCTCGGCCAATTAGTCCTTTCTGTATGAAACACGTGCAAGAATTAACACAGCAGACCTGACGAACGCCTGCTCCGCTTCCCGGGACAGGCGAAATAAAACCGTTCTCCCACCCGAGAGAAGCCAAACTCCTCAGGTGGGTCACTGCCCCCCTTGGGGGGAGCCAAGCCCAGCCCTGGCTCACTGGTGTTTTGTACGGAGAGGCAGAAATGGGAATAAAAAGCCCCCATCCTGGCAGCCACGTGGCTTTCACCCCCGCCGATGGCACAGCACACACCGTACGGCGGGTCCTCGGCTGCGTCCTCCTCCTCCCAGCCCCTCCAGAGCTTCATCCCCATCCCAGCGGGGAGTTTGCACCATAAAATAGCGTAGAAATTTTTTTTTTTAAAGCCCCACTTCAACCACCACCCCGTTCACCCGCGGGCGGAGGCTTTGGGGACTTATTCACTTAAAGAGTCAAGATCCGGTTAAACCGTGAAACGTTTTATAGACTCTGTGGCTTCTCAGGTCAGCGGTGACGGCGCCGGCTCTCCCAGGGAACAAACAACCTGGGCTAATGCCAAAGAAAAAGCTCCGAAGGAAACGGCACCTCGGCTGCTCCCTCCCAGCACCTCCAATTTGCTCTAATTACCAGCGCCTTCGTTAAGTCCCTGCGCCGCGAGGCTGGGGAGCCGGCGCTGCCCGGGACCGCAGAGGTGGCCGGGCAGGAATTAATGCAGCTTCCCAGGATGGAGCAAAGGAGGCAGGATATCACTATTCTCTTGCCCTGTGCCTGCAGTTACAGCAAAATACCCCAAAATATAGAATAAAACAAACAACAATCAGGATTTCTGGAAAAAGGGCTACAGGGGGTTACATCCGTGAGCCCTTTTGGTGGCCACGCGGCTCCTTGGGCAGCACTTGGAGCAAGGACCACCCTGGGCTGCACCTCCCAGCTCTCCCGTGTCGTGCTTTTCCCTAAAAATTCCACCATCCCACTAGTATTTTTCCTTTGTCAGAGCAGTTCTGGCCGAGAGGCGGCAGAGGAACCCGCGTTAAACCCTCTCCTCAGGAATTAGGGAGAAATCAGGACTAAACCGGGATCACAATCAATATTCCTGGGTCTGCTGCCAGGAAGAGATTTCATTGGTATCAGGAAAAACTACATAAAACCACAAAATTTTTCCACGATCCCTCCCACACGCTGCCCTGAGCTCCCCCCTTTCCCCAAAGCACATGAAGATATTCGAGCGGGTCCGTTTTTGCCCCGTTTTCCCCCATTTGCTGCCTGGGTTTGGTGCCCTGCTCAGCTCTTGTGGAAACTACTCCCAACCCCAAGGTGGGGGGAAATATTCCCCTGGGATATTCCCGATATTCCTCTGGCCCACAGAGGCTGCAGCTGCACCTCAGGGTCTCAGCTCAACAAGAAACGCCAACTTTCTGGCTCCTTTTCCCAAAAAGATTCCAAGGGGTCAAGCATGAGCCGTGGCCTCCTCGGTCCGGGACAAAACGTGCTGCTTTTGGACTAGAACAAGGCCACGGAGGCGAGAGACGGACTCACAATTTGAAGAATTCATTCCAAAGTGAGCAAATTAAACCTTCCAGATATCCCATGGGAGAAGGATCCCATCACCTGGCAGCCAAGGTGGGGGGAAATATTCCCCTGGGATATTCCCGATATTCCTCTGGCCCACAGAGGCAGCAGCTGCACCTCAGGGTCTCAGCTCAACAAGAAACGCCAACTTTCTGGTTTCTTTTCCCAAAAAGATTCCAAGGGGTCAAGCACGAGCCGCGGCCTCCTCGGTCCGGGACAAAACGTGCTGCGTTTGGGCTAGAAACGGACTCACAATTTGAAGAATTCATTCCAAAGTGAGCAAATTAAACCTTCCAGATATCCCAGGGGAGAAGGATCCCATCAGCTGGCAGCGGGAGAGCGAGCCCTGGTACCGACTCGGGCTACACCCCAGTATAACACCATATTCAGCTACGGGCTTGGGAGAGTGGGAGAAAAGGGAAATTAAATAGGGAATCACAGAATCACAGAATCTTCTAGGTTGGAAGGGACCTTCAAGATCATCTTGTCCAACCGTCAACCTGACTGACAAAAATAGACACCCACACAACAAACAAGGAGCATCATCAAATAAAGCATCATCAATAAAAACTAACTTCTTGCAAATCAACTAAAATACACCCAAAGTTCTGCTGCGGGAACTGGGTGTTTCTGCCCGAGAGAGCAAGCAGGTGGTTTTGCCCTGATTTAGGGGTTCACAGTGTTTGTCACCAGCCCAGGTGGCCCCGGTGCCACGCCCTGGCCACCACCCTCCTCCTGCTCCGGGCACACAGGAGCAGAGCCAGGCCATGGGCAGGAGCCAGAGAGCTGTCGAGGGAATTCAAACTGCAAGACAGCTCCTTCCCCCTCCCACCTCATTTCCATCTACACATAAAAAATGGGAAATTAAATTAAATTAAACCGGCGCCTTTGCAGAGCGAAGCAGCCAAAGTTCCCACAAATTCCCGATGCTCCCCCCCACATCCGAGCTCAATCCCGACCAGGATCCCATTTCCCAGGTGACAGAATATTCACTTTTGGGTGTTTTCAGCGTCACTCACAGCGGGGGCCACCAAACTGAGCCACCCCGAGCCACGTCCCGGTTTGCCGAGCCCACCAGAAGTTAGCAAATAGCCCGCAATCACCCCAAATCAGTGCCTCCTGCCCGACTGACGTGCCAAAGCAGGAGCTGAACATGAAATTTCACTCCCATTTGGCGTTGGTGTGAAGCTGAGACCCTTCCCAGAGACCTTTCTCCTTCACCGAATTCACCCCGGATGGTTTTCCATCAGCCGAAGCGGCTCCCGGTGGTATCCAGATGAGCAGGAACCCGGGTGCTGTTTTATTCAGGACCCTGGCACGCCCGAGACGGCGGCTGACGGCCGATGGAAACAAGATTTATGTGATTGCTTTGTGTCCCGGGGTCAGGCGTCGTTCCCCGAGCCCGGTGGCTGCTCTCCCTCAAATCAATTAATCGAGCGGGGAGGGGGACGGGGGGGACGAGCCGAGGGGGGGAAAGAGAAGCACCAAGAATCCGGGATCACTCCGGAGAGCAGCAAAGCACCGACCCCGCGGGACCCCGGGGAAGTGTTTATTTAGAGACCTGGCATCACCGAGGCTGCTTTTTCCTTCCAATTTCTAAATTATCCCTCGTGGAATATGCTAAAGCTGAAACGAGCCACCCAGTACAACCCAGACACGCAGCTGGGTCTTCACTGGGGGGGCCATTACACCCCTGTTTTTTTGGAGATTGAGTGAGGAGTTATTTACAGCCAGGGATATTCAGGAGCAGGATGTGATTTTGTGCCCAAACTTTGCATATGCATTTTCACAAGACTTAAAAATACCTTTCTGGGGCGCTCAGGTGTTGGCTCTGCTCTGGGGTGGGGGGGGGACACCTTCCCTTTTGGAATTGGGAAGGGCTGTGGTATTAAAGATCCCTCTGTCTCCTTCCCTTCTCTCTCAACACTCCTTTGTTCCAGCTGCAAAAGGGCTTTTGTTTCGCTTTCAGAAAGGAAGAGAGAGCAAAAAAGGCCTTACCCCCCCCCCTTTACCTGGCCGAGGCGCACGGCTTCACGGGGGACTGGAAAATATCGGGTGAGAGCAGGGGGAAAGCAGTCATCCAAAATTCCCTCACAGCCCAGAGAGGCCAGGGCAGGGCTGGAGGAGTCTGGGGCTTTAACTCTCCCCTTCCCCGATGCCCACACGGCTCCTGGAGCCCCACAGCAAAGCCCAGGCCCCCGTGAATTAAAGCCTGCTCTGCCTTCCTGCTCCAGGGTCAAATATTTATGCCCAAAATCCCTTTGCTCCCTGCAAAATCCCTCTCTCACACTCTGCCCAACACCTGGAGCAGCGACCGTGCCGGTTCCTCCTCGGGCTGGGGGTTTCCCAACCCCCCCTGACCCCCCTGGGTACCAGCTCTGGGGGTCTCCCCTCCTTGTCCCCTGCAGATTTCTCTCCCCCACACCCATTAATTCCCCTCCGCTCTCTCAAGGTGGGCTTTTTCCCTCCTCATCTGCTCAGCACCGACGACTCCGGGCTCTGTTTCCAGCACCAGAAGAAATCAATTTCTTAACGACTCGCACCGAGGTTTCCCAGAGCACAGGTACAAAACCCAGCGCTTTAAAAAAAAAACCCCTCCAAAATTACCCTCCGCAATAATTTCCACAACTGTTACTAATTGCTTTGAATCACGTATGGATCCGGCTGCCAAAGGCCGGCCGGGCTCCCCAGGTACACACTGTTTCTATGCTAAAGCTGCTAGAAAAAAAAAACAACCAACGAAAAATAATAAAAAAAAAAAATCTACCGAGAACAAAAGCTCTTCTCTTGAGGTAGAGGACAGGAATTGTCAAACCCCTTCGCTTTAAATTATTAATTAGTAGCCAGTTCAAATAAAAAGAAAAGCGTAACCCTTACCCCCCTTCTCCCCCCCCACACACACACTTTGGAATTAATGTTTCACGGGCGACAAATAAGATCCCTCCCTGGAACAAGGGGCTGAGGCCGTCGCCAGAAAAAAAAGGAAAATGGGCCCCTGTGTGTGGAGACAAAGGAGGGAAAAAGCTTCCCACAAACACACACCTATCGCCCAGAAAAGGGGTCTGGCCACGAGGCCAGAGCTGAGCTGGCCCAGCTCAACGTGGTGGCTGGTTTAACTGGGCTCTGGGCAAGTAGTGACCACAGGCAGGAGAAGCGAGTCCGAGCCTGAAGCCCACCCTGAGTCCCCCCCCGGGGGTGGGCAAGGGCTGGATGGGAAGGGGACTGAGTTTGGGTGGAGTTAATGCCATGGGAGACCCTCAAATTCCCTGTGATGGGAATCCCACACTGGCTGGGGAACCCTCCTCCTGCACCCCATGGGGAACCCCCCTCCTCTTCCTCCTCCTGCACCCCATGGGGAACCCTCCTCTTCCTCCTCCTGCACCCCATGGGGAACCCTCCTCTTCCTCCTGCAACCTCCAGGGAACCCCCTCTCCTCCTCCCACACCCCCTGGGGAATCAAACCCCCCCACATCTGCTGGGGGACCCTCCGTCTCCTCCCGCACCCGCTGAGGAACCCTCATCCTCCTCCTCCTCATCTCACACTGGCTGGAGAACCCTCCTCCTGCACCCCCCGGGGAACCCCCCTCCTCCTCCTCCCCCTCCTCCACCCCCCCCGGGCCCCCCCTCCCCCTCCCCCCCCCCCACGCCTCCCTCCTCCTCCCCCACCCCCACGTCTTCCGGGAATCAATCCCCCCCACATCTGCTGGGGGACCCTCCGTCTCCTCCCGCACCCGCTGAGGAACCCTCATCCTCCTCCTCCTCATCCCACACCGGCTGGGGAACCTTCCTCCTGCACCCCACGGGGAACCCCCCTCCTCCTCCTCCTGCACCCCATGGGGAACCCTCCTCCTCCTCCTGCAACCTCCAGGGAACCCCCTCTCCTCCTCCCACACCCCCCGGGGAATCAATCCCCCCCACATCTGCTGGGGGACCCTCCGTCTCCTCCCGCACCCGCTGAGGAACCCTCATCCTCCTCCTCCTCATCCCACACCGGCTGGGGAACCTTCCTCCTGCACCCCACGGGGAACCCCCCTCCTCCTCCTCCTGCACCCCATGGGGAACCCTCCTCTTCCTCCTCCTGCACCCCATGGGGAACCCTCTTCCTCCTCCTCCTCCTGCACCCCATGGGGAACCCTCCTCCTCCTCCTGCAACCTCCAGGGAACCCCCTCTCCTCCTCCCACACCCCCTGGGGAATCAATCCCCCCCCCATCTGCTGGGGGACCCTCCATCTCCTCCCGCACCCGCTGAGGAACCCTCATCCTCCTCCTCCTCCTCCTCCCGCACCCCAGGAAAATCAAGCAACTCTTTCAGCTGCTTAAACCAATGTTTTTTTTTCCTCTGCCGCTGTCGGGCCGTGGAAGCGACACAATATTTCACATTATCCGGGGACTGGGGGAATCAGAACTGTCCAGTCGGACAACTGAGACGCGCCTAAAAATGTCACAAACCCCACCAGGTTACACCGTGTCACACGGAGAGTGACAAGGAGCTGTCAAGCGACAGCAGCAGCCAGGAGAGGAGCACAGCCAGAGCAATTAACCCCTTCCCTAATTGATAACGTCAAGAATCGATAGCGCTGTTTATTGGCATTTGATGCCGTCGCGTTCCGGCGCCTCTTACCTTTCGTGTTTTGCTTTTTAGACATCTCGGGGGGGTCGCTTTGGCCTCCAGCTGTACGGGAAGGGGGGGGGGTTGTGTGTGGGTGGAAAAGGCAGATCCTCGCCCTTGAGAGGCAGCTGGAATTCCCTCCGACGCGGGGAGCGAGGCCGGGCTGGCAAAATCCCAGCTGCCAGGGGGCAAGAGGGGTCTGGAGGGGGTTGTGTGTGTGTGGAAAAGGCAGATCCTCGCCCTTGAGAGGCAGCTGGAATTCCCTCCGACGCGGGGAGCGAGGCCGGGCTGGCAAAATCCCAGCTGCCAGGGGGCAAGAGGGGTCTGGAGTTGTCAGGAATCTGCTGACAGACCCCCGGGGAGGGGCTGGGGGGGAGCTCCTTGTCACGGCTGCAGCCGCCGGTATCGGGCCTTCGCAGGTTCTGAAAGAGAAAGGGAAAAAAGAAGAAAAAAATAATAAGAAAATCACTGCTGGACCAGCCAAAGCACACCCCGAGCCCCCCCCACCCCAGCCTGTCAGAGCCCCTCTTGCTGGTGAGTTTTAAGAGTAAAAATTCTATTTTGGTTCAAAGGTGGGGTGAAACAACCGGCCGGAATAAAAAGCATCATTAAATATAAAGCAACAAGATCCCTCCAGGCTGGGTCCAGCTTCACTCAAAGCTGCCAGCAGACACCGTCCCCCCCGCGGGCGGCAGAACCAGGGGGGGTTCAGGATAAAAAAACCCCCACCATTTACACAAATCCCAGCCTTTTGGGCCATTAAAGAGCCTTTAGAGTGGCTCAGGTGGGTGACACTCGGTGACACCGCTCGGGAGGCAAAATTCACTTTGTCGCACGCACCCAAAAGCGGACGGATTTCAAATAGATTATTCCAGAAAGACAAACACCCCCCACCCACCCCCCCGGCGTGGGGACAGCTCTCAGGGTGTCACATCCCCCCCGTTCTCCCCATTTTTGGATCCCGGGAGGCAGCTCCACGTCAGGGCAGGGTGACAGGTTAAACAAAGAGCAGCGGGAGACGGGAGGTGAGGGAACAATGGGGACCTCTCTGCCCCCAAAAATTCCCCGGGGGGGGGCACAAAACCTTCACAAGGCGGTGGGGAAAACCCCCCAAAATTGCCACTTCGATAGGTAAAACGCGGGTAAAACAAAGAGGTGAAATATTTTCGTAAACATGAGGAGACCTCGTAGGTTTTCAGCCAAACCCACGCGCTCCTGACAAACGAACCGACGGCGCTGAGAAAACATGCGTCTCGTTTGCTCCAGAAATAATTAGAAAGTTGGGCTCCCGGCCACCCTCCCCCCCCCAAAATCGCTCAGGATTATTTTTAGGGAGATGGCTTCCGCGCCGGAGGAATTCAGACACATTCCTGCCAGGCCAGGCCGGCGACGTGGCCCCAGGGTCCAGCGACAGGGTCTAAAACGAGCCTATTTTGATTTAAAAATAGATGTTTCCTCTCATTAGAATTTTCCTCCGCGGGAGTTCACAACTTATTTCCGAGCGGCGACCCCAGGAATCTAAAATCCGAGAGGGAGTCGCCGCTAAAAAAAAAAAAAAACCACTCTGCAAAGGAATTTTTTTACCTGGAAAGAGAGTCCCGAGAGGAGGGGGTGGGTACAAACTCCTGCCTCGCCGCCTTCAGCGCTCCGGATTAATCGCCTTCCTTCGTTTTGATGCCTCAAGGCACTAAATAGCACCTCTTAAAAAAAAAATAAAAATAATATAATGTGGTCTTGGAAACTCTGCTCAAAACCAGAGAAGCTGGAGAATTTCTTTAAGCTGGAGCTGCCGTGCGGGGTGTGAGCTGGAGAGCACCGGCAGGTCGGGCCGACGGGATTCGATTTGCACGATTACACCCCATTTCACTCAGCCTCCGGCACCTCCCGCGATTCCGAGATAACGCCGGGTTATGGAGAAGGCAAAACGCTCCCGCACCGACCTCTGACACCGGAGTTCAACGCCTTCCTGCCATATTGCCCAGAGATTTTAAAACAAACAGAAAGAAAAAAAACTCAACTCCCCCCCCTTCCCCACCTCCCTCCGCAGCCGCGCCATTCAGTCGTCTTCATAATTCCATTTTTTTGGTAAATAATGGGGTAATCCGGAGGGAGCGTGGAAATAGGCAGGCGCTGCCAAACGGGAGGGTGGTTTACCTGAACTCCCTCAAGTTGACTCAAACTTAACTCGGGGAAAACAAAGGAACACTTAAAAACCGCCTCGTGCCGTCCCCGAAAAGCAAATAACTGGGAGAACAGCTCATTCAGACAGAGCCTGGAAACAAGCTGTAAAAAAAAAAAAAAAAAACCAACAAACCACCCCAAAGTCTCAGGCAAAGAAGTTATAAGGAAACGTCAAAAAAAAAAAGCCTGAAAAAGGCAACACAATATCACCTCAGAAAGAGTTTTACCCACTTCAAAGGAGGAAAATAAACAGTAATTAAGTCTTGGGGGGAAAACAAACAAGAGGCAGCGGCAAGAGAAATTCCACACACAAAAGTAATAAAATAATGGAGCGGAAACAAAACCCCACGGATGGATCTGACAGGTATCAGAGGGCAAATCGTCAATCCTTGATGATGTGATTAATATTTGGGCCGATAACGAAGAACCCAGAGCCAAAGAGTCGGGAGCGGCTCTGGCTCGTGGCAAAATCAGGGTTTGGGCTGGAAATTTCAGCACGGTAATTAGCCGGGAACCTTAACGAGAGTGGCACAAGGTGGGGGGGGGGGGCATTTTTTAAAACCCCAAGTGGAAATTTCAAGCCTGGTAAAACAGCAAAGGTTAATGAAAGCGCAAATAAAATATCTGAGCTCCTTTGGAGAAGGGTGATATGAGGCTTATACACGCACTACACAAAGCGAGAGAAACAGTGAAGCACAGACACGTTAAAAAAATCTACCTGCAGAATTAAAATAAAATATTGTAGTTTTACTGGAATCACTGGGGGAGAAACCCAACTCCCTCTGGGTACGTCCGGAGCCACCAAACTCCTCCCGGAGCCACCAACGTTCAGCCGCCGCCGGAAAACTTTTCCAAATAGCACCAGAAATGCACATTATTGTTTAACTGCCCCAAAATATCAACCCGTTCCACCTCGTTGGGAAAAGAGGAAAACATTCAGAATTTTTACAGACAGCGAGTCCCAAAAAGAAACAACTCCTGAATCTATCCTGGCTCTGTCTGGGTGGGATTATTTCAGCAAACTTTGGGAACTCGATAGCTCCCCGTTTGAGAGGAAAGATGAGAAACGGTAACAAATTTGTCTGGGTTTTTTTTTTTTTTTTATCTTTTCTTTTTTTAAAAAATTGACATTTATTTTCCTTTTAGGAAGATTTTGGAACCTAGTACCATTTTCTCTATAAACTAACCAAGTAGTGGGTGAACAGGTGGTGCCTTGCTTACTGTAAAGAAACTCAATGTTGACCACAACAGAAGCCTGTGCCATTCTCTCCTTTTCTCACATCTCTGGGTTTTTTTTTTTTTTTTATATTATTATTATTATTATTAGTCTATGGAAAGTGCTTTTGAGGAGAAACCTGGAGAATTGGTTAAATCTGCTTCTCGGGAGGGATTTGGCCGGGGTTGCTGGGGGCTCCGTAATTCCCGCCGTACGGCAGCATCTGGCTAATTGGCTTCTGAGTTAATTTATTTTTATCTCGTTGACGGAGCGCGTC
>NW_015090838.1:155414-158795 GCF_001431845.1 Calidris pugnax
CCCGTAACACGGCAATTAACTCTGTTTTACAACATGCATTTCCCCCCCAAAAAAGCCACATTTATACTAGAAATTGGGGAATATGTCACCTGTCAGGGAGCCTGGAGTGGGGTCAACACAGAACCCCCCCACGCGCCCATCGCCAGCACAGCCTGGTTTTCCCAAACCCCTGAGATTTGGGGGCAGATTTGGGCAAATACCTGGTAAATTACAGCAGAGCAACACAAGCCCCTTCATCTCTCCCCTTCAACAGCCGCCTCGCTCCTTTCTTTCCAAAAAACTAACTTCTGGGCCTCGAAAGAGCCCCCAGAACGTATCAGGCCGAGGTTTTAATCGAAGCCAAGAGGCTTTAATTACCCGACACCCAAAAGGAAAGGTGGGCAGCAAACCCCACTGCTGCTCAGGGTTTGGGTTCTTTTTTATTATTATTATTATTTTGTTTGGGGTTTTTTTCCCCCCCCCTCAAAGGGAGACGCTGGGTTTTCAGAAGCTCCTCGCACCCAGCAGCAGAGGGAAGGTCCAGCCCCAAATACCTCCTCCCCCCGGCACAAAGAAACAGCTTCTCTCCCCAAATCCTTTCCTGAGACTGGAGGAAGGATCAGAAAATTGTTACAATCCAAAGAACCATTTTTAAGATTTAAAAAAACAAAGCAAAACAAAAAAAGAATAAAATAAAAATAGTTTCTTAATATCACTCGTGGGGTTTGGGGTTTTTTTTTTCCCCCCACTCCAGTTTTTCCTGGGGAATGAGCTGAACATTTAACCTCGGAGATAATTAGCTGTCTATATTCTGTTTAAAGCCCCACATTTATTGTTCTTTCAGCGGCTGCATTATGCAGAGCACGACTGGGCATTAGCTATTCTCAAACATCCACCTCTTCGGAGCTAATTGTGGGCTGTTCTGCGGCAGGAGGAAGTTAAAACTACGGATTTCAGGTGACAAAACAGCCCCGTTATTTATTTCAGGTGACAAAACATCCCCCGTATCTATCTATCTATCGGGATGACACCGTAAAGCCTCACCCCGAGGGGTTACAAACACTTCAACACAATGAAAGGGCAGACCCCGGGGGCTGCAGTGCAGGATTCCTGCTCCAACACCTTTCCCACACTCAATTCCCAGATAAAAGGGTCAATTCCCAGATAAAAGGGGTCCTGGGAGTTGCAGGTGGGATTTCTGAGGCTTCCCCCCGCGACTCCGCAGGAGGGAAACGCTCAGGACATCAAATTTGCCTTTCCTGAGGCCAAGATCTCTTTGCACTTTTTGTCTTCTGGTCCCCTCTCCGTCCTCCCTCTGTGTCCCCCCCCAGCCTGGGGGGCAGTGGCTGACAGGGAAGCTCCCACCTGGATGTGTCTCCCGGGGAATTTTGGGGGGATGGTGACTATTTTTAGATTGTCTTTGCCAGCGCTGGGATCTGGAAGAGTCTCAGTGACTTGCCAAGAATCCTTTTGTATGTAAGGGGATAATATTAGATTACATTTTACTTTTTATCCAAGTGTCTAAAAACCAGAAGCTGGTGAAAAGAAGGAAGGAAGGGAAAACTAATGGTGTCCCCTTTCCCTGCCCCACCTGAAGGGGTGAAAACCCTCCTCCTCTCCCCCAGTTTAAATGGGAGGGAATGGGATGACTGGAGTTCTACCAGAAACCTTCCCCTCTTCCTCAGCTTTTTCTTCAACTGCAGCTCGTCTCCGGGTCTGACATCCCAAGACCGAGCTTGAAAATATCATTAGAAATGAGCTTCTCTGTTTTAATTGCCAGATGTATTATTTTTTATTTTTTTTAAATGCAGTACCTCTACTCTACCTCCCCCTTCAGCTCACGAGTCACCTTTAGAGCTCCTTTGTCCTGAATCCAACAAGAACCTCCTGCTTCGGGGCTGCGTGGCTCAGAAAAAAAACCCCATAAAATATTTAAAGGCCCCTTTGAAGAGTAAGCTACAATTTAAAATAAAAACAAACCAAAAAAAAGCCTTCTGCAGGACACAATTCCTGCAAGAGGAGAGCTGAGCCCGGCGAAGCGGAGACAACGACAGCCTCCACAGACATCGCTCCAGCCACGGGGATGTGATGCACAGGGCTGAAGCCACACACTCCACACACACAAACTCTGTTATTAACCAAGTATTGCAATAAAGGAAATAAACACCGAGGCCCCAAGCACCGAGATGGACGAGAGGGATGATAAGGACCCAAGCGATGAGGAGCTCTCACGCCAAACACCGCCCTTTCTGCTCCTCCAGGTCCCCAAATCCCCTGGATTTGGGCCTGTTCTCCAGCTGGACGGCATCGGGGGGCACCCCCACTTGTGTGAGAGGGTCCTGCTTAGAAAGCACAAGGACCCAAGAGCCAAAGAGGATGGAAAAACACTCCACACCCTCCCCCTGCAACTTCCAAGGTGAAAGGCCTCAAGATCTAGGAGGCCTCCAAAGGCAGACGCGGCAGCCAGGGCTTCCCAATGGAAGCATCCAGCGGGAAACGGACGGGGAAAAGTAGTCATAAAAAGCCCAAAGTGATGAAAACAGCTGCCAGGCCCTGGCGGGACACTGAAGCAGCACCCACGGGTAGTCAAAAGGCACCCTGAGTTCCTCAGATGGCAACCTGGTTTGCAAGAGGACCGTTGGGACCGTCACCCCCTGGGAGGATGATGACACCAGGGCAACCTTTAAAGGGCAGCCCCCTCAGAAAGAAACCCCCCACCCCTCGCAGGGTTTCTCTCCCCTCTCCAAACCAAACAAAACCCTATTCTTTGCCTTCTCTCCCCCCGGCACCGCAGCGGAGGGCTCATCTCGGCAGGGAAGGAGGGAGGCTTCGTAACTTCTCTGCAACAGCTCCCTCTGCGGATCCATTAAGGGCTCTTTCTGCTCAGGAAGCTCATCATCGAGCACAAAACCAGCCCAGCCCCGAGGAGTACCCACGGGGGGGGGAACAGAGTGGGGACAAGGCACTGGAAGTGACCTCGCTGGGTGGCTTCCTGGTGGAGAAAACCCCACGGGCCCAGGGGGAAGCCAAGCTTTAGGTGTTCAAAAGAGCACAGCCCCGGGGAGGTACAAGGGGAAAAAATAACATTCCCCTCTTTGCAACTCAGCCGGCTTCTCACCGCCCTCGTTAGTTAATTATTTGTGTTAGGGTTAACAACTAAAAGGCCAGAGAGCAAGATCCTCCAAGCGCAGAGGATTCCTGCCGCTGGGATGCAGGAGCCCAGGAGGTTGGGCCCGGGAGGAGAGGGCCGAGGGATGGAGGAGGCGGGGGTGGAAGCGGGGCTGGCTACGTGTCCCCGGCTGCGGCATAAATAATGTATTAACGCTCCTGACCGCCCGCTCCCCGGCACTCCTGCCAGCCCCACGGCTCGCCCCGACGGCCCTGACTCAGCGCCGGCCCCCC
>NW_015090838.1:159960-163464 GCF_001431845.1 Calidris pugnax
CAGGCCGCCGCGATGCACCGGGGAGGGGGGCGGGGGCCGCGGCCCGGCTGGAGCCCTCGGGCTGCCCCAGCCAATGGGGACGCGGCCAGCGCCCGGCAGCCAACGGCGGCTCGCGATCGCCGCACCGCACCCGCCCCTCTGGAGGACTCCACCAATGAGAGGGCGGAAAATGTCCGGCTCGGCCCGCCTTCCTTCGCCTCCGGCCAGTCAGATGCGACGCGGGGGCCGGGCCGTGCGCTCCTGGCCAATGAAAGGGCAGAACGGAGCTTCTGGGCGCGCGGGGACACGGCGCGGCGCGAGGAGGGAAGCCAATGGCGAAGCGGCGCGGCCGACGCCACGGCGAAGACCCCACCCTCGCCCGGGCGGGGAGGCGTGGCCAATCCCCACCCAGCGCCAATCGCATCCGGCAATGCCGAGGCCCCGCCTCCACGAGGGGCGGGGCGGCGGGAGCCGAACGTGGACGGAAACTGCCGAGGGCCGCCGCCCCGCGGCGGAAACACCCGAGCGTGGAGCCCGGGGGGTTGCGGGTTCGCGTCCCCCCTCCGCCCGAACCGCCGTGCGCCGAGCCAAGGACGGAGGCAGCAGCGAGAGGAACCCTCGTTGTTCATCGGACCCCGGTGTCACCCCCCCGGGGCCGCCCTCCTGGGCCCCGCCAGCTCCTCGTAGGCCTCCTGCAGCTCGATGAAGCGCCGCTCGGCCTCCTTGGCCCGGTGCGGGTTGTGGTCCGGGTGCCAAACCTTCACCAGCTCCCGGTAGCTCCGGTGCACGTCCTCGGCGGGGGAGCCCATGGGGAGCCCCAGGACCTGGGGGGCGAGAGGGATGTGTTGGGCGGGTGTGGGGGGGACACCGCCATGACCCCTGCCAGGGCTGCGTGTGCCCTAAGCATCCCAAAATCCCAGCATGATATGGGGTCTGAAAGGACCTCTGGAGATCATCTCCTCCAACCCCCCCCTGCCCAAAGCAGGTCCCACAGGAACGTGTCCAGGCGGGGTTTGGGATGTCTCCAGAGAAGGAGACCCCACCACCTCCCTGGGCAGGCTTTGCCAGGGCTCTGCCACCCTCACAGGGAAGAAGTTCCTCCTCGTGTTGAGATGGAACTTCTTCTGTCCCAGTTTGTGCCCATTTCCTCTTGTCCTGTCACTGGGCACCACTGAAAAAAGACCAGCCCCACCCTCCTGATCAGATCCCCCATCAGCCTTCTCTTCTCCAGACTAAAAAGCCCCAAGTCCCTCAGCCTCTCCTCCTAAGAGAGATGTTCCAGCCCCTCAGCATCTTTGTAACCCTCTGCTGTCCCCTCTCCAGCAGTTCCCTGTCCTTCTGGAACTGGGGAGCCCAGAACTGGTCCCAGTGCTCCGGCTGGGGCGTCCCCAGGGCAGAGCAGAGGGGCAGGATGACCTCCCTTGAGGTTCTCCTTGATGTCCCTCAGGATGCCCTTGGCCTTCTTGGCCACCAGGGCCCATCCCTGGCTCATGGGCATCCTATTATCCACCAGGACTCCCAGCTCTTTCTCCTCAGAGCTGCTCTCCAGCAAGTCCCCAAGTCCAGCAAGGACCCCAAAAAGCATGTTCCTCCCCCACCAAGGTAGTGAAGCAGCCAAATTCTATAGATACCCCCCCACAGCATCCCCCCTGGCCCGCCCCACTGGCCCATGGTGCCCGGCACCGCATCCCTCACCTCGTACGCCCGCTGCTGCCGCTGGCTCCAGCCGCTGGCCTCAAAGCCGGTGCCACGATCCCACACCGAAGACCCCCCGGAGAAGCCCAGGGTCTCCACCAGGAGCCGGCCGGCGCGGAGGGGCAGGAGCAGGAGCTCGGTGGCGGCACGGGGAATGGCCAGGAGGGTGCCCAGCACCCCGGCGGCACCCCGGCAGGCCAGGGGGGCAACGAAAGCCAGGCAGGCCAACCCCAGGTGGTAGAGCCGGGCAGCCAGCCGGGGCTGAGGGGTCCCGGGGGGTTTGTAGCGCCGGTGACGCTGGGCGGCCACGCTGGCGGCCAGGCTGACCGGCAGCACCGCCAGCACCCGGCCCTGGAAGAGGAGGGAGGCGAGGAAGGCGGTGGCCAGGACGCTGGGCACCTCCGCCGTCTGGTCGCCCACCGAGGAGACCAGCTGCACCCCCAGCCCCACGGCCAGGGGTTGTGCCAGCAACGCCGGCACCCAGGGCAGGCCCAGCGCCGCCACCAGCCCGAAATACATCCCCACCGTCACTCCCCCCACCAGGCGCAGGGGGCTGAGGGCCGGCACGCTCCCAGCGCGGTCCCCGGCCACCCTGGCCCCGTTGGCGGTGGCCACCCAACCCGGGAGGTGCCAGAAGTCCCAGAGCCAACCGGCACCGAAGCCGCCCAGCGTCAGCATCCAGAGCAGCGCGTGGCTGTCCCGGCCCAGGTAGAGGTGGTGCAGCCCCAGCGGCCCCCCCAGCGCCCACAGCCCGTAGGCCACCAGTAGCCGCTTGGCCATCGTCCCCACCGGGGCTGTGGCCACCTCCTCGGTGGGGGGGGGGGTCACCGTCCCGGCAGGAACTGGCACGGCCCCGGCATCCGGCACCCTGCGGGAGGGACAGCGCAGTCAGGGACCCCGAGTCACCCTGCCAGACCCCCCCAGTGACATGTGTGCCCACCCAGGGCCAGTGCATGCCCACCCAGGGGGTCCTATGTGCCCACCTGGGGTCCCACGTACCCACCCAGAGCTATTGCATGCCCACCAGGCTACCATGTGCCCCCCCATGGCTGGTACATACCCACGTGATGGTCCTATATGCCCACCTGGGGTCCCACGTACCCACCCAGAGCTATTGCATGCCCACCAGGCTACCATGTGCCCACCCATGGCTGGTACATACCCACGTGATGGTCCTATATGCCCATCTGGGGTCCCGTGTGCCCACCCATGGCTGGTACATGCCCACGTGGGGGTCCTATATGCCCACCTGGGGTCCTTTGTGCCCACCCAGGGCCGGTGCATGCCCACCCAGGGGGTCCTACATGCCCACGTGGGGTCCCACGTGCTCACCCAGAGCCATTGCATGCCCACCAGGCTACCATGTGCCCACCCATGGTCAGTGCATGCCCACCTGGGGATCCTGCATGCCCACCTAGGGGTCCTACATGCCCACTTGGGGTCCCACGTGCCCACCTGGGGGTCCTATATGCCCATCTGGTGCCCACCCAGACCATTGCATGCCCACCCGGCTACCACGTGCCCACCCATGGCCGGTGCATGCCCACGTGGGGGTCCTACATGCCCACTTGGGGTCCCATGTGCCCACCTGGGGGTCCTATATGCCCATCTGGTGCCCACCCAGACCATTGCATGCCCACCCGGCTACCATGTGCCCACCCATGGCTGGTGCATGCCCACGTGGTGGTCCTATATGCCCATCTGGGGTCCCGTGTGCCCACCCATGGCCGGTGCATGCCCACCCAACGCCCTGCCCCCCCCCAGGACCCCTTGGGCCCACCCAGGGTCCCACAACCCCCCCACCAGGACCATTTCATGCCCACCCCGCAT
>NW_015090838.1:166463-167107 GCF_001431845.1 Calidris pugnax
CCCACGCGTGGCCGTGCACAGCGTCAGATGCTCACACGCATGTCCCCAGGCACGTATGTGTCCCCACACATGTCCCAATGCACACACGTGTGTCACCATGCACACATGTGTCCCCATGTACATGTGGGCCTCAATGCACACATGTGTCCCCCTGTACATGTGTGTCCCCATGCACGCGTGCCCCAATCCATACACATGTCGCCACGTACATGTGGGCCTCAATGCACACGTGTGTCTCCACACACATATGTCCCAACACACACATGTGTCGCAACGCACACAGATGTGTCCCAACGCACATGTGCCCCAGTCCGCACACGTATCCCCATGCACACGTGTCCCAACACACACACGTGTGTCCCCATGCACATATGTGTCCCCACGTACATGTGTGCCCCAATCCACAGACGTGTCCCCTTGTACACGTGTGCCCCAAGGCACGTGTGTCCCCATGCACGTGTGTCCCAACGCACACACGTAACCCCATGCACAAGCGTGCCCCAATCCACACACATGTGCCCGTGCACACGCGTGTCCCCACCCAGGTGTGCCCCGATGCTCACGCACATCCCGCTGCACACGCCTGTCCTGACACACACGTGTGTTCCCGTGCACGCCCGCCCCGATACACACCGGTCTCCTGA
>NW_015090838.1:169699-170836 GCF_001431845.1 Calidris pugnax
CCCCCCGGCCGGGCTGCGAGGGGGGAAACCGCGGCCGAGCCACCGGGAGAGGAAGGGTGACGGCCCCGGGCACCGGGGACCATGCACCGGGTGGTAGGGACCGGTACCGTGCACCGTGCGCCGGGTGCTCAGGACCGGGCACCGGTACCGGGGACCATGCACCAGGTGCTCAAGACCAGTACCGTGCACCGACACCGAGTTACCGGCACCGGGCGTCGTGCACCGGGTGCTCAAGACCAGTATGGTGCACCGGCACCGTGTTACCGGCACTGTACACCATGCACCGGGTGCTAGGGACCGGTACCGTGCGCCGGCACCGAGTTACCGGCACCGTACACCACGTACCGGGTGCTCAAGACCAGTACCGTGCACCGACATCGAGTTACCGGCACCGTACACCATGCACCGGGTGCTAGCGGCCAGGCACCGGTACCGGGAGTCATGCATCGGGTGCTAGGGACCGGTACCGTGCACCGACACCGAGTTACCGGCACCGGGCGTCGTGCACCGGGTGCTCAAGACCAGTACGGTGCACCGGCACCGTGTTACCGGCACTGTACACCATGCACCAGGTGCTCAGGACCGGGCACCGGTACCGAGAGTCATGCATCGGGTGCTAGGTACCGGTACCGTGCACCGACACCGAGTTACCGGCACCGTATGCCATGCACCGGGTGCTCGGGACTGGACACCGTGCACCGGAGACCATACACCGGGTGCTCGGGACCAGTACCTTGCACCGGCACCGTGTCACCGGCACCGTGCGCCATGCACCGGGTGCTCGGGAGGCTGCACCGGCGACCAGGCACCGGCACCGGGTGCCCGGGCCCCTGTGGCCGTGCCGGTGCAGGCTGCGGCCGGGGGGTCCCCGGGGGCGGCGGAGGCAGATGGCGAACGCGGTGCGACCCCCCCATCCCCGTGCCGGCCCCGGAGGGGGCGGGGGGTTGCCCCCACCGGTCCGTACCGATTCCTGCTCCGCTCCCGCCGGTCCCGCGGCCGCCCCCGTCCCCACCGGGGTGACCCATGGCGGGGCTGGTAACGACAGCGACCGGGACGGGGAAACCGAGGCCACGGGGGGGTCCCCGCCGCCGGTGCCGGTGTCGGGGGGGGCTCAGCCCCGGCCCCCGCTCCCCCCCG
>NW_015090838.1:170969-171839 GCF_001431845.1 Calidris pugnax
CAGCACGCACAGGCGTGCAGGGAGCATGCAGGCGCACGCACACGGCGTGCACACGCACCCGCATGGCATGCACATGCATTCACACACACGCATCCGGCACGCACACGCATCCACGCACAGGTACAACACGCACACGCACGCACACGGCATGCACACGCATCCACACACACGCATCCGGCATGCACACGCATCCACGCACAGGTACAACACGCACACGCACGCACACGGCATGCACACGCACCCGCATGGCATGCACACGCATCCACACACACGCATCCGGCACGCACATGCATCCACGCACAGGTACAACACGCACACGCACCCACACAGCATGCACACACGCACACTGAGCACACACACACACGCATGCACATGTGCCCACACAGCACGCACACGCACGCATCGTGCACACACATGCACAGGGCATGCACATGCACCCGCACACCTCCACACGCACGCGTCATGCACACACACGCAGGTACAGCACGCACACACATGCACTGAGCGCACACACGTATGGACATGCACACGCACGGAGTGTGCAGGTGCACGCATGCAGCATGCACACGCATCCGCACGCACACACACAGCATGCACACACATGTGCAGAGCATGCACATGCATGCACACACACACGTACAGCATGCACACACATGCACTGAGCACACACACGTACGCACATGGCATCCACAGAGCTTACACGCACAGAGCGTGCACACACACGCGCAGAGCATGCAGGCACACGCAGGCACACACATGCACACACGTACAGCGTGCACACACACATGTACATGCACCCACACGCACCCACACACACGCACTGAGCACACACACGTACACACACACCCCCCCCACCGCCTGCCCCCACGC
>NW_015090838.1:173943-174907 GCF_001431845.1 Calidris pugnax
GCTCGGTCCCGGCTGCATCCCCGCTCAATCCCGGCTCCATCCCGGCTCCGGTCCCGGCTCCATCCCGGCTCCGGTTACCTCACCAGTTCCGACACCGGCTCCGGTCCTGGTTGCATCATCGGCTCCGGTCCCGACTCCGACACCGGCTCCGCTCCCGGTCGCTGCAGGAGCTCCGGTCTCGACTCCGTCCCCGGCTCCGGTCTCAGCCCTTTCCCCGGCTCCGCTCCCGGCTCCGCCGCCGTCTCGGGTCCCGGCTCCGCTCCCGGTTCCATCCTCGGCTCCGGTCTCGTCCCCTTCCACCAGCGCAAGTCCCGGCTCCATCCGCAGCCCCGCTCCCGGTCCCATCCTCGGCCCCAGGACCGTCCCCGTCCCTGTCCCCATCCCTGTCCCCATCCCTGTCCCCATCCCCATTCCCAGCTCCATCCCCAGCCCCATCCCTGCTGCTCTTCCCGCTCCCAGCCCTGCTGCTGTCACCATCCCTGTCCCCGTCCTCATCCCTGTCCCCATCCTCATCCCTGTCCCCATCTCCAGCCCCATCCCTGCTCCCATCCCCACTCCAAGCCCCTCTTGCCGGCTCCATTCCCAGCCCTGCTGCTGTCACCATCCTCGTCCCCATCCTCATCCTCATCCCTGTCCCCATCTCCATCCCCAGCCCTGCTGCTGTCACCATCTCCCTGTCCCCATCCTCATCCTCGTCCCCATCTCCGTCCCTATTTCTAGCCCCATCCCTGCTCCTGCCCCACTCCCGGCCGCTCTGTTGTGACCATCCCCATCCTCATCCCTCTCCCTGTCCCCATCCTCATTCTCGTCCCCATCCTCATCCCTGTCCCCATTTCTAGCCCCATCCCTGCTCCTGCCCCACTCCCAGCCGCTCTGTTGTGACCATCCTCATCCCCATCCCCATCCTCATCCTCATCCCTGTCCCCATCCTCATCCTCGTCCCCATCTCTAGCCCCATCCCTCC
>NW_015090838.1:175079-176099 GCF_001431845.1 Calidris pugnax
CATCCCTGTCCCCATCCTCATCCCTGTCCCCATCTCCAGCCCCATCCCTGCTCCCATCCCCACTCCAAGCCCCTCTTGCCGGCTCCATTCCCAGCCCTGCTGCTGTCACCATCCTCGTCCCCATCCTCATCCTCATCCCTGTCCCCATCTCCAGCCCCATCCCTGCTCCCATCCCCACTCCAAGCCCCTCTTGCCGGCTCCATTCCCAGCCCTGCTGCTGTCACCATCCTCGTCCCCATCCTCATCCTCATCCCTGTCCCCATCTCCATCCCCAGCCCTGCTGCTGTCACCATCTCCCTGTCCCCATCCTCATCCTCGTCCCCATCCTCATCCTCGTCCCCATCTCCGTCCCTATTTCTAGCCCCATCCCTGCTCCTGCCCCACTCCCGGCCGCTCTGTTGTGACCATCCCCATCCTCATCCCTCTCCCTGTCCCCATCCTCATTCTCGTCCCCATCCTCATCCCTGTCCCCATTTCTAGCCCCATCCCTGCTCCTGCCCCACTCCCAGCCGCTCTGTTGTGACCATCCTCATCCCCATCCCCATCCTCATCCTCATCCCTGTCGCCATCCTCATCCTCGTCCCCATTTCTAGCCCCATCCCTGCTCCTGCCCCACTCCCGGCCGCTCTGCTGTGACCATCCTCATCCCCCTCCTCATCCCTCTCCCCGTCCCCGTCCCCGCTGCCGCCCTCAGCCCCGTCCCGCCCCGTCCCCGCTCCCATCCCGCTCCCCGCCGGGGGGCTGAGGCTCGGTGGGCGGCCGGTTGCCGTCCACCCCCCCCCAGGTGCCACCATCGCTCCCAAGGGCGAGGAGGACCTGCTGGCGCTGGCCGCCTCCCGGCTGAGCCGCAGGAAGCGGGTGGCCGGGGCGGCCGTCGGCGTGGCCATGGTGCTGGTGCTGCTGGTGGCCATCCCGCTGCTGGTCCACAGCTCCAAGGCGGCCGCCCACTACGAGATGCTGGGGAGCTGCCGCATGGTCTGCGACCCCTACCCGGGCCCCGAGCTGCCCCCCGCCTCCCCC
>NW_015090838.1:195569-196256 GCF_001431845.1 Calidris pugnax
CATCCCTGTCCCCATCCTCATCCCTGTCCCCATCTCCAGCCCCATCCCTGCTCCCATCCCCACTCCAAGCCCCTCTTGCCGGCTCCATTCCCAGCCCTGCTGCTGTCACCATCCTCGTCCCCATCCTCATCCTCATCCCTGTCCCCATCTCCATCCCCAGCCCTGCTGCTGTCACCATCTCCCTGTCCCCATCCTCATCCTCGTCCCCATCTCCGTCCCTATTTCTAGCCCCATCCCTGCTCCTGCCCCACTCCCGGCCGCTCTGTTGTGACCATCCCCATCCTCATCCCTCTCCCTGTCCCCATCCTCATTCTCGTCCCCATCCTCATCCCTGTCCCCATTTCTAGCCCCATCCCTGCTCCTGCCCCACTCCCAGCCGCTCTGTTGTGACCATCCTCATCCCCATCCCCATCCTCATCCTCATCCCTGTCCCATCCCAAATGCACCCCCATTCCCTGTCCCTTTTCCCACCCCCATCCTCATCCCCATCCTCATCCTCATCCCTGTCCCCATCCCCATCCCTGTCCCTTTTCCCATCCCCATCCCCATCTTCATCCCTGGCCCCATCCCCGTCTTCATCCCAAACCCATCCCCATCCCTGTCCCTTTTCCCAACCCCCTTCCTCATCCCTGTCCCCATCCCAAATGCACCCCCATTCCCTGTCCCTTTTCCCACCTTCATCCTCAT
>NW_015090838.1:198036-199027 GCF_001431845.1 Calidris pugnax
GACCACGTCGGGGAGGGTGCTGGCCACCGGGTCCCAGCGCTGCATCGTCTCATAGATCTGGTGGATCTGGAGGAGGGAGAGGGGCAAGAAGTGTTGGGAATGGGGGGTAGGGGGTGGTGGGGGCTGCTCCAGGTACCCCCCCCGTCCCCCTGTCCCCCCGCCAGGCTGGGGGTCTTTGGGAAGGGTCTCACCTTGCTCTGGGTGTCAGCATCTTGCACCGTCGCCTTGTGCTTGGCGATCTCGTTCACCTTCCCCAGGACGCTCTGGGGAGGAAAACAGATGTGAACCCCCAAATCCAGCATCACCCACCCCCAATTTCACCCCCGTGGCCAGTTGCCATCCTGGGGGGGGTCCCACTTTTGTTGTATGTCCGTCCCCCCCCCTCCCTTTCCTCTCCTCACCTGCAGCCGGGCTTCCACTTGGTCCAGCACGGCCACGTCCAGGATGTTGACCTTGGCCTGCAGGACCTGCACGGTCTCCTGGGGATGGGGATTGGGGTGAGGGGGCCCCCGGGATCGTGTTCCCCCACCCCCCCAATCCCCCAAGTGCTACGAGCAGGGGGTGGGGGGGAAAAGAGCCCCTCTTAAAGCACCCCCCCCAGCCCCCTGCCTGACTCACCACCAGGCTGCTGCCCTTCAGCCCCACCAGCAGCGGGTTCTGTGGGGAAGGAAAAGGGGGTGTCAGTGGGGCAGGAGGGTGGTATTTGGTGGTGGGGGGACAACGACTGGGACAGACACCCCCCCAGCCCCTCACCTGGCTGTCGGGCTCGCACCGCACCGTGGCCTCCAGCTGCGCCAGCCGCTTCTCCAGCTCCGCGATCTGGGGGAAAGAAAATGAATTTTAGAGTTGGAAGGGAGCATAGAGACCATCTAGTCCAACTCCCCTGCTGAAGCAGGATTGCCCAGAGCTTGTCAGAGCACGTTACTCAGGAGCATCCAGGAGGGTCTTGAAAATCTCCAAGGAAGGGGACTCCACACCCTCCCTGGGCAGC
>NW_015090838.1:200268-203400 GCF_001431845.1 Calidris pugnax
AGAGTTGGAAGGGACCATAGAGATCATCTAGTCCAACTCCCCTGCTGAAGCAGGATTGCCCAGAGCTTGTCAGAGCACGTTACTCAGGAGCATCTTGAAAATCTCCCAGGAAGGGGACTCCACACCCTCCCTGGGCAGCCTCTTCCAGGGCTCTGTCACCCTCACCGTGAAGAAGTTTCTCCTCATATTTGAGTGGAACCTCTTCTGGTCCAACTTGTGCCCGTTGCCCCTCGTCCTCTCACTGGGAACCACTGAAAAGAGTCTGGCTCCCTCCTCCTTCAACCCTCCCTTGAGATACTTGTGGGCATTGAGAAGGTCTCCCCTCAGCCTTCTCTTCTCCAGACTAAAGAGTCCCAGCTCTCTCAGTCTCTCCCCATCAGGGAGATGCTCCAATCCTTGAATCATCTTTGTTGCCCTTCGCTGGAGATGGGGGTGTTGAGACACCCCATTTTGGGGGTGATTTGGTGTGTGCCCCCCCTCCTTTACCCCCACCCACCCACCTTGGCAGTTTGGGCAAACTGGTCCTGCTCTGGTCTCCAGTAGAGCTCGAAGGTGACGGCGTCGCCGGTGGGGCCCGGGGCTTTGGCCGGGCTCTTCCCTGGGGGGGCTTTGCTGCATTTGGCCACCTCCAGCTGCTGCAGCAGGCGCCTGGGCAGAGAGGGGACAGAGAGGGGATGGAGGGGGGGTTTGGGGGTGCTGTCACCCACCCCACACCCCTGTCCCGGTTTGAGGTAAAACCGGATCAATTTTGTGTTCTGTAACTTTGCATTTTAGTTAGGCCCTTTTCTAGCTCTCTGAAATTAACGGCGTATTGTGGAGAAAACTGTTCCTTCTCAGAGTGATCAGACCAATGTTTGTGCTAAATGCCAGGGAATGGTGAGCAGAGAGGCCCTGGCTTATACTTATTGCTGTAACAACCAAGGGCAGCCAATTTTCGTTATTTGCCCCTTAGAGGGTCTGAAACGGAAAAAACGTAGAGGGGTCACATCTGTGGGGAGGAGGGGACAGGACAGGTGACCCAAACCTGACCAACAGGGGTATTCCATCCCATCTGCCCCATGCTCAGTGTAAAAGCTGAGGGATCAAAGGGTCAACTGTCTTCCTGCAATGGCCGACGTCCCAAGAGGACCCTGTCTGTCCATCTGCCTTTGATCCCGACCCAGATCCTGACTCCAGAGCTGGAATCCTGCTCCCATCCATCACTGAGTCCAGTCTGGGACTCCCCCAGTGCCTGCTGGTGACGGGACCATCATCCTGGGAGCTTGATACGGTTTTGTATATATATTGTATCCATTTCATTATTTTCTTCTCTTTTATTTTAATATTATTTTTGATTAAAGTAGTTTAGTTCATTCTAGCGGCGGCGGGACCCAGCAGCTTCTCCAGGTGGCTGGAGACCAACTGCTGCTTCAGCCCCTCCACCTGCCTGGCCAAGGCCATGGGCGTCAGCTCCTCCTCCGCCGCCGACTCCTTCACCGTGCTCTGCAGGAAGAGGTGGCCGTGTCACCCCCCACCTTCCTGGGACCCTCACATCTCCCCCCACCATCCCCCTTGAGGGTCATCCCACCTTGGTAATGTTGGGGATGCTCACCTGGATCTGCTCCACCTCCCTCACCAGCTCCTGCACCTCGTGCTGCAGCCGCTGGTACCGCTGTTGGGGTGTCTCTTTGGCACCCAGACCCTCGCCCAGCTGTGGGGAGAGGAACTGGGGGGGTCAGGAAGGGTGGGGAGGGGGGGGTGACACAGCCAGGATGCTGGTGCCCACCTCCCTTGGGTGCCCACCTCCCCTGGGTGCCCACCTCCCCTGGGTGCCCACCCGTCCCCATGGATAGGCAAGAAAAAAAGGGGAGGAGGAGGGAGAAGGATGGGGAGATGGGGAGGAGCAGCCCCACGTTCACGAGATCCTGGTCCTCCAGTGGGACTTCAGAGGTCCCCACCGGCCAGAGGTCCCCACCAGCCACCGGCAGCCCAGGAGGAAGCGGTTGGAGTCCCCCATCCCTGGAGGGATGTAAAAGACGGGTAGACGTGGGGCTTGGAGGTGGGGTTCAGCGGGGGGTTTGATCAGTGTTGGGTTGATGGTTGGACCCGAGGAGCTGAAAGGTCCCCTCCAACCTGGGCAAGTCCATAATTCTCTGACTGATGGCAACGTCCTCCTCCAAGTGACAGAGGAGCCGAGGAGGGGGGGATGCTCTGCTTGGAGCTCACCTTCCCCACCACTGAGGGGCTCCTTGGGGTCAAAGATGGCCTTGGCCATGGTGGCCAGGAGATGGGGGGGCTCAGTCACCGAGGGGGGGTGACAGCCCTGGGCTCCTCAGAGGTCTTCTGCCACCCAGAGGGACCTTGGACAGGCTGGAGAAACGGGCCCAAGAGGAACCTCATGGAGCTCAACGAGGGGAAGAGCAAAGTCCTGCTCCCGGGGAGCCACAGCCCCCAGCACCAGTATCTGCTGGGGGGGTCTCCCAGTTGGAAAATGGCTTCGTGGAGAAGGCCCCAGGGGTCTGGTGGGCACCGAGCTCAACGTGATCCAGCAAAGGTGACTAAGGGTGTCCTGGGGGGCATCAGGAGGAGGGTTGTGGTCAAGGCAGGGGACCTTTCCCCTCTCCTCAGCACTGGTGAGGCCACAGCTGAGGTCCTGGGCTCCCCAGTACGAGAGAGCCATGGCCATACTGGGGAGAGTCCACCAAAGGGCTACCAAGATGCTGCTGGGGCTGGACCGTCACCCCCAGGAGGAGACAGGACGTCCAGCCTGGAGAAGGTCATCAAGACCTGAAGAGAAGGTCCCAAGAGGACGGAGCCCGGCTCTTCCCAGTGGTGCCCAGTGCCAGGACCAGCCCACGGGCACCAACTGGGGTGCAGGAGGTTCCCCCTGAACATCGGGGGGTGGGGGGGGGACCCTGTGAGGCCCCCCCAGCGCTGGCAGAGGCGTCACCCCCAGGAGGAGACAGGACGTCCAGCCTGGAGAAGGTCATCAAGACCTGAAGAGAAGGTCCCAAGAGGACGGAGCCCGGCTCTTCCCAGTGGTGCCCAGTGCCAGGACCAGCCCACGGGCACCAACTGGGGTGCAGGAGGTTCCCCCTGAACATCGGGGGGTGGGGGGGGGACCCTGTGAGGCCCCCCCAGCGCTGGCAGAGG
>NW_015090839.1:0-463 GCF_001431845.1 Calidris pugnax
AAAAAAAAAAAAAAGTGGCAGGAGAATTAGCTCAGCTTAAATGCTTCTACACAAATGCATGCAGCATGGGCAACAAACAGGAGGAGCTGGAGGCCATCATACAGCAGGAAAACTACGATATTGTTGCCATCACAGAAACATGGTGGGAAGACCTACACAACTGGAGTGCTGTTATCAATGGCTACCAACTCTTCAGAAGGGATAGACAAGGAAGGAGAGGTGGTGGGGTGGCCCTCTATGTTAGAAACACACTTGAATGCATAGAACTTTATAATGGAAGTGACAAGGTAGAGTGTTTATGGGTTAGAATCAAGGGGAAGGCCAACAGGGCAGATATCATGGTGGGAGTTCATTACAGACCCCCAAACCAGGACGTAGTAGCTGATGAAATACTCTATCAGCAACTGGCAGAGCTCTCACAATCACTCACCCTTGTTCTTGTGGGGGACTTCAACTTCCCAGG
>NW_015090839.1:4338-5874 GCF_001431845.1 Calidris pugnax
CAAACTTACTGAGGGTGCACTCAATCCCCTTATCTCGATCATCTATAAAGTCACTTGGCTCATTGCGCTTGGAGAAGAGAAGGCTGAGGGGTGCCCTCATGGCAGCCTCCAACTTGCTGAAGGGGGACATCGCAGCAGGAGGTGCTGATCTGCTGGCTCTGGTGACCAGTGATAGGACATGAGGAAATGGAATGAAGCTGCGTGCCGGAAAGTTCAGACTGGAAGTTAGGAAGAGGTTCTGCACTAAGAGAGTGGTTGGTCACTGCAACAGCCTTCCCAGGGAAGTGGTGATGGTACCAAACCTGTGTCAGCGTTCATGGAGCGTGTGGACAACGCTCTCAGTCATGAGGTTTAATTGTAGGTAGTCCTGCGAGGAGCAGAGTGTTGGACTTGGTGATCCTTATGGGTGCCTCCCAGCCTGAGATAGGATAACGTTTTGAGGGCCGTACAAGGCTGGAAAATGCCATAGTTACCCAAGCCCCAGGGAGGCAGAAGGCTTCCCAAAAAGGCAGGTCTGGTGGGCAGAGCAGGGGAGCAGGGCGTGAATTCTCACTTTGCTTTGCTTAGATGTGTAGCTCTTGCTTCACCTACTGGACTGTCTTAGCTGAGCCCACAAGTTTCCCAACTTCTACCCTTCAGAGTCTCTGCACCGTCCCAAGGCAGGCAAGGGGCTGTGCCGCTGTGCGATGCCGAGCTGCTGCTGGGATTGACCCACAAGCCCCGGGAAGCCAAAGCCCAGTGACTCACGAAACCAGAGTCCGCTGCAGCCGCTCTTCTGCAAAACGCTCCCCGACTCGGTGGCAGCGGAGCCGCCAGCACCCTACGCCCGCCTTCCCCAGCCAAGGGACGCCCAGGCTCTGAGGGACGCAGCGTTGGGTCAAACAAGGGATTTATTGAAACGTATTTACAGAGGGTAAAGGGACGGCGGTCTCGGGAACAGGGAGGGCAGTCGCTGTCCAGGTGGTAACAGCGCTGAGTCTCTGCTGCACGGCTCCTTCCTGGCAATGGCCCCTTCAGCTCAGGAAGACGTAGGAGTCGCCGTGCTCCACTCCAAACACCATCTCAATGAGGATGGTGCTGCCAGAAGCATCCGTCAGGCGGAGGTCGCAGGAGGTCCTGGAGGGCAGCACCGTCAGCCGGCAGTGGGTCGACTGAGGCATAAGCGCCCAGGCCTTGGTGAGCAGAGTCTGCAACCAGCGGGAGGTCTTCTCCACGTCCAGGTAGGGGCCGGTGCAGAGGGTGCCCAGGAGGCTGGGACCCTGTTTCTGCCTCACTTCCTTCTGGGGGTGGTGGAGAAAGCACAGCGTGTCCCCGGCCAGCTGCTCCTTCGTGCAGGTGCACTGCAGCTCTACGCGGAGCCTGGACTTCCTCGCCGGCTTGTCCTTGTTGGTGGTGCACGTCTCCAGGCGGAAGGCATGGCCACGAGGGGGCTTCAGGGGCACGAGGAGGCGGTAGATGGCATCCTCCTCACAGGTGCTCCAACCTCGTAAGGCGCTGCCTACCCCGACGACTGGCCTCAGTTTTGGCACGAAGTCG
>NW_015090839.1:6658-373397 GCF_001431845.1 Calidris pugnax
CTGCAAACTTACTGAGGGTGCACTCAATCCCCTTATCTCGATCATCTATAAAGTCACTTGGCTCATTGCGCTTGGAGAAGAGAAGGCTGAGGGGTGCCCTCATGGCAGCCTCCAACTTGCTGAAGGGGGACATCGCAGCAGGAGGTGCTGATCTGCTGGCTCTGGTGACCAGTGATAGGACATGAGGAAATGGAATGAAGCTGCGTGCCGGAAAGTTCAGACTGGAGGTTAGGAAGAGGTTCTGCACTAAGAGAGTGGTTGGTCACTGGAACAGCCTCCCCAGGGAAGTGGTGATGGTACCAAACCTGTGTCAGCATTCATGGAGCGTGTGGACAACGCTCTCAGTCATGAGGTTTAATTGTAGGTAGTCCTGCGAGGAGCAGAGTGTTGGACTTGGTGATCCTTATGGGTGCCTCCCAGCCTGAGACAGGATAACGTTTTGAGGGCCATACAAGGCTGGAAAATGCCATAGTTACCCAAGCCCCAGGGAGGCAGAAGGCTTCCCAAAAAGGCAGGTCTGGTGGGCACCCTGCGCCACGCGCTCTTGCGTGGCCGCGTGCAGAAGCACCTGCGGGAGCTCAAAGCTGCTCTGCAGAAGCAAAGCCATCACCAGCCCTGTGACAGCCATGGCCTGCAGGAGGGGAGAGAGCAGGGTCTCAGTGGGGCCGGGAGTTAGGTGCCGGTGAGGGGAGCGGGTCTTTGAGCCACAGGGACCAATTTGGTGCAGTTCTGCAATTTTGTGTTTAGCATCCTCCCTGATGAGCGTATACTGCATCCTCAGATGCCTTTGAATATTTCTGCTGGGGGTACTTATCCATACTGGGTCGTTTCAGAAGGCAATGTCTCTGTGAAAGTTGCTAGCTTCCACTGAAGTGCTTAGTGTCTAAGTGTGGTGATGATTATTTTCTGCCCTGAGAGATTTCAGCCTGGCTTTGTCTAAGTGAATTATCTTTTTCTCCTTGTGCCTACTTCTTTCAAAAGAAGATTGTGGGGCGCATCCTGCTTCTTTAATCCTGCGAGGAGCTCAGTGCCGTGTAAATATTACCAGTGCCCTCTACTGCAGATAAAAGAGAAGTGCGTGTTGCATACTGTACATTTCTGATGATCTGGAGATTCTCTTTTTGGGTTTATCTCTGTTGGGGACAGTGCTCTGAAAGCAGAATATAATGAATTTACTTATGAAGCTGTATTGACTTTTCAAAATGTACTGTTCTGTTTTAAGTGGTTATGGAGCACTCTGTGCAGTCCTGGATAGTCCTGTTTTTTTTTAATAACTTTTAAATTCACTACACTTACCAAAGTTTTGAGTAGTGGATGGAGAATTGGAGTTCACCTGCCAAAGGGTAGAAAACTGCAACTGTTTTTTAAAGTCCCTATGCAAACCAGAATGAATGCGAGCAGTTTAAGCTTTAAAGAAATCTTGGATGTCATAGTATGGTATTTATTCCAAACGTGGTGTCCTGGGTTCACTCCATGCCTTAGTTTCCTCATTAGAAAACAGATGCAACACATGGATAGAGTGGCACTCTTGCTTAATAGATGTGAAATAGAGCTGCTGCTTTAACTTCCTACAAAGACTGAAAGCATCAGCAGGGGGAAGCACTGATTAAAGCTCAGTGTCACCTCCTCTTGAAAGTGTAAGTGGGAAAATGACAGTGCTCTGAGAGCAAGCCACTGTGGATGTGCCTCTGTTCAGTAGTTGTCAGCTCCATGTTTGTGATGGTTGGGGACTGTGAGCGGTGACTTTATTTCCTTTTGAAGATGCTGTCTTTTTTTATTCTTCATGTCAGAGAGCTACAGTGCATAGGACAGTGGTGATGCTCTACCTGTAGTGATAGTCACACGATGGGTATAGGTTTTTTCACAGACTTTTGGAGGGGACGCCCTTGATTCTGAGGATCAGCAGTACAGTAGTGTCCTCCACTTTCTCAATCCAACAGTCTCACAACAGGGGAAAAAAAAAAAACAAACAGGCAAAAGTGGTGAGGTCAGTGAGCTGAAACAGGCACATCACCAACAGTTGCCACTGTCCGCAAGGAAATCTTCCGGAGAAGATAAGGCAACATGCTGTGCTTCACGGAGCTGCCTTCCTAGTGGAATCAGTAGAATGGAGATGAGTAAGATAGGTTGGAAACAGCCTTGTTGGGTGTAGAAACACATTGGGGAGGGATGTAAAGCTTGCACAGCATCTCCTTGGAGTTCTATCAGTCCCTGCGTACTTATTGTGACTTAACAAGATAGGAGGAGTTGTGGTAATGCATTTATAAAAAGCCCAACTCCCTAATACGCGCTCAGAAATGCTCGTCTCCAGGCTCTCTCCCTTCTTTTCATTGAAAAAAATGATGTAAGTCACAGCTGGCAAAAGAGCAGAGTGGTACGAGAGGAAAACAAGGCCAAGTCCGCTTGTTATATCCGCAGTCACCTTTAATCAATGTTGGATTCCTGACGCTAATGAACACTGTTCACATTATTGCTTAACTATAGCTACTTCTTTTCCTCCGGAGAACTAATTCCCTGTGAAAAGTCTCTTGGTCCTAACCAAAACCAGATAAACAGCAATGCTATTCCAGTTCACTGAGTGTGACTGACATGGTATTTGAAACCACCGCTCAGCCCAGACAGTCAGGAGGGGTAGCTCATACTTCAGGCTACACAAAAAAAAAAAAAAAAAAAAATCTCATTACAGCAAGTCTGATCTGTACTCAGGAAAAAAAAAAATCTATAGTGGTATCACAAAGATTGGTTTCCGAATGAAAAATTGAGGTTTGACATGAACCTTAGGACTTTTTATCTTTTGTGACAAGTTCGTAAACGAAGAGGACCTTGCCGTCTGCGCCGGAGGCACTAGATGGCAGTGGAAGTATGAGTAAGAAAATAGCTGCCTTGCTGGGTCTGGGGCCAGCCTCTCTGAGCCATGATAACAAGGAATGAAGGCAGCTTTACTTGAGAAGAAAGATAAGGCTGAGACTACGGACGGCCTTCTGTGAACAAAACCCGAGGCTTCCCTTACAAGGAATACTAATTTGTCTTTTAATAATTTTGCATCTGCTTTAAGGAGATTAACCTATAAAAAACTAAATGCTTTGTAAAGCATCTATTACCTACAGTGGTTTGTCCGGATCAAAGTCATTAAAACAAGAAAAAGCCCTAAATGTCCAATTGCTTTTTGTGTGGCATAGCTTTTGTATGAGTCTCGGTAATCTTTAACTCATGTGTTGAAGCTATGACAGCATCTTCAATGATTATTTTTAGTGCCCAGTATGTTTGCTCTTCACTGATAATTGTGCTGCTACAGCCCGTCTTCTAAAAGCCTCTTAGACACCGCCTCCTCAATACTGGAGGTCTCCCATATGTCCTCTGCTGAGACTCTGTACAGCAGAGCTTTACGCGTGCACAGACATGGTGCTGAGGGATGTGATTTGTGATGGTTTTTGTTGGTGTTAGGTTGATGGTTGGACTCGATAATCTGAAAGGTCCCTTCCAACCAAGGCAATTCTATGATTCTATGACTAGATGTGACAGCGAATGAGAAAGGCACCCCAGGAGCTTTTTTACAGTGTACAGCTGCAAGATTGTTAGTTCCTCTCACTTTGGGGTTTTCTGAGCTGTGGGGCTCTATTTTCTCCTTTAATTTTAAGATATCAATAGCTTGAACAGCTGTAAGGGGCTTTGTGAGAAAGCAGCAGCATGTTTGCACTGGTATAGGAATTGTCATCCAGCTTACCCTTGAGGGGACAAGGGAAGGCAGCAGCCCTGTAAACAATCGTAAATGGAGATCACAGAGAGCACGTTGGAAACTGGAACTGGGTGACACTGGGGTGATTGAGAAACTTATGAAAACAAAGCGTTCAACAGTGAGAAAGCAGAGAGGAAGGGTGGGTTTGGCCATTATCAAGTGTCTCAGAACAGCATAATCAGAAATATGGGAGAGGTAAATGACCAGTGATTACCGGGAAAGCAATTCACTCCCTCATGCCAGGTTTTCAAAAGCTTTATGTGGCATAGGTTAAGAGCCAGCTATTTGCTTTCACTCTGAATTGAGCCCCAGACTTCCTGAGGTGATGTCCTTCCCTGTCCCTCACAGGCCGCCAACGTCAGGCAGCTCAACCCTGGGCATAAGCACGGGCCAGCTCAGCTCAGCCTCCCTGGTAACACCTTGCTCAAAGAAATCCTTATTTATGGGTTCACAGTTGGGTTTTTTTCTATGCCCTTTGCATTGCCCCAGAAAGGGCCTACCCAGATGTGTGTAGGGACTGGGAAGCAGAAAGACTTTGTGGAATTTAAAATAAGGATACAAGATCCTGAAATGAAAACATATTGCTATGCCTTGCCTCCTGGAAAGCAAAGTGAAAAATGTTTCTGATTTTGAAGGGGTTTTTAGCAATACCCAGAGGAGGTGTGAAACTGAAGTAGGGACTGTTCTTCTTTAGTCCTGCTTTTATGTAAGGCATCCATGAGGTTCACTTCTTTAAAGGGTGGATACATCATTTGTGTGGTGAGGAGAAGGCGCAAGGAACTTGGTGCTTATTTGTCTTAAGTGCCTCTTACGACCGCATTTCATATGAGTTTCTGCTGAGGAAGAAGATAATGTTTTCTGTGGGAGCGTCATGCCCCTCTGTGTAATGAGAGGGAACAACTTCTTTGAAGAACTACAGAAATCTTGCTTATTGGTTTGTAACCTTAATACTGTCTGTGTAATTTTTTTGTCCATTTTCTTTATGAAATTCCTCTGGGTGTTGCTGGTTATCTTTACAGGTCCTTATGTGCTCTGGCCTGTCTTGGTTACGGCTCTTACTTGTAGTCTGATATGATGGAACATGATCTTCAGGAACATCTCAGGATTTCTTTTTGCCTTTCCTTGCTGTAACTTCAGCTTCTTGCGCAAAAATGAGAAAGAAAACTTTCCATGAGCTGTTAGGGGACTGAAATGTGACCATGAAACTTTGATATGTTTTTCTTTTCACCCACAGTACTTTGAAGGCAAATTGCTTACCCAAAGGTGTGCTTGGATAAGTGAAGATACAGGAAAGTGGAACAGAGATCCCAAAATATTGTATGGCCTGTAGAGGATAATGGGTATTTACAAGTATCTTTGGAGCAGTTGAGTTATACGGTCCTGTCTTGGCCAGCAAGATAACACCAGGATGACTTGTGTTTTGTGTAGTCAGTGCGGGGATGCAGCTTGGCAGCCTGTTAGCAAAGTGTTGAGTCATTTTGAAAAGATCCTTGTGGGTTATTTGGTGAGTCAGTTTACTTAATACAGAACCTTTAGCTCCTGAGAGAGAAGGAAGAGCCCAGATGAGCTGCTTTTGTAAATCTGCAATTGCTAGTTGCTGTCAAGAGCTCCTCTTTCTGCCTTCCCCATCTGTGATGACAAACCACCTGTATGGCTCCAGTGCTGCAGTGCAGGTAGGCACTTGGGCTGCTCTGTGCTGTAATACATAGTACAGAGCAGTAAAGTTAAAGACTTCTAGTAACAGAGCTGAGCTATAGTCTGATGCCTCAGAGAGCCATATGTAATGCTGGGCAAGAGCAGAGTCTTCTCCTGAGAGGTTTGATGTGGAAAATGCCACATCAAATGGAGGGCTCGTGCCAGTCTAGACCAAGGGAGTAAAGCAGGGTACCTGGGAACAGCTGCATGAGGAGCAACCCTCCATTAGTTATAAGAAGTTTTAAGTGAGGGAATAGTCCTAGCTCCCAGAGGGAGTGAAGATAAGGAATTAGTGACCTTCAGCTGGAGCTGTGGGTAGTTAGCCCTTCTGCAGATCAGATCCATGAAGGTTTCTATTAGACTTCATTTGCACAGTCTGTCCTTAAAACTCACTTGGTGAGCAGACACGAAAGGCTACTCATATGATTGAGGAAGTTTAGGAGGTAGGATTTCATCTTCAGACCAAGGGGATAGAATTCCACCATCTTAATTTGCTGTGGCTTTTGGTACTGCTGATATCCCTGTAGAGTGATAGGCCAAACACAGAAGTGTTGTCAACCTGTTGGTAGACTTCTAATACCGAAGAAAAGAAACTCTTGTGTACCTGAAATTGGGTTGTCTGTGAATTACTGAAGAATTATCCAGTCTTGACACCACTCCTGGAGTTGAGATTTTGGAGTCTTTCGCCACCGATGTGAGTTTCTTATATATGAGATTCCCCTTCTGTAAAATGGTGTGCCAGAAATGTTATTCCATTTTTCCAGCCTTGAAATCTATTAATAAAAATGCTATCACAAATGAAAAAAGTATGATTATAACACAGACAGCAAATACAAGAATTACAGCTCTTGCCTTTTAAAAATCCCCACCCCTGGAAATAATAGCTTGTGTTATAGGAAGTCAGCATCATGTGACGGAATTTATCCCGGAGAACTGGAATACTAAAACTCTGACTGTAGTTAGGTGATGGCAATACAACAACTGAGAAATGAAAGATCAGTTGCTAAGCACACAAAAATGCTTTAAGCTGAGCTCTGGACACTGGGACCTGCTTCAGGCAGAGAATTGTGGCCAAGACCTAAGAGGCATTAGTCTGTTGTGTAAAGTACGCCTAAATATTTAATTTCATTTGGATGAATGCAATGATAAGGCTTCTTTTTAATATTTTATTTATTCACCTTTTTATAACTGTCATAGAAAAATGCAATTTTCATCCTGTGTCAAAAGAGGTCTTTGGTATGGGAAAAAATGAATCTTGGAAAATTCTGGGGAAAAATTCCACTTGGAGAGAACAATAACAGCACAGCTCTGATTTTTTCCAAGTTTCTGTCAAGGCAGCCAGATCTCTGGAAAAAGTGAGGAGGCTGAGGAAACAAGAATCAGCTTCTCAGAAATAAATTATGATGTTTAACAAGTACCTGATGGGGTAGCAAAGGGATAACAGTGCATTCCTTGGATTGTTTTCAAAATGATGTCTGCAAGAGCAGAGGAAGACCCACTAATGGGCAACTTTCAAAGTCATCTCATTGCCGCAGCATCCTCTTGAGTATAATACAGGGTACCTGTCACCTTTGCCTGTGGTTGGAATGGGAGAGGAAAGGATATCAAGACAATGACATCTTTTGTCATGGTTATAATAAAAAAGGAGTTTATCACTTGCAGTGAAATTCTAGCTTCAGTGACCTCTTTCTTTGAGCTCCATTGATTCCATACAGATCTGGATTTTAATTCTAGGGGAATTCAAATTGAGAAGCCACACTAGATCCGTTATGTTCACAAAAAAATTACAAACGCAAGATAAGAGGTCTAATAAGTTTCCTGGATTTGTTCCTTGAGGAGCATAAGAACTTCAGTATCATCCTTTCTTGAATTCACTTGATGCACCTGGCACGTCTCCTTGTCTTGGGTTCAACCAAAAGCACCAAAACATGTGACTTCGAGTTTGACTTCAGTGCATCCTATGCGTATTTCATACCTTATAGTAGGTAAGGGCAGCCCTTCCTAATGCCGATTTTAAAAGGATCTATTACCATTCCAAAGCAGATCAGGATTTTTCAGATAGAGGAAAGAAGAGTTCACAATTCAGAGCAACACACAGCCTGTCAGACAGATTGGTGGGTCTGACTTTGAAATAAAAATATTCAGACCCCTGTTCTCTCTATTTAGTCCTGGAAATTAAAGTAACAGTCTGTTTTTCCCTCATGTTGAGGTTTTTTGCTATTTGAGGGGGGACGAGGAGGGGAGGGGGGACGAGGAAGGGAGGAGGGTGCACATGAGGGTTCAGTTTGGTCTCAGCCTCATCTCATGGTGCTTTACAATTACTGTCAGATGAGTTATGGTATTTGAGCTGAGCCGTTGTAAAAACATATGTATGTTCTTAGCTTGCAACAAATTTTAGTAATTTAATGATGCCTAAGACAGCTCCAGCATAGAGAAGACACCCTATTAAAAACAGTAAATCAAGCTCTGCAAGCATGATAGCTGAATTGGAGTTTGAGCTATTCCATTGTCTTTACATTCTGCTTCTTTCCTGATATGTACACACACAGACATATAAACTATTTACATTTATAGTTTTGCAATTCAGCCACAATATATTTTAAGAAAACAGCACAAATTCCGAGATCTTCCCGACACTGGACCAGCTATCACCACTAATGCTACTTTTGCTTGATGAAATCCTCCTCGGTACATTCCTACTTGTCCAAACTGAATATCTTCATAAAATAAATTTTGAAGCATCTTGTAGAAAGACTAAAAACATGACATAATCTGTTTCCTGTTTACCATTCTCTGATGTGGGGGGAAGTAGTAGGGGGGAAAACCTCATTTTTTTTCTGGTTGTGCACTGAATGATTCTAGCAGTATCCGCATCCCGATAGAGTGGATGAGGGAGAAATCTCAGCAAAGGCACCGTGGCGTGAGAAGCCATCTTAAACTGTGCTCAACCCTAAATTCTAGTTTCTTCTATGGAATATGAATTTTAAACACCAATCCCAGTTCACTCTGACAGATGAGATTTAACAGATGGGCTCTCTGGATGAGAGATTGGTACCCATATTATCTCTGGCTTCAGAACATGCTCAGTAGCTACTTCCTTTCCTCCTGTCTTCAACTTCTTGTATTCTTTTTGCATCTCAGACTATGGGTACACAAAGTCCTTCCATCTTTTGCCTTTCAATTACACAAGGCAACACTCTTTAAAATTCCAGAGGTCGGTCTTTCACATTCCGCGAGACCCTGGGAAGTCAATAAATGTCACAGAAATGTTGGATTATTTATGTATTTATTAGTTCTATGCTACATTTCTGAGAAGGCCTTGTGGCATTTGGTCATCACATCCTTTGAAGACATAACGCAGGGTAACTGCACTGTAAATATATCAAAAGAATTTTGACGTTTCCCACAGTACGGTAGGTATGTATCGTTCTTGAGACATTGTTGTGTTGAAAAAGTGCTTCCCTCTTCATAATTTCCTTTCCCAAATGACTTTCTCACTTTCTCTTTTTTTTTTTTTTTTTTTTTTTTTTTGTGTTTGTTTTTTTTTAAAAAAAAAAAAAAAAAAAAAAAAAAAAAAAAAGTTCTAGGAAAAATATTAAACCCCATAACGCAGGGTAACTGCACTGTAAATATATCAAAAGAATTTTGACGTTTCCCACAGTACGGTAGGTATGTATCGTTCTTGAGACATTGTTGTGTTGAAAAAGTGCTTCCCTCTTCATAATTTCCTTTCCCAAATGACTTTCTCACTTTCTCTTTTTTTTTTTTTTTTTTTTTTTTTTTTTTTGTGTGTGTGCCTTTTTAAGGATCTGTAAGCAAATGTTTAGTGCAAGAAGGAGCCAGGCTGGTCTTAGACTTTGAGTATTTCACACAAGAATTTTTCTCTGAATCACTTCCAAGTCATGAATTCTCTTTCATAACACATGCAAAGAGAAGAATCTCATCGGGATGATGCTTAAGCCCATCGGTAGGATTCAGGTAAAGATTTATGGCTGTAGCATTGGTGATGGTTTCCTTTCTAGCTGCACAGTTGGAACCATGTGATGAATCGCACTCCCCACTGACGCTGTTTGGCCAGGTATACTCTGTCACTCAGCTCTGGCTGGTTACAGGTAGGGTCAGCACCGTCTACCTCATTGCACTTGAATCAAATAGTGCAGACAGCAGCTTTCTCTTAAATCTGGATGTCCCACCCACGGATGTGACAAGCACTTCTGTTGTCGTGCCCTGCTGTGATCTCTCTGAAACAGCTTCAGCAGCCTTTGAAATAGAAATTATTGTAGATATTACAGAACCTAACCCTGGTGTTGGGGGATCCTAGGGGCTCCCCTCTCCCCCTCCTGCCCCCCCCATCCCCACGACTTCTGTGTGCCCCTTGTTTTGACCATGGGCTGTATTTTAGAGTTCAGCTGAATTTGGCTTATGGGTTGTCTTTCAATCTGCATGGAAAAGGCAGACAACACATTCTCTGTTAGTGATGTGAATTATGGTCTAGTCTGGTAAATGACATGGAAAGACAGACCCTATAGCTTTCATAGCCTGCTCTAAACCTTCAGAGCAGTGTGACAAGGAAGGGACTGTGCAGAAACAGAAGTATGTGATGCATAGCATAAAAAGCCACTGTTCACAGCTTTGCAACAAACAGAAAGATAGGAGTCACGTATAGCATGCTCATGCTGGACTTGAGAAGACTGGCCAAGGACACTGCTTGCTAATTCTTTTCCTTTAATGAAAAGCTAATAAGTGATTGTTATTATCGTGGCAGTGGAGACTGCTTTCTAAGTTTTATCTGTATTCAGTAAACATCCCAGTATGTGGCCTGTCATCCATAAAGGGACCAAAGGTTGTGGATTCAAACCAGTACTTCATGAGTATTCAAACACTTCAAACACGTTGTGCTCAGACTACTGTCTTCTGAAATGCAGTGTCTGCTGCGGTGTGATAGTTAAAGCTGGTAAACTGGTAATGCTCATTTAATGAAGTCTAATCACTTCTCTTTATGACTAATCTGTCAATTGGCCCTGTTTTCTCTATGCATTTGTCCATTGATCTGTTTATGTGAACAGCTTTTGCTTTGTTATTTACAAATTATTCTATGACTATGCTGTTCTCCTTTTGGAAAGTGCTGACAGCTGAGTGGACAAGATGTTGGTTTTGATCACGTAATAGATGACCAGATCATTTAGGCCTAACAAGAAGTAAATCAAAGGCCTTTCAAAATGGTCGCATGTACATTACTGGTCATTGGCATTTGTGGCAGCATGTTTATTCTCCATAATCGCTTGTGTGCACAAATACATTATTTGTGGCTACTTGCTAAAGTAATAAGAAAAACTGATATCATGCCAGAAGTGAAGAAATTTCTACTAATACTTTATTGTTGTTCTGTATTATTTTTAAGTCTTCTGGACAGGTGTTGGTTGCTTTGCAGGCCAGGCAGGGATGTAAAAACAGATTGCCCAGATGATTCTGCAATAAGACATAGTGTAAATAACATCTGGGTCAGAAAGGAAGAGAACTGTAAAGGGGAATAAAGGTTACCTCTCAGATATTAGATTCAGGTATCTCCACAGCTTGATGGCTTACTCACTTGGATGCAGACGCATTCACCGAAGTGTGCATAAAGTCTTATTACTTTTTTAATGTGTCAGTTTAGGACTAAGCCCAAGAATTCTAAGGTTAATTATTAGTATATTTCATTACTGTAGATAATAAATAAAGTGGCTGCCAATGTCATTGGGGTACTATTTTACTGAGTATGAAGACGGAGTTCTATAGAATCTGCAGGGGGGTGATAATTTTTGGCAACACAGGTCTGCAGTCAACTGGGAAAAGAGTTTATTACTGACAGAATTTTTATTATGCTGGCTGTAAGTTTATTAAGCACTATACTGTGTAATTTCTGTCAGCATATTGTATCATTTTCTGAGTCATATAATAATATTGCTTTGAACTTCTACAGTGCCTTCCATCTCTGTAGCTCCCTAAAAAGTTATACCCATGTTAATTGCCATGGCACCTCTGAGAGGCAAAGAAATATTCTCCTCCTCTTGGGATAATCAGTATTACTTCTAGCAGTGTAAGTGAAGTAAAATGAAAGGCTCAAAATAAAGCTGAAAGATTATTGGGACTGGGCCTACAAATGGAGGAACATCTTATGTTTTAGCTGTTAGACTGACATGTCTCAAAGCAGCTGGTCTTGGCCACAGACTTCCTGCACGACAGTTAGTAAATCCCTCTCGTCTCAGTTCTGCAGATGTGACTGTATTTCCTGCTCCTAAGCTTTGTCTTGGCTTTTGTAGGAACCGGTTCTTTGGGGCAATATGGTTTCTGGAGTGTGCTCCTCTCAATGAGGGTGGCTGGGTTCTGCAGACCACTATGGTAGTTCCCAAAAAAAACCAAAACAGCACTGTATATTTACAGGAGTATCTTTTTTTCCCAAAACAGTGATGATAAGACTTTCCCCATAGAGTAGAGCATGACCATAATTCCTCCTGTAATTTCTGATTGAGTCAGCTGAGGGTGGAACCAAGTGTCTTTAATTATTTCAACAAATGCCCAGAGCACCAACACCTGGGGACCCTGAGCTCATCAGTCTTCAAAAGCTGGTCAGAAGCTGGGCAGGAAACCTCTGATGGAAACTCAGGACAGGCCACTGAGCTGGGGATTTACTGGCCCATGGATCAGCCAAAGGTACGCAATGACATTAGGATGTATGATGCCTTTTGGATGTGGTGTGAGATAAGGCTTGATTATTTGTAACAATTAGGCAGTGTCAGGCTTTGCCAAACTAAGGCTCTGAGCCCTGTAACCTGTTATAACATGCACTGTGCTCTGCCTGACTGCACTGGTTCTTCATTACTGGTACACTATCTTCTGCATGGCTGTCCCTCTTGTGGTGTGGCTGTGTTTCAGTGATGGGTTTAATGAGCAGGACCTATTTCATACAGAGTACTGGGACCAGACCACAGACAGCCATGATATGCACTGACTGCTTTGTGGTGATTCATTCTGAACTACAGAAACAGCCCACCTGCTTCAGGACAAAGTGATCTCACTTGCTCTTCAAGACAGAGCAGGTGACTCAGCAGAGAGTAAAAAAAAAAAAAAAGTCCTCTTCTGCATCCATTTTATCCTGTTGCCATAGCATCTGCAAGCAAGGTTTCTGCAGAAGAGGACTAGGTCTTTCCAGCCCAGAGCAGTAGATCTATTAGTCACTACCTTGAGTCTCCCACATGAATGGCCTGGCTATTTGCCTGGGATGCATGAGTACAGATGAGGGTTCTCAACTTTGCCTGTCTCTCCCAACTAAGCACTTCTCATGCCTGTGGAGCCTTGTGCTCCTGTTACAGAGACAAGAAATAAAAGAGGATTAGTGTCTGACTTCTGTTTACGAGTACAGATGAGGGTTCTCAACTTTGTTGCCTGTCTCTCCCAACTAAGCACTTCTCATGCCTGTGGAGCCTTGTGCTCCTGTTACAGAGACAAGAAATAAAAGAGGATTAGTGTCTGACTTCTGTTTACCATAGGGTTCTTTAAACCACTGCCCCCCTGTAGACATAAATCCCAGAAAACATGTATTCCTTTCTTCCTTCGTCTAAACCACTTCAGCCTTTGTAACAGGCTTAGAGCTGTGAACTTCACAGCAGGACCGGTTCTGTGCAGGCACAACCTGCTCTGAGCAGGTCAGCAGATACCCATCTTACAAGAGGGTCATTGACACCCTTGTGTTTATTATTTAGTCAGAACTATAAGGGTGAGTTGCAGAATCAGATCTATCCTCTTTTTCATATCTTTATCGGGGGGGCAGAAACAACCCAGAAGGCTTCTATCAAGAAAAAAAAAAGGATGGGGCAGGGGGAGCAGTGGTTCTCTGTTGATGCTGGGATTCCACCTCTGTTGATGCTGGGAATGTTGTGGTTGGAGATTTCCTTGGAGGGCTAAGGAAGGGATGAGCAGGGCTTGAGCAGTCCGAATTGAAGAGGCAAGGTCTGGTTCTCTAATGAAGAGAGAACTCTCTCTGGTTCTTCATTTTCAGGGTTTTGACTTCCAAGACACTTTCTCAAGTGTTGCTGACTCCTCTTTTACACAAACACAGCAGCCAGCAGCTGCTGTTCTGCTCTGTGGTATCAGAGAGATAGGAAAATCTAAGTGCTTTGGAAAATTAGGCCAAACTTGATTCATGAGCTATTTGTGGGAATAATCAAATGGATAGGTTGAGCACCCACAACTCAAGCAGACTTGAGGAAGAGTTTTGGGATGAACAGCATCTTGGAATCAATCCATGTAAAGCTGTAGCCACTGTATTGTGTCAGACTGATGCCTTGCTCTTTTGTCCTCTTCTTTAATCTGTCTGTTCTACCTATTTATCTATTTTTATTCTGAAAAGTGCTATTGCAAAAACTGCATCAAGATAGTTTTTTAGTTTTGATAGGTCTTGTAAAAGCAGTGCTTGTGTTTAATATCACCACAGAAGAGAGAGGAAAAAGGCAGTGGGACCTGGTGTTTACCCGTCAAAACAAAGAACAGAAGCAAATCCCAGAGAGAGTTATTCCAATTAATAGTCCTGCCTTTTATGAAAGGCAGAATTCAGCAGCCTAGCAAAGGGAGAAATACTCTTGGCAGATCACTGGTGGAATAAGTGAGTGAAGGAGATTAAACCGAGTCTTGAGGATGAAACACCTACACTGATGAGAAATAGGTTAAGTAATGCTCTGCTTTTCAATTATGCTAGAGCTGTAGGTGCTGAAGCCTGCTCATTAGCTGAGGCTATAAAATGCCACATTTATTGTGTTGTTATTCTTTCAAATATTTGCCTGATGGGCTTGCGAGATGTTTAGCACTTGCTGCCTAAAATTCCCACTAGTTCTACCAAAGGAAGCTTCCCTGGCTTTATGCTCAGAAATGTCAAGTCCCCACCTGTTAGCTCTCCCTCTAATAAAACAGTGCTTTGTACTAACCTCTTCTGCCTAGTCCTTGTAAAGAGAAACATCATGTCCTACTCACCCTCCTGCTGACCATCAAAGCTGAGCTGACTCTGTAGGTTCACTTCTAGGTAGCCCTCCAGGTCAGTATGTCCTGACATCTTCCTCCTCACTGAACTCTCCAGACACCCAAGGCTCTTATCTGAGTCAGTTTTTCTCCACAAAATGAGCATGTGGCAGCTTGGCTTTATTTCAGGGCCTGAGCTATGGCTTTATTAATCAAACAGTAACTCTACTTGCTGTATATTTAGTACTTGTCTAAGTCAATCTCCATCAGTCTTCCAGCACTTTTATTACCACAAACCATCTCCACGCTGTCACATTTTGCTTTGCTAGTTGCAGGGTACCAGGGCAAGAAGTCCTGGGGACTTGGGGAACTCCAACAAGAAGTCTTGCTACTGGTCTATGCCTCTCTCCCTTTTACATGTAAGCATCCTCTCTTTGGTGTCAAAGGGTTGTCCTGGGGGTTTAATATTGATTCAGCTCTTGAGGTGTAAGGATATGACAGTTGTTTCTTTTTGCAAGCGGTCCCTTCCATTTTTCTAAAGAGTTTCCACCCAAATGACAATGTGTTTCCATAACAACCTGCGTGACATGTTACCTGCTATACAGCATAAGTTTACTGCACCTTCAATGTATTTCCAGTTCTATTAAAAACTGATAACCGGTTTCATAGTCAAGGTGTGTCTTCTTCCTGCTGGTATTTTTACCTATTGTGGGCTAAAAACGAGCTGAATATTATCCTTTAGCCTTTAAATGTTGCCTTCTGTTTGCTGGATAATAACTGACTGAATTCAGACACCCCCACGCAGTAAGAAGCGAGAGATGTAAGTGTTGCAGTGCCTCCTTCGTGTGTCACCTGATGCTTTTCCTGGTCTGATCATTATCTAATGCAGTAACAGAGAAACAGTCAGAGCTGTTGCATGTGGCTGCTTGTGAATTTAATTTTTCAGCTCATTTTTGGTATATCGTATGTATAATCTCCTGGCAATGGATATTTGTGTTTCACTCCCATGATTTAGGATTTTTTTTTTCTTTTGCCTGTGCTTGAAATCACTTTTGGTGTTCTTTGCAGAATATGCTTTGCAGCCATGCAATATACTTTCTCATTTTATTTTGGAAGTTTGGTTTTTGTCTTTCCCTTCACTTCTTGTATCAGTCAGTCTGGTGTAGGGGCAGCAGGAAGGAGATGGAGGCGTAGGAAAGAAGTGTGTTGGTAGATGATTTATAACTTAACAAGAATAAAATTCAGTTTATAATATCAACCAAAAAATTAATTTCTCTGCAGGGATTAACATGCAGAGCTTTTTGAACCTGTATACTTGTCCATGCTCACAGTGAATTATTATTATTACTGAATCTAAGGAGGGGAGGGAAGCACTGGGGAGGAAACAGCGTTTCCTTGACTCCTCTGGATCTCTGCAAATACAAGCTTGCAGGTCAGACAGCACATGCCATCAGAGGAGCACAGCTCAGCATCAGAGGAGCCTCCTCATCTCAGCAGCGGTGTTAGTATGTGGGGCAAACCATGGAGCTGGTGACACTCATCTTGCCTCTGAGCCAGTCAGTGCCTTCTGCTGAAAGGTTTTGAATAGAGGAGACGCTAACAGCTTCATAAGTTGAAGATAGGATTTAAATCTAAGTCCAGGGACATCTGTATGGCAGAGTTAAGCCACTTTGGGTTCAGACAATGGGCTCCCTTATTTCCAGAGCAGTGAGCTCACATGCTGGGCTGTGCAGACATCAGGTGTTTTAGGTGGTCATTTATTCTTGCAGACAGATCTTGCATCTTCAGCATAAACTATGGGTACCGTTAGTACAGTAATTCAGGTGGTCAGTGCTCCAAGCCTGTCAGTGTTTGAGGCATTTGGACACTGCCCTTAATAATTTGCTTTAATTTTTAGTCGGCCCTGAAGTGGTCAAGCAGTTCGACTAGACGATTGTTGTAGATCTCTTCCAGCTGAAATATTCCATTCCAAGTTGTCACATCTCTCTGCTTCAGATGGATTGTTTTATAGAATAGTTCTAGAAACAAATCCAGAAAGGTTTGTTACATATTGTTATACCTAGTGATGCGAGAAACAGTTTCCTCCCTTAAAACTTGAAGCCCAAGTAGCAAATCAGTCTTTTTTGAGAGCTGTTCTTTCTTCAGTTTGGTCATCCCAACCACTGATTATTATTAGTGTAAATTTTATGTTTGCAAAGAAATACATGGATGTGACTGAAGAGAAGAGCAATGGGAATAATCAACAGCCTAGAGAAACATTAGTTGTGAAGAAAAAAAAAAGGATGAGTGGCTGTTTGATCTTCTAATACATATAAAAGACTGCTGCAAAGAGGAAGGTAATAATTCATTTTCCATGCCCAGGGCACAAGTAGTCACAGTTTTAAGCTGCAATTCAGCATCTCTCTAAGCATTCTCTATTGCCTTGTATTTCTTTCAAGTGCCTGATTAGTCACCTATTTGCTATTCTCATAAAATGTGCTGCAGTCAGAGCTATGCAGGGTGATTTCACCTGTGAACTCCTGGTGACTCTGCAGACAGGGGTGCTGTGGGGCAGCCCTCTGGTCTGAGCGCAGGTGTGGATTGGGCAGGGAGCCCAGCAGCACAGCTGGGGAAAAAACCTTGGAGCTGGGAATCAGGCAACAGACTGATAACAGCAGAGGTCCAAATGTGAACCTGCAAGTGAAATCACGGTTCAGAAGTCTCTTAGCTCTGAGAGCCTGACTTCAGCATCTTCCTCTTTCCTCCTTCATGACCTCACTGATAACCAATCTATGGCCTAACTCACATGACCCTAATTATGACGTGTGAACTCCTGTCCCATGGTCTGTAACAGGTCAGAAAACAGTTGGGCTATCTGCTTTGATAGTCAGTAATACAAATGTTATCTGGGACTGAGGGAAACTTTATACTGTTTTTGAATTTGCTGGACGTTCTTCTTGGAAGGAGGAGTAATTTTTCAGCTGCAGGAAAACCATGAAAAGGAAATCTTTTGTTGCTGTTTGACTGATTTTCACACTGACAAATGGAAACAATCAGTGGAAGTTACCGGCCCAGGAATGTCAATCTTCACTTTTTCCCATGTGAAAAATTCCCCAGCCTAGAATGAGATCAACTTTATCAGGAAGCTAAACTAAAATTCAGATGTTTGTATAATTAAAGGTAGTCTTTCCCTTCAGATCTCATCACTTTTACTGTGCATCATGATTGCCAAAGCTGGATATTGGTGTCACTAAGGCACTTCTCTACTTTGTAGAGCTTCCGAGGTTTGTGATCAGAGCTGGCTGGGTAATACTGGTATCAGTTTAACCTTGAGAGCTACCTTGGTGTGAAAGAGGGAAGAGTTTGTGTTGATTCATGTAGTCACATCGTCATACCTGCAGTCCTAATTTTGAATCTTTTTTTCTTTTTTTCCCCCTCTTCTCTCTAAAAATCACTTAAAAAGGGGGAGATAATACTGTGTATATATTTAGTGCTCCTACTTGGGATGCTTCACATTCATAGAATCATGGGCTACTTCATATTCATCTGGTAATGTGTCAAAAAAGTTTTGAAGTAAAGAGAGCTAAAGATGGATGATGGCTTCTCTTAGTAACACCATCCCCTAAAATACAGTATCTTCCATAGCCATCATTCCATCTGCTATACTGTGGAAAATACTCTCCCATCCTGCATTTCCCTCATAATAATACAGATGCCAGGTTCCTCGGCTGAGGCTTTGGCTCCCATTACATTTCCTCTCCATCCTAGTCCCTGGATCTATCCCCAAATGGCTCACATTCCTGGACGTCTGGCACTGGTGTGCATCTGCTGCTCTCTCCTTTCTCAGCCAAAGACTTGGGAGGAGGGGGGTGTCTGTTCAAAGTTACCATTTCTTTTGCTTTATCCTTCATCTAAAAAGGAGGCTGTATTTGTTCAGATGCCAACAGGAACTGAAGACTCTTTTCCAGACGGTGAGGAATATCCAGGCAGACTTTATAGCATAAGGAGCTAGGCAGGAGTCTTAGCTCCTTTGTCACACGGTGGGTACTCGAATTTTTGAATTCAGTGTTAGTACTCAGTAACTTTGTTTGATCTTTTTATAATGTTATAGAGATGATGCACCTCGCCAAACTATGATCCCTGTTGCTTTTATGCCAGAAGTAACCAAAAGCCTGGTGCAGCCTGATGGCACCCAGTCTTTATGCCAACACTTCACAGCACAGTTATGGGTGAGGTAGAAGAGAGGGTAGATGAAGGGGCCTGAAAAGCAGACCAGGAGATCTGCAGGTTAGTACTGACACCAGCCCTGTGCTCTGCAGCTCGCAATTTAACAGGGGCCTCACATGGAGAGGTCAGGCTCCAGTCTCAGTTGAAGTAGATCCAAGTTCTGTACATGGGAAGTAGAGAAAGCAAATACACGTTCATCTTATTTGTATAATCATATAAACCCCGGATTTGAGGTTTTGAGTGTCGCCAATGGAAGAATTGAAGCCTAAACCAAGAAGGATCCTGAGGAAAAAAACCCCACACCTTAGTTACAAGAAATAATACCTTTGCAACCCTATAGCTTGTAGCTTCCTGCTCTATCCTGCCTCTTTTTTTTTTTTTTTTTTCAAAGGGAAATGGCTCATTTTTCATTTCAGAGGTAAACAGAGCTGATGGCTGAAGCTGAGATGCTTTTAGCCAAAAATAAGTGAAACCCGTGTTCACCCAGTGAAAAGAATGATCCACACAAACACTTTTGGTTACAGTTGTTCAGACTTCTGCAGCACAGAAAGTAATTTTGGGAATACCCTTGCAGACAGACACCTGCCACAAACCTCATCCATAATATGTGCCAGGCCTGAGAACTTTTTTTCGAGATGTATAATAGTTTGGTTATCTTTTTCTGTTTCATCTCTTCCTGTTTTGCATTTGCACTTAGTTCATGCTGATGTGGAAAGTGCCGAATTGCGGCCAGTGGGACGGATTCTGACATTTTCATCCCAAGCAGAGGCAGTGAAAGGGAGAAGTCTCCTTTGAGTGCTCCTCCCTGGAGACCCACAAACTGCCTCAGAGCCCGGAGATGGGCGTGAGTAGCACTAGGCACCACTCTGACAAGAAAGAAGGCCCTACAAAGAATGTCATGCTGCTTTTGCTACAGCAAGAAGGACTGAAGGTGCTTTCATCAGAGGTGGTGCTCTTCAGGCACAGCTCTAGATATTGAAGAAATACTGCTTGTTGGAGAGTTTTAGGAGGTTTTGTGCTTGTGAAGCCATGAGAAAAAGCCCCTTGACTGCGTGCACTGCTATTCCCTCCCTGCATGTTCCAATTAAATAGAAAAGCAGCTGACAAACCAGTCCAGCCTTACAAAATACTAACAATCCCCACATAGATACTCAAAAAAAAGAGATTCTCTACTTCTTTGCAACCCTGCCTAAAGGAGCCATAGAGGTTCACTGTCCATTTTAGTATGTGGTTTCCTCCTTTTCTATCAGTAGAATAGTTCTTGGCCATTTTCTGTTTGGATGCATAGAGTCCAAATGAGAATGAACTCTTGACAATACAGTCAAAGAAATAAGTTAATTACATTATAAACTAAAGGCAATAAATTTATTTTAAAACAACTTCAAATGAATGTACAAGCAGACTGTTCCGACATGGGCATGAATAGAACTATGGTTTTGATCAGAGAACACCTACACAGGGAGAGCTGGTGTTCCTTTACACTTGCTGAGAGTCATGCCTGCTGTACCAAAGAGCCATAATCATTTAAGACTTTTTTTGGGGTAGAAGTACCCTGTTGAGTTTCACCTATGCTCCATCTAATTTGCCTGATCATCTGCAGCCTGTATTATTTTTCTAAGTAAAAGGAAACAATTTGCTTGCTAACAATACACTGGTTTAAATAGACCTTCAGGTATAGATTTTCCATAAACCAGGAAACCAGCCCAGCTTATCTGTTGGCTTTTAATTCTGAAATTTATTAGCTCTCCACATCCATTGCATATACAAGCACAGTCTTAATTGCTCCATTTTTATTCTCGCAGAAAATGCAGCAAATCTTAATGGTTGTGCTTCAAAGATTAAGAGGCAATGTAGTAGCTGTAGGAGAAAAGTATTCAAAACACATTAAATTAGTAAGTGCTTAATAACGTTTTCAAGCTGTTCATCAGAATTTATTTTGAGTTTGAAAGAGTAAATGTCCCAAGAATTCTTAAAGGAGACATCCAACTGGAACACTTTTTTTTTCCCCCCAACCTTGAGATTTCCTTAAAACATTGTCCCCATTCCTCCCCTTCTGAGATTTTGAGAACTGTGAAAACAGTATTTTTTTACTTTAATTATAATGCTGGTTGAGAATGTGTTCTGTTATTTTGGCTACATTACCAGCTCACACACTGTTTGTTTATAGCTCTCTGAAAAGCCATTTTAATAAGGTCAGATTTGCAATTTAAATTAACTTTAATATTTTTTGCAAACTCCAGCTCTGTTTGTTTATGCAAGGGGTAAACATACTGGAAATTTATTGTTTTAAAAACACATTCCTTTGTTTTATTTTCAAATTGGTACATGTCAAGCAATAAACAGTCTTGACTTTACATATTTTCCTGTCTGAAAAGGAAGAAAACTTTTTTTCTTCTTTGCAGAGGGAGAAGAAAAAAACATGGGAGAGTGAGAAAGAATCAAATCAGTTATTCAAAGTGGAAATTTCATCTGGAGAAACAATTCGCAAACAACAATTTATTTTACAAATTAAGACCTTTTTCCTATTGCAAAATTTCTTCTAGGGGACTGCCGCTTTAAATAAATGCGACTATTAGGATTTGTCAAGTCTTTTGTAAAAACAAATATCTACCCATAGATATCTTATGACTCTTCACTGGGATTTTTATTCCCATACTGGAACTGAATCTTAAAATTGGATACTTGGTTATCTACATCATTATACTATTTCTTTTTCTTCCTTTTTAAAATTAGATGATCTGAACTTTTTTTTTAATCAGAAAATGTTCATCCTTAACTATATCAACTGTAGATATTTTTAAAGCTTAGCACTTTAATAGCTAGTGCTACACTCTTCACAGAACATGGTACTGCAAGCCCTGAACATGAAACAACATTCAGTTTTGCAATTAAATGAACTTTGAAGTCAAGAATGTGTTTGGGTTTTTTTCAGACGCTCATATGAATATACTCCACATAACACCAATCACGTGGTAGCCTGCCAACAGGAATATGAACATGATCAGATGAATTTCTGATGAGAAGCTTCTGAAACGGTACAAAAGAAATGTTTTCATTTTACTACCTTTGTTGAACAGTTAGTATTTGATATTGCCTAGTTTCTACAACACCAGTGTAACACTCTTACTGTAGATCATAGGCATGGCTTAATTCCCACCACTTTGAACTAGTGGAGTAACTGCATCATCTCACTGGTAACAAGATTTTTTTTTTTTTTTCTGAAAGTTAGAAAAAGATATGAAACACATTATTGACTGGAAATTTAGTTTTCCTATGCAGCGACCTAGCTCTTCAGTTGCAGTATAGTGATGCCTCTCACCTGATTTACATCCACCAGTGAAGGCTGAGAGTGACTGCTGCTGGAGAATAACTTGCTTATGGATATGTAACAGGTTGTGGACAGATTTGGACCTTGGTGATAGCAGGCAAGCAGGTAGGTGTGGTAAATGCAGCCATGCTTACAGGGCTCCTGCCATTCCTGCAGTCTGATGGACCCAGGGTATCCCTGTATCTTCTCCAGCTCTTCGCTTCCTTGCACAGATGTGTAATGGTGCTCCTGGAAGAGGTGGTAGTCATCTCTGCAGGGCTCAGGCACTTCATGATCTTTATGGACAGCCAGTGGTGAGGCCAGGCAGTGAGAGTGGACCTTTGTTTGCCAAGCTCATCCTACACCCTTCTGGTAAGGGGGACAACTTGTAGCTAATGAAGCTAGCCATGATTGGCCCTGTGTTGTATTGCCTGGATATTTCAGAAATGCTGGCTTTAAAGGTTTCGTTCCTGCTTGCTTGCCATTTTTTAAACAGAGATAAATATGGATCCTTTTTTGTGAGGTTAAATGAGTGATGCATGAAGCACCTTTTTCAGGCAGAATTGGGGAAGAGAGGACAAAGCTCGAGAAGTTCAAAGAAAGAAAATAGCTTGGTAACAGCAGTGATGCAGAGGTTATGTTCTGGGTTTATTTCCTTTAAAGGTTATCTGTTTCATTGTTTTTAAGAAAGGATTTTTCAAACTGCTGTGAACAAATACAGCTCTTTAAATCATTTGTCTCTGGCAATAGCAGCAGGAGGAAGAACGAAAGGAAGGCATGGAGTGGGATTTTCAAGGCAGTGATAGCCTTTGCCCTGCCTTGTCCTAATTTGTCTGGAAATGGCTATGACAGACATGGATGTTGGTGGGGGCAGAGATTTATCTTGTAGCAATTGAAAATGAAGACGTTTGGTCCATGAGAAGAGCAAGCAGGAAATTTTCAGCAAAGTATCTTTTTTATTTTCCAGACAACTCAGTATGAAACTGAGCTTCTTCATAGAAATATGAGTTTTGACTGCATTCTCTTCAAGAAAATTTCTGATGTGAAATTTGGGTGAGACCACAGTGGAACAGTGAACTACAAGCCCTTGTCAGTGCAGTTAGTAGCTTGGTGCTTAGGACATGCCGGAAATTTGAATTTCTCACAAATCCATGCAACTGACCTAATGCATGCATAATTGGATGTTCTGGGGATGTGCAATGTTTAAAAGATCAATAAAACCCTAAACACATACCCCACCCTCCTTCTCCCCCATCTAGAAAAATTGAAAATCCACATCTTCTCTCAATGTGCAATGAATACTCCTTTCAAAACCTTGGTTATTTGACAGAAAAGAAGTATTGTTTTCTGATCAATCTTAAATACAAGCTGCCTCCACAGAGTTTCCTTCTGATGTCGCAAGAGAGAAAAATTAGATAGGTAGGAAAGATAAATTTCCCAGCAGACTGTCTGGGAGTCTGACAGAATCTTATGGGAGAAGAGGATGATTTCTTCCCTGGGGCTTCTGCTCTTGAAGAAATACCACTCTTCTGATTTTCCCATCCTACACCTGGCGCATCGCAGCTTGCTGTCACATGCCTTTGCATGTTCTTAATGGAGCATGGTAATTCTGTTCCTGGCTGAGTCTATTAATATATTTCATAATTATCCATGCCATTTTTCTTCTCTGCTCCCTGTCTAGCTGTGCATTGCTTAAGGCTACGGCACTGAAGTTTTCACCTGGTGGATTCTAACTGTTTGTTGTTGGTATCGTTGTAGGATATATTTAATAATTTGTTCAGACTTTGGAGGTTGAAGAGAGAGGTTAATCCCATTTAAAATGTAACATCTGTCAAACCATTTAAAATGCAATTTAACAGCTCCACAACCTGACTCTTTCTGTGTACACGAATAGAAAAAAAATAGTTACTTTACACAAGATGTCTTGATGAAACATTACTCACGCTTCCCTCCACCCTTAATAAGTCAGTGGGAAGTGATAGGTTTGGCCTTGGGATGCTGATACAGTGTAAACATCATTAAGGGAATAAGATTGGTTCCAACAGTGTTACTGAAGGTTTTTGCAATGTGAAGAAATACAAAATGATTGAAATTACCCCTTGGTCAGGTTAGAAATCAAAATGAACCATAGCAAAATTTCATTCCATTTCCAAATTCTTGAGAAATCTTAGGGTAATTACATCCAGCTGGATCAGCCTGTTTCTGGGACTGAGATAACCTGTAGAAAAGAGTTCCCTTGTTCTGGCATTGCTTTTTTTTTTTTTTTTAATCAAAACAATTTCTATTTCCTGGCCTCCATTTCCCATATCCTGACTTTTTGTATCTCTCATCTGTGCTGGCATGAGGAAAAACTGAAGCTGGCAGGAAATATTTTTCTTTCAGAAGGTCCTTCTGGATGACTCATGCTTTGGATACATGGGGACAATGGGTAAATACCTTCCTTCAGGATTACCAGTTTAGGACCAACACCTGCAGTGATTTTCCTTGTGTCTGCTCTGCTTAGATTTTGATGCTTTGGTTCCATCAAGATCTCCTGTTTAGATCAAGTTCTGAGTTTGCTGATGTTGGGATTTACAATTAGCTGTGGTTGTAGGGTCATGTTTTCGAATGAAAATGCACTGGAAAAATTTCAAGAGTATGTGCCTTCCTTGAGTCGAAAATATGGACTACCATCACATACCAGTGATAATTTTTCAATGGCTGTGTGTATTATGTTGTGGTTTTTTGTTTTGGTTTGGTTTTTTTTTTAATAAATTGAGTACTCAGTAATGGCCATTGTTGAGAGCAAAATGCCAGTGTTGATCAACCAGTAAAGCCATTGACCTGAGGAAATGCTGTGTCTCAATGAAGACTAATAATGAAGAATAATAACCCATCTGTTCAGTTACCCGTTATTGCTCATATTTTTACATCTCAGTTCTCACAAAGGGTTGGATGTAGGCTTTTTAATCTATTTTCTGCCAATTCTTCTCCCTTTCCACTAGTAGATAACTAGTACCAATTCTCCTTTTTACATGTTTCTGCTTTACAAGGTAGGAGCACTGAGTGAGATTGTTTGGCTGTATTACAGCAGAGTTTTGTTCAAGAAGTAACATGCAGAAATCCTATCTTCGTTTTTTTGACTGTGCAACATCCTCCCAGTGGAAAAAGCCATGAGCTTTATGCCTTTTGAAATATATAGCATAACCTAAAGAAATACCTATCAAGCTGAGGAATGAAAAGAGAGGAGAGAAGTGGTCACAACATCTGCATTTGCTGTGTTGCAGGCGCAGGGATTGAGAGGAACCACCTCTTGCATTGGAAGGCACATGCCAAGCTCCTCCAAACCCTGCTTGCAAGCAGAAACTATGGGATGTCTTAATTCCTGTCAGGTTGGGGTCTTGTTACCGTCTCCAGCCAGTGTCTCAGGACAAGAGCAGTGGGTGTAGAGTGAGGACCCCGGCACTGTATTCCTGTCTCTGAAATGATGTGAGTTATTTATTCTCTGTGTTTTAAATTGTCTATAAAACTAAGATAATTTTACTCACTTCGTAGGGATGTTGAAGTTTATGTCTTTTTTGTTAATGACAGTATTGCGTGATCTGTAACAACCAGGCTGCTTGTCATTATGCTCTTGGTCTATATTTCACGGCTCTTCAGTGATAAGCACTATTGTAATTAGTCTTAAACTGGGCATATTTTGGCCTTCCTTTCCCAGAGACACTTCTTCATTCGCTATTCATCCCCTTGTCATAGCACCGCAGCAGTACACAATGATCCATCCTTGCAATGGAACATATGCCAGCTCTGAAAGAAGTTGAGCCAACACCACTCAGAATAAGTGAGTTTCTTAATGTAACACACGGCTGATAAAAAGGGAAAGATAAATGAAGCCCATAATTCCTTCACTGTTTGCACTTTCTGGTAGTGAGTTGCTGAGTAGGATTTTAATGAAACCCCCTTACTATTTGTCATAAAAAAAATACCAGTTATATAAAATAAAGTGAAAGCAACCTTTAAAAATGAAGTGTAACCAAGCACTACAATTAAATGGGATCACTTTCCTTTTAGGTTTGTTACTTTCGATCAGACCTTATTTAATGAAAGTTGAAATTAATTTAAAAAATTCTCTGGTGCAGCAGAAAATATAAATGTAAAATGCTGTTAATGCTCTTTCACTACACAGTGGCTCTCATTGTGGCTGTCATTGGGGTTGCTACTGGAGTTGCTAAAAAGCTGACTAGATGAAGCATTGAAGGACTATGCACACATTAATGGATTGTTGTCCGTTCTGTGGTCAACCAATTTAGAATTCACTTAAGTACTGTGGGTTTGAAAGTCTGACAGAACTGCAGAATTTATTTGTTTCCTTTTTCAACTTAGGTTGGCTGTCATGAGAGAGAGCAGAGGGGAAAGGAGAGTTACAGATGCCGTGGAAAACCGATGACAGGGCAGGAAGTGCAAAAAATTAAATATGATGCAACTGTGCGTAGACAAAGATGGGTGGGGAAAAGGGCAGAATGCTAAGAGGTATTTCCATTGTCCTCTACGAACTGTTCTTTTGGCCTCATTATTCTACCTTAACAAAGAATGTGGCCTTTTAGTTAGTTTAAGAAACATGCCGGTGTTTGACTTCACAGATAAGACATTTTGGGAACCTTGTCTCATTTAACAAATCCACAGACAGTCTGAGAGATTTGCATGGCTTCGGAGTCAAGGAAGTGCCTCTCCTCTGCTTATGGGATCATTAAGCAGGAGCAAATAATATACATTGCCCAGTAAGCTGCAAATATCTGGTAGGAGCTGTGGTCTGGGAAATTTCACGTAGCAGCTTATTTTTTCATTTACTCTTTCATGTATATGGTGCAATATTAGACATACTGAGTTATGAATATCGAGGCTTAAGTTGGGGTAGAAAGGGATTTTATAAGGTGGATAAAATTTAAAAATAAAGGACATTTCTGGGCCTGTTCACAGGCATATAATTATCTTCAAGGGTTATTCTGTAAGATTTTGTTGAAATATTTTGCATAACAGATCATGATAATTCATCTTAATGCAGCAGCATAAAAGAGACAAGACAGAGTTCAATTTAAATTCATTTCTTATTAAAAATTAATAGATTTTTAAGGCCAGAAGGGATCATTATGATCATCTAATCTGACCTATAGCAGGCCATCAAATTTCAGCCAGTAATTCCTATCTAAAGACTGATACCTGTGCTAAAACTACAGCGTGTTTTTTTCTTTCCCTTTCACTCGGGCAATCTTGATTTAAAGCAACCAAGTAATGGAGATGCTGATGCGTTCTTTGATGAGCTGTTTCAGCATCACAGTTGAAAAGGCTCTGTTAGCAACACCATGGTTTGATGGGGTCATTGCTAATGCAGCCACTGGTAGGTCTTTTGTGTTAGCAGTGGTCATCCTGATTGATGTATGCATTTATATGTCTGTGTGTGGACTCACTTTGACCACACATTGCTGCCAACCAAGCCTAGTCTCCATTTTTTTGACTTCTAGAGCTAAAAGGACTACAAACAATTACTTCCAGAGGTTATGCATATACAAATGTGCCAAGCATGGTAGCCAGACGATGTTGAAGGTCTTGGTAAAATGTAAGCTTCTTTCTAGGACAGATTTCTATCAGCAAATCACTGAATTTAGTGTGAACTGGATGCTGAAGTCTGTCTACACAAACCATTTTCTTTAAACGTTAATTCCCTGTGTCACCTGGGTAATAATAGTTGTGGGAGCACAGTTGACCTAATGTTGACCCAGTTCTGAGGGCATCTGTTTATACCACCATGTCATCCAAGTTCAATTTAGGTGGTGATTCTCAGGTTGCTTTGGGAAAAGTGAGGTTTTTTAATCAAAAATATCCTACCTAATTCATACAAAGTCTTACTGGGTAAGACGGAATTTAAGCTATGAATTTTTTCCTCATTTTTGAAGACTGACTGCTGGTTTCTCTCTGACGTTTAAGATCTTCACATGCCAGCCACTTTAGTTGTGATCTGCAGCAGTTCCCATCTCAGTGACTGAGCTTCACTCTATTGAACACAGCTGCCATACAGGGCTGCATCAAAACACTCTATTATATGTGTCAAGTTGGGAAGGAGAAGGAAATATTTCCCTCTGCTTTTTACTTTTGGAGTATGATGCACAAACAGCTCTTCTATCAATCGTCTCACTTCTTTCTTCTTTATTTCCTGGCAGGATACAGTTGAGGACCGGGTTGACAAATAAATGCAGCAACTAGAAGTTCACTGTTATCGTTATGTGACAGTGAGGATGTTTGGAAGCTATTATTGATACTTGCTGTAGAATTCTCCTCTTCCTGTTATAAAAATGCAACAGGTTGCTCAATCTAGAAGAGGTTGCTCACTAGGCATTCAGGGACTTAAATAAGAACTTCTAATTTTTTCCCCTGTGTAGTATAGGAAGTGTCTGTGCATGTGTTCAAATGGTACAGATTTGGTGGCCACATACTTACAAGGCCCTTCCATCCCTCTCACTGTTTTTTTTTTTCTCCAGTAAATCTGACTTGTATGGTCACGACGGTATGGGTGATGAATATGAAATGTCAATTTTTTTTTCCTACCTGTTTGGATATTCCTAGGCACATGGTATGTATATTGATTAACTGACTTCCAGATTCAGGACGTAATTCTGTTATCACTTGTAATGCCTTTTTTCTTGTAGGCAAAAGAGCCAACCATGTCCTGGGACGCATCCAGCACAGCATCACTGGCTGGTGGAGGGAGGGGATTGTCCCACTCTGCACTGCACTGGTGTGGCCCCACCTTGATTTCTGTGTGCAGTTTTGGGTGACGAAATGATTGAAGCAGGAGCGCAGAATTTTCTCCTGTTTCCTTCCCATCTCATAGAAGAGGTGTGTTGCTCTCTAAATTACTGAATTAGAAGATAACTGTGCTTGAGAATTACATCAAAGTATGTCAGAGCAGTTCCACTAATGACAATGGCTGGCTGAGGGAGTATTGGAACGAGGGCACCATGTCAATAATGAACTAGTTTAAAGTATATTTGACTGAATTTTCTGATGACTCTAGTTGAAAATCCATGTCATATAATTGAGCTGTAAATTGTATCGTTAAGGTTCTTGTCAACAGTATTCTGTGAAAGTGAGCAGAAAGCTCATCCTGAAGGGTGCTCTACTAAATGGATTTATAATATATTGTTGTCTTACTGTGCACATCTTCTGACTAATACATACTGATCTGATTAATGCTGATTTTCACTTGCTTTTGAATTACAGGACAATGATAGATCTGTAGGAATAAGAATTGTACAACTTTTGTTGTGTGAGAACCTCAGAGAAGAGGCAGTACAACTTTGAGGGTATCTGTCTTGGTAGATCTTGTTGGCAGGAAGTTTTCTTCACTGAAAATGCCTTTTGACTGGTTTCTCTTTATTACACTATTTGGTCTTCTGAAGTCAATGCAAAGTATCCTATTGATGATAATGGGCTAAGTCTCAGGTATGGTATTTGCTGCAGGATTATCATTACAAGAAGAAGTTAGATTGATTTGCTTGTGAAGCTGTTGGTGAGCTTTTCCTTAGGCTCATCTTCTTCACAAGCTCCAGGCCCTGTACCGTTTTGTAGCACCATGAACCATGTTTTTATTTCATCCATGTTTAAAGTCTTAATATATTTAGAAACCATTGTCCCTCTTTTGTTTTTTGGGAAGCTATAGAGAGTTCCCATACACACTTACTGTTTTAAAATTGTACATTAGAAACAGGACACTCCAGATGCCACCTTTGTGTGTATTAGCAGGACAATATTATGTATTTTGACTGTGTGGAAGTGTATCTTTTTTCCTGTGGGAACTCTGAGTTATTCAATCCATGGAGTGATATTGAGTGCTTTTTGGTACTTTATTTCATTCTGTTTGTCCTGCAGTATTACGTGTCATTTTCTGCATCATCCTGAAAATCCTTCAAATCCTGCTCTAGCAATGAAATAACTATTTTTTTAATGCACTTTTAGATTGACCATACTTTTCATAGATTATCATTAATTTATTTTTGAATAATTCCAAATAACTCTCTAATGTGAAGGCTTATTGTTAGCCCCATTTCACAGATAGAGTGGTTCACAGTGAAGGGGAGGTGGAATGAAATTATGAGCAAAGTATCTGCTAATATGTATGTGGGGTATGAGAAATTCAAGGCCTATTTTTTCCAGGGACAGGAGGTGAGACTACTGCAAATGACCAGCTGTTGGTCAGAGTCCCTCATCCCCTCTCATAGGTTGGGGCACAGAAGTTCTCTACCAGACTAGGTTTAATTTCAACAACCTTAGCAAGCAGATCATGTAACATCTCTTTCAGCATTCCTTGCCTTACAGCACTTTCTGGCACAAGTTTGACAAAGTTTCTTGCATCCCCTACCCCCCCAGAGATCTTATTCATGTCTAGAATGTATTTGTGAGAAATGAATGAAAGCATTTGAGAAATGAAATACGGTCTTGTAGAAAAAAAATCCACTACGTGAAAGGCAATAGTAATACCAACAGAAATGCTGAATTGAGGGTCAAAAAGCAAAAAATGGCCAATGTTTGGCATGGGCATAGTAGCTGGGGAGCAATGGGTGTGCTATAATACCGTAACCAGCCTTTCTCATCCTTTCTGCTGCTGCAAACCCTGCATTGGAAAATGTAGATTCAGCAGCATTTGCAATCTGGGTATTGTGGCTTCGGGTAACTTCTCCCTTAGTGTTAATTCTGTTTCTTCTGGCAGTCAGGTTATTTGTCACATTAAGCCTAGGCTGGGTGAAACAGTGCATGTGGTCACTCCCTCATGTGACCCACTGGGCACGCAAGAGAGTCTGTGTGTCTGTCTGTCTGTGCATGTAGTGGTTGGGTGTGAAGGGCAGCTGCACTGCCAGCTGACCTCCTCAGTAACCCTGACTTTGGTGAGACTATGCTTGTGTGGCTGGTGCCATGCGCTTCCTAAAACTAGAAGCTGTATATCACTGCTTGGGAGTGCAGGGAAAGCCACCAGAAGAATCAAGAGGGGGACACTGTAACATAGAGGGAACTGTTTTGGATCTACAATTCTGCCATGCATCTCCAGCTGTGTTTTTGGTCTCTTTTCCTTTCCTCAGATGGTGTCAGGAGAATATTCTGGGATCTTGGTCTTAGAAAATACCCTCAAGGACATCATCAGCAAAGCTTCCGTGCCTTACCAAAAGCAGATGAAGGAAAGTCCCAAAGTCACTTATTACTTTCTTTAATTCTTTTGAAACATAACTGCAATTTTTTTTAATCATTTATTTAAAATGTGTCTGTGAGTCAAATACAGCAAGAGCCCAGGAAAATAAAAAAGTAGCTGTTCAGACTTCCTTGACATAGCTTTTTGTTCCTGAGCTTGACAGGACCTCCTTCAGGGATGAAAGCTTAGAGGAAGAAAGGGCTGGTGTAACACACGGGAAAAGTGACTTGAATACACCCTGTGCTTATACAACATGAACAAAATACCTCCCTGGTATGAAAAACTCTCAGTCTAAATAAGGAGAGGGGAAAATAAGTAAGATGATCTCCTTTGATTATCTCTATCTGCTGTGGGCAAAATAAGATGCCATTCTCATGGGGCTTGGCTGCCTTCGTAGATGGGCTCTTGTGTGCCTGTCTCTGGGAGCACGGACTGAGGCTCCTTGGGCACTGTTAAACCAGTGGAAATGAAGGACTTGATTACAAAAGAACACTTGCCTCCTGGAGGTTGACTGTAATTCTCTCCCTTGCTGTGGCTTTCAGTGCTGTGGGAGGGAATTCAACAGAGACGAGGCTGTAGGGAAGGGTTTTGCCTGGGCTGTGCCTTGACCCTGTTTGACTCTGAAGCACGTAAGGGGACACGTTCTTACAGGGTCCTGGAGGGTGAGACCATCAGGGTCATAATATGTTTTAGACTCAAGTCAGACATGCAAAGTCATAATTTCTGCCCTGCAGAAAAAGCTTTAGGATTTGGTTTAATCATAAAAAAAGTTAAAAATGTGCCTAGTGAATGTCTTTTTCTTTACAAAGGATATGTAAGCAAGACAAAGCCATGCTTTGATTTAAAGCTGCATGACCATGCTTGTATAATACAGCTTGAACTATTGCACATCAGGGCTTAATGGCACAATGTTGCCACTATTTAAATATGGTTAAATGGCTTGAAGTTAGGTCACAGATTCCTTTCCTTCATTCCCCGAACATCTGTTAAATAATACTGAAATCTCACCTTAATGAAGGTTTCATCTCAAATTGCATGTTCAGAGGTAGCAGCAGAGTCCCACAGAAATATAATCCGCACATCCCTTGGTCCATCTTGTTTTCGTATGTTTGCCCACTTGCTATCTCCCACCCAATACCTGCTGTCATGGGACACCATATAGCAGATGGCTGACGCTTGAGCTAGGATTCGGATATACATTTCTGGAGTGACATATCCCAGGAGCTACCCTGGCCCCTGAGGCAGGTTGAGTGCTGCGCCCTCATTCCATTTTCCCAGCAAAAAATTTCAATTTTGCAGAAACAATGCTTCTTATTGAAAAATCATTTTGACAGCAATGTCCCAAAGAGCCTCACCCGTCAGCTTTATGTGCAGGAAAATGAAGTTAATAACAGGGCAAAGCTCATCTAGAAAACAGGAGAAAGAAATGTTAGCAGGGCAGCTCAGGACAGACTGCCAAGTATTAATGGTTTGGGATAAGAAACAAATAATAATAATCTGTTAGCCACAAGTGGAATAGATAGAATGCTCTGTTTCTGTAAGGATGTCTCCTGGAGCTGAGGCATAAAGCAGAGAAACCTTACACCTGTCTGTCAAACCAGCTCAACAGAAATAAGATGTATGTCCCGATAGCAGCAGCAGACAGTCCGTGATGTGACAGGCTCTGAATAAATTGCTATTTTCCAAAGATTTCTTCAAGAACAGAAACATAAAAGCCAAAGAAAAGAACAAAAACAAAAATCCTCCACACACAGTCTCCTTATCACCTGTACCTGATTTTTCAGTGAGAAAGACTGCTTCTGAATAAATGTACTTCTGCGTCTGATCTCTCTTAGAATCTCTGGATTTGTCATTAGTATCTTTGCAAGCTGACCAAGCCTAACAGCAAAGGCCTGACACTTATCTCCACTCTTGGATATGTCTCATTTCTTCATGGAGAAAAGAATGAACTAGCACCAGCCTGAGCCCTGGAAGAAGGGGAAAAATGACCTCATTTGTGCAGAATTTCTTTTTCACTAGACCTCCAAGGGGGTTGAGAGGGTGCATAAATTACAAAACTGTTGGCTCCCCAGTGGGGAAATACGGGAAGAACAGCAACGTCTGTGACTGTAACTCACATTCTCCCTGCTCTGTTTCTATAACCAGGCTCTGTATTTGCTTTTCCCCCTTATCTCTTCTCTTACCTCCTCATGCAGTTGCTCTCCCTCCTCCTCTGGCCTGCTGCTGCCTGCTTCCCCAAGGATATTCCTCAGGTGCAAGCTTCAAACTCCTTGTGCAGTTTCATCCCTTTCCACCAGCTTCTTGCCATCAGTCAGCCAATGCAGGCCTGAGATCTTAGTCAAACCTCTGTTTTCCCTATTTTGTCATCACTCACATCGATCTCCCTGCCTGACCCTTTCCAGGCTCTTCCTCCTCACACATTTCCCAGTCCTAGTCTCCTTGTCCTCCTCGTCCTCCTCTACTCCACCTGCTAGTTCCTGTACTGGATGCTCAATGATAACATGCAAGGACTGGGAGCTTGTAACACTGGTTGTGGAGAACTGCTTCCAGAGCAGCTGTCATGCATGCCGCAAGTGAACAGGAGGACCTTCTGCCACCTTCTCCAAGTTGATTTTTCTCCACTGTTGATTTTTCTTCCAATGATAGTGGTGTGCAGATGCAATTCATTTTGGTATTGACTGCAGTTTAATCACTTCAACAGAGCCTTCTGTCCAGCTTTGTTGGCCTGTCTGTCAGTCTAGACAGACTACCAGAAGAATGGGCCCGTACTGCTTCTCACTTGGTACTTGAGAGCTACCTCAGGTATCCCTGCAGAGGGTTTAATTTGTTCAGGCAACACTGACTCTTTGCTTTCTGATCTGGGCAACCTGTTTTCTTTCTGTGATACCCGAAAAGGGCATTTACAGCATAACAGTGGAAAGTCTCCCTGGTTTGATCTCTGCTGTCCAGTCTCTATCATCCCAGAGCAATGGCCGAAAGGCAAATCTTCCTCCTTTTCAGGCTGCAGCATTGTCAGGAGGGCAAGAAGTCCCTCTGCTTCTTTAGCTGTTGTTTCCAAAGCTTATTGTATTAAGAACAGCCCATGTTTTGCTCTGCAGCTGTAAGGGCTAGGTGTATGCAAGCTTCTCTATGGCCAGGTTAAATTTCATCTTCTGAGTTAGCTTAGGGCACAACCTGAGGGACAGTGCCACAGCAATGATAATCACGACTGCATTATGTTCCCTGCATCTAACCTCCAAGCTGCTGCATAACAGGCAACAAATCACTTCCTCGCTGGTGCCTCAGTTTTTCCTGCTCTGCACTGGAGGTAAATATGTTTAATTCTGTACCACTCCCTGGGAAACCCTACAGCTGAGCACTGCTGAGATGGCCAGGCACGTAAAAATCCTCCCATAACTCACAACAAAGAGGACATTAAAAGGTATTCTTGCTTTCTCCCTGTGTTCACTTGTAACTAGGACCTGTAGTAAAGTAAGATAGAACAGTATCTGGTTCTCTAACCAGTGCTGTGGGTACAGCCTGCCCTCATTCTGCCTGGTGCCTGTGGGAGTTGGACACCTGCTGTGAGCACTGATAAAGCACCAGAAGACCGTCCGGTTGGATGAGATGTGGTTTGGAAAGTGTGGTGGCATCCTGTCTTCTGGTTCTAATAGTTTTCAGGTCAGGAACCATCTGTGACTCCAGTTAGAATGACAACAAAAGGAAAAAAAGATGGAGGGTGAACAGGAATTAAAATTGTAGAAACTCCTAAAAATATTTATCTGACATCCTCTTAATCATATATATATGCTACCAAATAATGCCTTGTATTTCCTTTTCCAATGCTTTAAGCTTAATTACAACAGTGCAAGTTGCTTTATTTTTCCTTTGTGCATGGACTCAAAAATGATACTAGAACCTCCTAACGTGACTGTGGGATCATAGAGTTGTTCATTTGACTTTTGTGTGTTTGTGTTGAAAACAATCAAAAAATAGCTTGCAAAGGCTAAACCCCTCAGTTATGACTGTATTACTGTAATAGCTAATAATGTATTGGGGTTAAGGGTGTCTGATGAACTAACTATAGCATAAGCCTTTCCACTCTGATTTCCATTAGGGTCTCTGCCATCCTCAGCTTCTAAAATGAGTTTCACAACTAGTGTATTTCCTAAGGTTCTGTCCAATTTTGGTTTTCAATGTTTCTTTGGCGCTGCTGCTTTATTGCCTATTTTATAAGGGAAATAATGACAGGCTGGCCTAAACAGTGATCAGTGGCAAGACTCCTAGTGATTTCAAGTTGCAACAGAATTTAGCTTAATGAATTCAATAACTTTTAGCATGTCTCAGATGTCCGCTAGTGCTATTATTAATCAGTCTGCTGCCAACTACTTGGACAATAGCTCCTTGTTCTTCGTAGCCTGTTGCTTAATCAAGAAAGTATTGTTGCCTGAGAACTTGGCAAGGACTTTAAGCCAGATTCAGATTTCATTTACTTCTGTGTGAACTTTGAGAAATGGTGTGGACATTACTGGTGTTATTCTGGGTTTGCCTCTGTATAAATGTGATCAGTATGTGGCTCTTTAGTTTTTAAATTTTTCTCGAGAGGTTTGTCACATTCACAGGGAGCTTTTACAGCAAGCCCTTTAGCAGTGAAAAAGCTCTTTGCTGTGGGTGCGTGCATGTGTGTGGATGTGCATGTGTTTATGCATGTTGCACAGAGCATTAAATCTTACCCTTTTCATTCACCTGGTCCCTGCAGGCCAACACAATACTAATTACCTTGGAAAATGATTGATGTTTGTGTTAAAGCCAATATGCAGGTGGAATATGTGTTATAATTTTCCATTCTTTAATTTATCTCCTGTTAACAGCTGATTGCTGCCTTGCACATGGGACTGTGAAAAGCTTTACCAAAGGAAATATTTGGATACATACAAATTTAAATCACAATTGTGTGATTGAAAGGGCTTTTATTTCGTTCAGCATTTTGTTTTTAATTTTTCCCCCATGTGATTTGATTGTGTTCGTGTTGGCCAATCTGAGAGGGACCTTTCAGAGAGCTGACAGGTGGATGTGCTATGAAAGTGCAACCAAGTGAAGAGGTGAATTAAGTCTGTTCAAACATTTAAACAGACTGTGGTGAAAAAAAAACCCCTTCCCATTTAATCCTTCATGCTAGCGAGCAGACATTACAGGTCAAATAATATTTAAAAACAAAGTTCATTATACATATAGGAATGTATTATTTCTATCTCTAATATCCAGGAAAGTAAAGTTTAGATTGTAAAGCTGGGGTTTTAGAAGCTGTCAGTGTCAGCAGCTCACTCTGTTCTTAATAGGAAGAGGAAGAAAGGAATTAATAGTACTCCGTCTCCCTGGATTCCCAAATTTTGTACAGTGCCCTTCCTACTTAACTCATTAGCTACCTATTTCTTGACTTATCTGGACCTTTTTCAAGTGTTTTTCTACAGTCTGTAACTTCTCACAAAATGCTCCTTTTATCATAGAGAAACAAAGAGAAAGCCCACAGATGAAATTTTACTCACCAGAAAGCCTGGATGAGTTCAAGTTTATGCCTCTGGACATATCAGAAGATCCTCAACTGTTCAGACCATATCTAGCAGTAGGATTTAGCTCTGGCTTCACCAGGGGAGAGCGTAGTCAGGCCCAGGTCATAACACAGTATCTTTCTTCTGAAGTAGAGCCTTGAAGCTATTTTGGCCTCCACACAAGGAGACCTGGATCTTTCTGTCTGGTTCCCAGGTATGCTTTATTTTGGTTGAAAGGTCAGAAGACAAGGGCAGACAGCTAATATTTAGCTTTTAGTGGTTTGCTGTATCTCAAAGCAACAAGAGAACAATCTGTTTGTTCTCCAACTTTTCAATGAATAACGTAGAATCTCTTTCATCATTTCTCTTCCTCGAGCAATTGGTCTGAAATTATATTGGTTTATGGAAAAAAAAAAAAGAATTAGAGATGACTGAATTGATCCAGAGGTAAAACTTTAAGCCGTATCCCCAGGTCACCCAACTGTGAATGGATCATTCTGGCAGAGGAATCAAATCCATCCAAAATCCTGGATGCATCCCATCAGCTCCAGTAGATGAGGTGGAAAGCCACACCTGCCCAGCGGGGCAGCTAGACTGGAATTCGCTGTGGATAAAGAAAGTAAGTAAACTCCAGAGCTATCACTTCCACATCAAATGCACCTATAATTACTTTATACTACAACAACATCAGAGAACATATTTAGTATTATTACCAACAGCGGTATGTTCTACACTTTAGCCATTGGACTGAATCCTGTAAATGTTCCACATGAGAAAATCTCATTAAAATTAATGGAAGTCTTTTTGGTATAAGCATATTTACTACTCTCTTGTGGTTGACATTTTAAAAAGTGTTTCACTTAGGTTTTCTGATTCTTACTGTAGCTCAGTAGTGAGGATCCTTTTCCAAAACTGTTCGCATGAAGATGGGGAGTTACAGGAATGTTTTAAATAAATAAGCTTTGCATAGCAACAGAATAGTATAGAATTAAAAACCACAAACAGTGCCTCTTTTGTGGATTTACCAGTTAACCTAATTCACCTGGCTGCCCTCTACTGTTCCAATCTCTTCTCTCATTTTCAGTTACTGACACTTGAGGTGCTTCGTTTCCCTTCCTGTGCCTTTGTGTGGTTCTTTTGGATTGCCTGGCAGGGTTTCAGGGTTGGTTCTGTGCTTCTTACACAGCAGGAATATAGTTAACAATAATTTTTATTTTTGGAAAATGTCAATTGGCTGTACTGAAACTGCTCTTGAGGAAATCACATTTTCACAAATGTATTGCCCTCACCTCAAAAAATAAGTTCTGAAACAGTCCTAGCTTCTTGTTTTCATTATTTTTTAAATGAAGAATTTAAATGTTTTAGGTCAAAGTGGTTTTTCTCTAAACATTTCAGTTAATGTAAAAAAACATAAATCTTAAAAATTCCAGATTGAGTAAAAATCTTAATATTTTTTTTTATTGAGTTGATTCAATTTAACAGTTCACCTGCCTGCAAAATTTATTTGGTTTTTCCAGTTTTTGAGTAATAAAATATAAAGTATTTTTATTATTATGCTTTTTCAAAATATTAAGAACTAAATTCCGCTTAATTACTCACAGAGCCATTGCTCTCTGCACAGAAGTGTAATGACAGCTTCCCATTGCTTCAGTCTTTAAGCTGTATTTTGGTTTTAGGGATGACATAAGTCACAACTCCTTGCCTTGCTTTTTCAGATGCATCGTGTTCTACTTTTTCCTACCCGGGTAATTAATAGCCAGTGTACCCCAGTGAATTTCATTACTGCCAATGACTTTGAGGCTAAAGAGTTTTTATCTCCTGCAGAACAGATATTATATTACTCAGTTCTGAAAACAAAGTGACTTTAGGAGGACAAGAAGGTGGGTGGGAAACACATTTTCCCATAGATATGAACCCAAATATTTAAGTGGAACATGTACAAGGTCTCCTGGGAGAGGAGACCTTATATTATAGCTATAGGATGGAAAGCAATAAAGGAAACACTTCAGCAGTGTTGAAACAGTCTGTCACAGAGGAGACACGAGGATGTTGGCGTACCTGCAGACATCTGTTTCCCGCATCCACTTGTAGAATTCCCAGGATCCCCCTCCTCTATGCTATTGATTTCTGTGCTATTTTGATAGATACAGGCGCCTCGTGATACTCTATCATTGCATGTTTATAACCCTGCCATTTCAGCATGGCAGAGACTTATATTAATGATGAAGCTGAAGGGAAAGGTAAATGTTTAATTGTATTGAATGGAATCCATCTCATGTCTGATAAAATGATGCCTCTTTGATCCATGCCGTTTAATCAGAGCAGAGAGATATTTCCTGGCCTTAACAGGCATTAGCTGAGTTTCTTCAATTTGTTCTTCCACACGATAGAAAAGTGTGGGTTTTAGTACCTGTGTGAGTATCAACATGCAATTTAGCAATACTGTGCTTATTTCAACCAGCTATTTACTCCTTTTCCCAATCATTCACATCTACATTTTTCAGCGGCTCATTAGACTAGAAACAAGAACGTAAAGAAGTTGTGGTAAAATTGCATTTCTATTTTGTTAATATAAAAGATGAAGTTGTTTTGTGTGTGTGTGTGTTTGTTTGTTTTCCCAAGGCTATGATTGTAAATATGAAAAACATTTTCAGCCTGTGCTCTGCTAACATTTAAGGCTGGGGAGAAGGTGGGCAAACACCTACCCATGCGGAGACTGTGTGCTGCTCAGCTTCTGCAGAGCTGATTGCAAGCTTGGAATTTTTCTGGGGGATGAGAGAGGTGTTTGTAAAGAACAATCCAGATTAGCTATTAGGTAAAAGAAATGAAACAAAACAGAAGAGATAGTGAAGCACTGGAAGGGATTGACTAAAGATGTGGTGCTCGTATCCTTGGAGGCCTTGATTAGGCAAACATCTGTCAGCGATGACGCAGGTATATGTGATCCCTCTGTGAGCAGGAGAACAGATGATCTTTTGAGGGCTTATGTAGCTACGTTTTTCCATTATTTATGGCAAATATTGCTGTTCCTAACTGTAGGCACCTCAGACTGCAAACTGCAAAACCCATTGCATTGAGCACAAAGTCGTCTAAAATAGTTGAGGGAGTTTTGTGTTTTAAAGCCCAGGTCTGGGCATCTAATGGAGCTATTGGAAGCCATTTAGGTCTGTAAGCCAAAATTAGGTTTTTCAAATCCCTGCTTCAGCTTTAGAGTATCTAACCTAAATGTATGACATTAACAGTCACTGTAGCACCTGAGTTTTGACTGCTGTGTGTGCTGAAATGCTTTTCTGCACTGGTGGACTGTGGTGGCGTGGTGTCAGTCTGCCCCCAGCGCCTGCTGTCAACCACACAAGATGTTCTCCCTTGTCATGTGTGAGTGGTACTGTCGTGCTCAGGCTCAGCACAAGGTATGGTGATTCGTGCTGTTTCTATATAAAACCCAGCCAGAGATGAAGATGTATTGTTGCTCTGGTTGAGAGAAGTAAATAAAATACTTATGGCTCTGAATAGCATAGCAAAAAGAGTTGGTAGGTCAAGCTGTTGTCAGGTAAAATGTGAGGGGTCAGTGCTCTAGATGTTCTTCTTGTGAAGGATGATGTGTTTGTACATCAGAGTAATACCAAAGATACGTTGTAGAACTAATGCAGCTTCCTCTGGGCAACAGTCTGAAGGATCTGGCCACACTTGCCACTTGCTTAATGCTCCCAGCTGAAAGGTGCGGTGTAGAGGTGGTGGCAAGTTCTGGAGAGGCTGGTGGGACAGGTCTGGTTGCTGGAGGGAGGAAAGGGTGTTATGTACCACAGGCATGAAGGACTGTCAGGGCTGGGGAGATGGGAGCGTGGTCTGGGAGAGCTCTGTGAAAGGGGGATGTAATAGTAGAGGGAAAAGCAGCCATCCTCTGCACCTCTTTCTGCTGCAGCCTTTGACATGGGATTTTCCCCTTGTACCTCCCTAATTTAACAGAGTAAGAGCACAGAGGATTGATTTTTTTTTTTTTTTTTTCGCTAACATTTAAGGCTGGGGAGAAGGTGGGCAAACACCTACCCATGCGGAGACTGTGTGCTGCTCAGCTTCTGCAGAGCTGATTGCAAGCTTGGAATTTTTCTGGGGGATGAGAGAGGTGTTTGTAAAGAACAATCCAGATTAGCTATTAGGTAAAAGAAATGAAACAAAACAGAAGAGATAGTGAAGCACTGGAAGGGATTGACTAAAGATGTGGTGCTCGTATCCTTGGAGGCCTTGATTAGGCAAACATCTGTCAGCGATGACGCAGGTATATGTGATCCCTCTGTGAGCAGGAGAACAGATGATCTTTTGAGGGCTTATGTAGCTACGTTTTTCCATTATTTATGGCAAATATTGCTGTTCCTAACTGTAGGCACCTCAGACTGCAAACTGCAAAACCCATTGCATTGAGCACAAAGTCGTCTAAAATAGTTGAGGGAGTTTTGTGTTTTAAAGCCCAGGTCTGGGCATCTAATGGAGCTATTGGAAGCCATTTAGGTCTGTAAGCCAAAATTAGGTTTTTCAAATCCCTGCTTCAGCTTTAGAGTATCTAACCTAAATGTATGACATTAACAGTCACTGTAGCACCTGAGTTTTGACTGCTGTGTGTGCTGAAATGCTTTTCTGCACTGGTGGACTGTGGTGGCGTGGTGTCAGTCTGCCCCCAGCGCCTGCTGTCAACCACACAAGATGTTCTCCCTTGTCATGTGTGAGTGGTACTGTCGTGCTCAGGCTCAGCACAAGGTATGGTGATTCGTGCTGTTTCTATATAAAACCCAGCCAGAGATGAAGATGTATTGTTGCTCTGGTTGAGAGAAGTAAATAAAATACTTATGGCTCTGAATAGCATAGCAAAAAGAGTTGGTAGGTCAAGCTGTTGTCAGGTAAAATGTGAGGGGTCAGTGCTCTAGATGTTCTTCTTGTGAAGGATGATGTGTTTGTACATCAGAGTAATACCAAAGATACGTTGTAGAACTAATGCAGCTTCCTCTGGGCAACAGTCTGAAGGATCTGGCCACACTTGCCACTTGCTTAATGCTCCCAGCTGAAAGGTGCGGTGTAGAGGTGGTGGCAAGTTCTGGAGAGGCTGGTGGGACAGGTCTGGTTGCTGGAGGGAGGAAAGGGTGTTATGTACCACAGGCATGAAGGACTGTCAGGGCTGGGGAGATGGGAGCGTGGTCTGGGAGAGCTCTGTGAAAGGGGGATGTAATAGTAGAGGGAAAAGCAGCCATCCTCTGCACCTCTTTCTGCTGCAGCCTTTGACATGGGATTTTCCCCTTGTACCTCCCTAATTTAACAGAGTAAGAGCACAGAGGATTGATTTTTTTTTTTTTTTTTTCCCCAACTGGAAGTTCTTCACAGAACTAATACAATATTTGTACTTCTTAGAGGATCAGAGGGACCTCCTCCTAACAGGACAGGTGCCTAATAACACTGGTAGAGTGCAGCTGCAGTGATTCATTTTCAGCTAACTAGCTCCAACACCAGGAGCTGTGACAGCCCAGATCTTACCTGGAAAACACTCCTGCAGGGCAAACGGCTGAGCTGTTTGCTAGCGCTGAGCTCCACACTGTCACTGGTAAACTGCTGCCAGCTCCCAAAATGACTAATTTAAGGCAAGCTCAGACACAGCTGGGCTATAGCCATAGTGCAGTGACTACCATTAAGACATACCCTGCAGGGTACGTTCTCTCACCAAATGCAAACAGGATCTGTTGACTGTTTGGTGGAAAACAGCCACCACCACATTAATTAAATACCTGTATCCCTTTCTAAACATTCAAATGGGAGTTGTTAAAGCAAGTATGGTGTACTTGGGCAAGAGAAAGATACGAGAAGTAATTTTCCAATATGTTGAGAAAATCAAGTAATAATTTGAAATTTTCAGTTTCTTACCGTACTTAAAATCTCCTTGACTTGGAAGGAGCTAGATATCAGAAGCTTTTTTTGGGGAGGCAAGTGCTCTCAGCTCCTCACTTCTGCAAACACACACTGTTGGGTCCTAAAGACACCTAGGGTCAGTACTCGCTTCTTAGCTTTAAGGTCATGCAGTTCATAATATACTTAAGATACCTTATTTTATCTGTCAGACGGTAAATTCAGTTTTAAAATTAACATAACATATTACCATAAAAATGTGACCTTCTGTCTCAAAATATACGATGTCAAAAATGTGATTGCACCAATATCTTTTAAGGACATTGGCTACTTAAATGTCTTTATTACCTTGTCTGTATGTACTTCAAACTAACATATTAACACATTACTCATTTTATTGTTTTATTATCCCATTAATAAACATTAATAAAACTATAAACTCTCTCTTAAATTCAAGTCCTACATTTATTTCTATTATACAAACCCACGAAACTCTTAACAAGATAGGCGTTTCAGGAGCTAATTGGTCTTTTATTTGCAGTGTTAAGATTGGGATTCACATGCTCAAGATTCACAGCTGGGATTAATCTCCTGTTTTAGACATTTTAGGCTGCTCTATGCAACAATTTGGCATTTCTACATTGTATTTGTTGTCTGTATCCATCGGATTTTCAAAGGTCCCTAAAGACAATGGTCCTCTTCCACATGTGGATTTTTCACACATCATGCTCACACCTGTATGTCTAAACATTAAGCCTTGCCCAGGCCTCACTGGAAGATGTCTCTCATACCAAATCCTTGTCCTTGTCATCTGCCAGGCTCTTATGCTCACATGTGTCTGGACCATGGCTAGCTCACACTGGCATGTTAAAATCAAAGACCTGGAAGACAGAAAAAAGCTTCAGTCTTGACAACAAAGTGCCAATCTCGGATGCACAGTGGTCCCTCTGGACTTCAACCACTAGTATGGGTGAAGAGCAAGAGGAGTCGAGGAATTCACAAGCCTTTTACATTACCTTGTCACTTCTCTCAAGGCAGGCAAGGAAATAAGGATCTTATTCATTTGCTGCCACCAGCACCTGCCTACTGACTAGCCTCGATGAGTCAGTGCCCTCCTGAAATCTCTGGGATATTTGTAGATGCTTAGAAGATGCTGAGCAGTTCGTTAACTTCTCCGTGGGCATCAGAATGTGAATTCAGATCACTGAATGTCTGCCATTTTTCAGCTGGCAATCTCAGGTTCAGATTCCCCACAGGAATGTCAACATCTGTGAGAGGGCTGGTGTCACAAATATGCATGGCACACCTGTCTCTAAGGCTGCTCTGGACCACTCTTTTGGCACTGGGATCAGAACATAAACCACCCTATCTTTGTCTTTTGTCCTTTATTTTAACTGAAAATTAAGGCTATTGTCTCAACCCCTGATTCCTTCTGTGTCCTCTGCAGGCTAGAGAAGGCAATACGTCACCTCTTATAGGTAAGAAACCTAATCTGTAGCCACCTTGGATTCCTAGAACGTGCTCTTCAGAAGCACTAGACATCCCCTATGCCCAGCTGCCTGCAGTGCAGGCTGTCTTCCGAAAAGCAAGCTCTTCAAGTTTTCCACCATGTATCTGAAAGCTCTGCAGTGGTATTTAAGAGTATCTGTAGGAAGGACAGCTTTGATCATGTACAGTAATGTGTCTCTCCTAAGCTTAAATATGGGCCTTTCACAGGAACTTACAGGAAAGCATGGAATTATCTCATAACACAAACTGGTGCTGAAACATGGCAGCCCAGGGAAGTGGGGAATGTTTCAAAATTATAAGCAGTTATAGTAAAACAATAATATATGCTTAAATATTTCTGTTTTGTTTATTAGATGTGCCCCTTTGTGTATGCCAAGAATAAGTTATCTTGCTTTGAAAATAGAAAAAAAAATCTATTTTAAAGAAGCAACCAAAAAGTGTAGGAGATTCACATTTTTGAGCAGATTGCCTCTGTGGTGTGTTTTTGTAGAGTTATTATAGCAAGGATTGGATTGCTTATTAGACAAATAGCTTTGTATCCAGTGATTTTGTAAACCCATCCATTCATCTTTTGAATAATCACTACGTTTGTAAATAAGCAGCAAGATTAATAAAATGTAAATTGGAGGGAAAAAGAAAATACATCACAGAGATAAAATAACAAAAACCATATTTATAGTCCCTTTTAAGGAGGGTTTTCTGCCTACAGATTTAATCTATAATTAAATTTATGTATTTTATTTATAGTTCCTTTTATTATTTTTTCCAGAACATGCTGACACAGGAGTGGTTTTGCTAACAGAATCTATGGTATTCTATAATAAATTCTATGGTAAAAATCCCCTCTGGACTATTTCCCTAAGTGTTAGCATTTTGAGAGTGCATTTGGGTTTGGCCACCATGAATCCATGCATTGTATATTTGATTGTAAAATCATCATTGTTAAAATATATGGCCTTAATGGGTCTTGAACTGGCACAGAAAAACCAAAGGCAGAGCTAACAAACAAGGAGAGAAATACATGTGTTTTGGCACAGAGTAGAGCTGCAGCCAGCAGCTCACCAAACTTGTATTGTCCAGTGACTGAAATGATGATTCTTAGTTTTTGGTTTGGTTGTGGTGGGTTTTTGTTGTAATTAACTCGCTTGCTTGTTTGCTTGCTTGGCTTGTCTGGTAAGGCTGCCCTTGTTACCTCTCTTCCATCATCAGCTATGAACATACTGAAGTGAAGGAAGGTTTGGGGCCGAGGCAGGTACAGGAAGAGGCTATGTTAGGGGAAAAAAAAATATTAACTTGCCTTTATCTCTGAAAGGCCAAGCGATGAGGAAGAAATTCTCCCTTGATGCCAGACAGTAGACTAGGCTGAGGTTCACAAGCAGCTTTATATGCTATGTGACCATCTCATTTAACAAATGTACATGAACATATGGACTAAGTAACATCCTCAGACTCCACATAAGTATTTTCTTCTCCATTGGGGACCTTCCCTGTAAGATCCAGATGATTGCTGTAACTGAAAGATGGTAGAATGCAATACGTCGGTAGAAAAAAGGGTGGATTTATGTTATATATTGGTGGGGTCCATCCCGTCTCACAGAAAAAACATTTTGAACAAATAAAATAGACAAATGGTAATGGCTGAAAACAAAGGACTAATATTTCACAGAGTGATGCCGAGAACAGGAGGGTATTTTGATGAAGGAAGATGCAAATGGCTTGAATTGGGGGAGAATTTATTACAGTGAAATAGAGGTAAGAGGCAGTAAGCAAAGTGTAGTAATGCCTCAGGTGGGAAGCAGCACGTTACTAAACTTCCCCTGTGTCCTTCCCTGAAAATACCACTAGCAAAGGACAGTTTTGGAATAGAACCCAAAATGAATTGGGAAACAGTGCAATCATATAGAGCTACATGTAAATTTTTTTGTAAACAGGGTGAATAAATGTTGATCGAATGTTGGTCAAGCTTGTGAGATCAAGAGATTTCATGAGTAGGTAAGTTTTGAACTTGGTCAAAATAACGACACACTTCTCAAACAGCACAGCTAAAGTTTAGGTTTCCCTCTTCTACGTGGTAGCAAATAGGAGAATTGGGTTGGATAAGCAAAGTTTTCCAGCCAAATAGGATGCTTTTCAAATCACTAACTTTCTTTTGTCTTGGAGAAAGCTGTTTCTTAACTGCCACTTCAACTCTCTTTAACCCAGTCACTTAGAGTGTGGTAGAAAAATACCTTAATTTGCCACAGCTGACTAAGAGTACTAAAATGGGTGTTATATCCCTGCACTTAGTGCAAACACCTGTGAATTTTCTTGAACAGCAAGAGAGAGAAAGAGAGCAAAAAACCCAGAAAGTGAACTAGCACTTTTTTATCAACTTGTGTTTCAGCTGACATGAAATTTGTACAACTGGAATTTAAGGAAGTCAAAGAAAAGGTGATGGATGCCTTAGATATAGTTGATCCTGATGTTGGAAGGGTAAATTAGATGGTTTCATGATCTTCCAGGTCTATTTTGTAGAGTTCTACAAAATGCTAGTGAAATATAGCCATTTGTGCTTGAAAATCCTTACAAGGTGGCAATGTGGTTGATAAGAGGGCTTGTTTTGATTGTTTGTTTTTATAATCTGCTTGTAATCCTTAATACTAAACATATGAAGTTAGCTCCAAGAGTTTCAGCAGTGTTGTATGATAATGTATGAAAAGTTTTTAATAGTTCTGAAAACCTAAGAGATAGGGAAGAAGTATGTATCTTGAATCTGAAAAATGCTGGGAAGAAGTGAAGAAAGCAGTATGTGGTGGTGCAGTAATTAAAGACAGATCTGTCTACAGATGTTTTTTTCCCCCTTTGCTGATGTAATGTCTGAATTAAAGATGTTTCACTGGCCATATCTTGGAAGAAAACTTAAATGCATTCTGTCAAGACAGGGAGAGAACCTGGGCAGATCACTAAAAAAGATGTCAAAGAAACAGTTGGATAATATCAGGATCAAAGTGATAGGTAAACATACAAAAAAGAGAGCCAGAAAATGGAGAAGAAAGGGGCAAGGTTTCATTCTTAATGATTTTTCTTTTTTTCCATGGAGGACACTCCCTGGGATAGATCAGGGGTGATCCATACGAATAGAAAGACATAATGATTAAGCAGAGCCTGCACTCAAAACCAAACTCATCTCATTCAGATACTTTGAACAGAAGGCCACTTTCAGAAGTGAGCTGGGGTGGGAGCACTAGGACACCAACCTCTGATCCAGCTGTGTACCACCACCAGGCTCATCCACCTTTGAAGCAATTACAGTTAACCCGTGTCCATCCAGCAAAGCCCCAGTGTCACCTTCTAGGATCTGTAGGGGCCAGAGTGCACGAAGACGCATCACAGAGAGGAGAAATCCCTGAAGAAGAGAAGAGGTTCCCGTTGCAAAACATTTGGTGGGCTGAGCTGTCTCTGAGGGATGACACCAGACTTTTCTCTTAGCCCTCAGAGGAGCTCTCTGGATTGTTCCATGTTGTGAAGCAGCCATTGCTACTCTGAAAAGCTGCATTGAAGCAGCTCCTAATGAGTGTCTTCTACTACCTGTGGGAGACCTGAGCAGTCAGAAAAAAAGACATTTCAAGAAAGAAAGTTGCTTTGAGAAAAAGGGTAATGGAATTATTCATTTTTGCAGTGAGATAAATGGAGCTGTTAGCAGTCTTTACCTTCCCTTGACTTACTATGTCAACTTTCTATGTGCTTTGGTCAAAGTTCATGGAAATTAATATATTTCTGGATTTTTTCGATGGACTGGCATTTTCTGATGGGGAAAAACCCAATTTTATCAGAAAGTGCCATCAACTCTTGTGGGAAATATTTTTTTTCCCTGCAGTAGGGATTTTGTTATGTGTTTCTTATTGTTATTTAGGAATAATAGCACAACTTTTAAGCGTTTTCAGTTGAGAGTGCTGGCCTCCCACACGTTCTTTTTCAAATCCAGGCTACCACAGACTGGCTCTCTGACGGACTGTGCTTGTTCCTTTTTGCCTTATTGAGGTTTAAGAAGCATTTGTCAAGCAGGCAGCTCAACGCTACCTCTTGCTGATGGGGAAGTATTGTCTGCAGGTGTCACTTGCCCGCTGTGCGCAGTGCCTGGTGCTGGACCTTCACCCTCACGGTAACTTGACTGACAGCAGCAGAAAAAAAAGATCTATATAACTAAACAAACCAAAAAAAAGCATTTGAAAAGAAATACACCCAAGTCTGGATACTTGAGAAGGGGAAGAAATAGCAAAACATGCCAGATTTATGAGGGGCCGTTAGGGGTGTTGTACAGGGTTTGCACGAGCAGTTATATAATTTAGTGACTCTCATGTGATATTCTGCATTATATTTACAATGGAGAGAGAGAGTGAACTGCACCCAACTGTATTAAATAGAACTATTTTTTATCAAGGGTTGCTGGTGACAATATTACTGCAACAGCTTGTGCATGTCATCGGAACCCAGGGGTAAAAAATATAGCGCTCTTTGGGTGTATTTTGTTATTTCACAATAATTGGATAGCATGACACCTAATGAAAATTTACATTAGGCAGACACCTAGTGTAAATTGCACACTTTTTCAGTCTCATATCCTCTCTTGACTGGCTCAGTATACCTGTTCTGATATTTTGAAAAATATAATTTTTGATGAATTCTCACAAAATTAAAATATCTAGGGAGTTTAGAAGTATTTTTCAGCAGGAAAATAATTAATAACAGTACTGAGAATGAGCTGTTTGCTTTAAACTCAGCAGGAGTTTGTTATCATTAGCAGTTTCGGAGCAAAGGTTCAGAGAAATGGTAAAAAAGAATTTCTTAGACTCAGAGTCTACAGTGAAGTACTTGCTTAAATTTATACAACCAACTAATCTTGCTGGAAACATTCCTAAACCTGAGCACATATGTAAGCATTTGAGGAAGCCCTCAGTTTGGTTACAACTGACTCATCTGAAATCAATAAAAATAGGTTCTTGAACTTTTTCTGAAATTTAAAAGTCCCTGTGAGTACTGAATGAAATTTAAGATTAGTTCTCATTTTAGCTGAAAATAACTTGGCCTTCCTTAATGAGAATACTGTTTTGTTTTCAAAATAATAATTTTAATGGAAAGTGTTAGGGAGTTTTAATGGGATGTGCTTTCTAATAAACAGCAGTAACACATTGTGATTTTATAATGCCTTTCATTGTAGGTTCTGAAAGTGCCTCATGAATGTTTTAGTCTCGCATCACGCGAAGCAGGACAGTATTGTTGTGCTTGTTTTGCAGACAGGAGGCTAAAATAGAGAGACTGTGTGAGCTGTGAAAACCAAAAATTTTGAATAAAGTGCATAGTGCTAATGGCTATGCACAGGCATTCTCACACATAAATGTCTTCTCCCATATTTATTAGCCACCCACGTTCCTTTGGATATACCTTTATGACTGGGGACTAATGCCTGTGATGAAGATAACTATACCTTTAATGTGACAAACTATTCCTGGTTAGAAAACACTTACTCATAGCCTCGCTTTCTTACTGTTTTAAACAGGACTTAACAAATGTGCTCAAAGCCAACCCTGTGCTTAAGTGCTTTTTCACTCAGGCCCTGTTTGAGTACTGGAGATGAGCTCTGGTAGACAAAGCGGTTGGTTTTATTTTCTGAATGGAGACCAACAAAACCCATGTTCATTTGGACACTGACATTTGCCAGACAGATTAATGTAAACGTATGCAAAATGCTTATTTAAATATGCATTTTGTGTAAATGGTAACAAAACCAGAATTCACATCTCTTGTCTTTTTATGTTTAAGAGATAAAACATTCCTGTTGTTTTAAATTGATATGCTTTATGGTAAAATGCTGATAAATTCAGTATCCGAAATTTTTTATGTCTGTTTTCAAACTCTGAAACTGTTACAAGCCAAAGGCTGAACTGAGAATTCTGAACAGTAGGTATTTCACTATTTCACACAAATCGTTCATTATAGTATATGAGATTTTATGAAGAAAATTATCTACTTCTATACAAGTTTTATTTTCACTTCTAATAAGACCTTGCTACAGACTGACTGAGCTTGAGTAAAATATCATAAAATTACACTTAGAATAGATTTTGGTTACTTCATAACAATCCTATTCTAAATTAATCTGATGAAAAAATAAATAAAACCACATTAGATAAATTGGAAGTAACCATATTTGCAGAGTGGTTTTTTTCTTCCAGTGAAGACTTCAATTAAACTGAGACTTATAAAAATTGTCAGCTTGCTTGACTGGCGTTAAAATTAACAGATGGTTATTGTAACAAAAGAGAGTATTTCAAGGAAATAATTCCACTTAAAATATTAAAAAAGCACATTTTTCAATTTATACTGTTGGAGGTTGTGGTGGCATGTTTGATTAATGAGCTGTTTTATTGGTGATGCAAATAATGTGTAATGTCATAAGACCCATATGTTGTAGATTAGAGAGGTATTAAACTTACCTTGGCACAAAGTGAAAAATCTAAAATATCCCTCTGGTAAAATATATCATTCTAGAAGAAAAAGACATGTTGGCATTGCTTGTATTTATGCTTTTGATAAATTGCATGTCATGTTTACTTAGTTTTAGTATCCAATCAAACTCTATTCTTTTTCATACTTTTGCTTCTATTTATTTGTCAGGTTCCTCCTTCAAGTTGCATTTGCAATGGTCAGCAACTGTGTGTGAAAACAGTCTGGATCTTACCTGTCAGTTATAAACAAAGACATGAAGGAAGACAACAGCGTCTAATTTCTCATAAAATGATCTTGGTATTTATTGCCATTTATCTGGAGTGGTGCAGACTACAACAGAATGAGGAAGGCTCGTGCCCACAGGAAGCGCTGTGAGAAGGACCCTCAGCAGAGCTCCAAAACCACACGGTGAAAATTCACCTGATTCCATGTTGCGTGGGAAACCTGAACCGTAAGTCAAGGTCTATTTAAAGATTAACTGAGATTCTGGGACCTCCTGATAAAGTTCAGTTGGGAAACGATGGCCTGACTTATGAATCTAGCTGGAAACTGTATATAAACCCCCCATCTAAACCCAGAAATGGATGAAACTCAGTGGTTTAGATTGAATTTTACTTTGAGGTTTTGCATTCTGTTGACACTGAATGGTAGACTGGGAACCAGAAGGTGCACTGGAACTGTGTGCGCGCTGCAATGCAATGAAACTGCCAAATTTTATGTTATTCTGTCCAGGTCTTTATCTGACCTAGAGCAAAATCTGGCTCTCAGAAGTATTTGTTCAAGGGCCAAAAATGGCTACTTCTTCTGGTGATAAAATTCCAAGTGAGAACTACCCCTCAGAGGAACACAACTATCCCCTCTTCAAATTTCATCTTTTCCTGCCAGTAAAGTAAGCCTGATTTTTCTTCCTTCATTTCCCCCTCCCCCACCACCCCCCCCAAATTTATGTTGGCTTTGGTAACCTGGAAAACGCTTCCTTGCTGATTGTGACCACCCAGATAGGATGTCTTCTGCCACTACACTGGGACCTTCATCTACCAAGGTAAAATACACCATCACATGGGCCTATGCAGCCCATTTCTAGAACTTTTGCTCAGACGCATGTGAAAACAACCAGCCATCTCTCCTTAGTTAGAGAAAAATGTAAACAGATGTGGTTTCCTACAGAAAAAGTAGCTTCTGAATGAAGAGAAAATAGACTTAAAATCTTTAATGTACCCCATCAACATTTTTTACACTTATGTTATACTCCAGTGCTGTGATTCTGAAAAAAGAGCACTAGAACAGCTGATGGTTTTAATCCAATAACTATATTGGTTTTTCTTTGAAGGTGAGAACTCTGTACCAAAATTTACCCTGTCAAATGAGATAAAAACGAGCCCTTCGATAAAGAGTGGAGTCACAGCTCATACCAGAGACATAAATCATGCTTCGCTTTGCCAGCTGGGTCAGCAGCATCCCAAGGAGGAAATCCCTTCAGGGTCTGCATGTGAGACCACTGCTCTTGTCTCTCTCATGTTCTCTCTAAGGCTGTGTAGTGTAAGCTTCTCTTGAGATCCACCAGCAGAAATTGTCCTGTGCTCTAGCTCTTCCATGCAAAGAAATTGTTAGGTGGCATAACCTTGGGCTGAATTCACTTCCTTGAAGCTTTGTTCTTTCAGGAGTGCTAGTTCCACCACTGTCTTTACAGCACATGCTCATCTGGAAATGATCATCTGGGACCCGGTCTTGCAAACACTTATGCATGTGCTGCACTGGGCTATAGCAGATGGTTTCAAGGAAATCAGTGGGTCTGTTTGAAAGATTGAGAATGTGTGTAAGTGTTGACAGGATTTGGACCCTCGTCCCCACAAGAGGATGTTAAAATACCAAGGTGGTGGTCATGGGGAATGCAGAGAGAAAGAGCATCCTTAGCCAGAGATCCTGTTTTCATGCAAATGTGTTTAAAAAAAAAAATAGAAAAAGGGAAGAAATATACTGAAAATGTATTTTATGGTAAGTAGACCTTTCTCCCTGGGATGTCTCTCATCATTTTCCAGAAGGATCCAGCCATGCATTCAGCACAGGATTAGTTTTCTCATCTTGGTAGCACTGTGACGGTTTAAAAAAACTCTCATAACTAATGTAGCCTCCATACATTACAGAGTGATCATATCCAAAGAATAGACATTGACAGATTTGAAATAATTATGTAAATTCACCTAGGGTCCTATTTAAATGCACATTTTTCAGGCTTACAATCAAAAGAAAGAAAACACCCTCAACCAACCCTTAGTGATTGCTGAGGAAGCTATACCTACATGCCTACATTAAACCTAGCACAATATGCTATAAAAACCTCATTACACATCCAAGCTGTCTTTGTATCAGCATTAAATGCGCTACCATACACATTCTGTAAATTACACACTTATAAATTACTCATTTGTAATAGCTGCAGGCTGACGGCTACAGCGAAAATTGTACACTTTTTTTTTGGTCTTTTTTTTTGGATGTGGTTTTTACTTATCTGAGCGCCTGATGATCCTGAACTGTTTGTGGAATGCAAAAAAAAAAGATATAAGGAAGTACTCCTGATACACCCTCTTTTTCATGATTAACTCTACATTAATCAGCTGTGCCTCAAACTGGAAATTTGTAGTGGCAGACATGATCATAATTTTCTCCAGCATATTTCTTCTGGAGTTAGTGTTGAATAGTTATTGTTAGGTCGATAATGTAGCACTCGGAAAACCTGCTACAATAGCTCAGAAGGGTGAAAGACATTACACTGCTTGTTTTTTCTTTGTGGGGAATCAAAACATGCATCTAGGTCTTTGAAACCATTAGGATCAGGGTTCTCTGACAGCAAACTGGGTAGTTAATCTTATGGGGCATATTAATCTTATTCTTAACTACAAGATGCTTCCTCTGTGCTTCAGCATCCTTCACCCAGATCCTTTGTTCCACCTGTAAAAGAATCCAGCTTTCCAAATGACCCATCTTCCAGGAGACCCCCCACCCCTGCAGCTACTCTTAAACTAGTCTGTCAAAACTATGATAGAGATGCCACCATACTATCCCACTTGGGGAGTCCACTCGGGTATATGCCATTGCCACCTCTCCATCTGTCTCATTTAATTTTTTTTGGTGTGATATGCTGGCTTTAGTAATGAAGCCGGTACAAACATCTTTCACTAGATGAGGAGTACATAGGTTTCTGTGCATTTTTATGCACACACAAATTCATAGTCTTCAGAAGACTCTTATATAGACTGTACCTAGGAAAGCTGAAGTTCTGCTGCCACAGCCATCAGTAAGGCCATAGTCATGTCCTGTCTCAGGTGAAGAGCGAGTGCCGCTCACTTCAACGGGCTCTAGATCAGACTCATGATGGCAGGTAGTACACGCAATGGGCTGCAATTCGAAGCCTCTGATGTTGTAAGATCCTAAAAGCTGAAGATACTGTAATAAAGAACAAAAGAAGGTATTATTTCACATAATATTCATATCATCTGTTGTAGCCTATTTGTATAATACGATGGGAATCTTGATTAGAACAAAAACTTTCACATTTTAAGTTTGTAAGAACCGATCGTGTCCAGCCAGCCTTACCTCCTGGGTAATGTTGGCAGCAGCATGCCACCCATTAACTCTCACTTTGGGATCACAAGTTGTGGCTGAGATAGTGGTATACCTTTGCCCTTGATTTAAATATTCAGTCATAGAGAATCTACCACCTCCCGTAGTCTTGTTCCAGTGCTTGAGTAGTTTTGTTGCATGCCCATTTTGTAGCAGGAATTCTCCAGCTTGGTTCTGTTTCTAGTCAGGGCCTATCATGTGATAACAAAGATACTTTTAGACAATAATGAAGTCTTCAGTGATGAAGTTTTGAGGTGATTTGAGCTCCTTAGGTCTTTCATTTTGAGGGATGATCACTCTGAAATATTTACAGAGTTTTCCTAAATGGAAGGGGAAAAGCCTCTCTGTCACCATGTACTAAGGAGAAAAAAATAAAGTGAGTAAATACTCAAGGAGAAAGCGAGTCAAAGAGAAGGTGAAGGAAGATGAAATGAATGATGGAAGTCTGAGGAGCATGTATATGAGGTGAACTGTATATTTTTTAAGGACTAGATCCACTTGCATGGATATCTGAAGGAGACAGACAAATCCTTCCACTTAGTTTCTGTGGGTCTTTTATTTGCTCTGATTTTTATTAAATGTGATGCAACTCTGTTTGTATGACCTGAAAATTTGTGATCCATAAATACTCTAATCTTTGCAGGGGGCATTTCTTAGAACAACCTTTTTTCTCATTAATGTGTGAGGAAAGTAAAAGTCAAATTTATAGTTGAACCTTTTGACTTGGAAATTAGCTTTAAAAAGTTATATGTATACATTATAAAAATAGAACTATGCAGTGTGACTTATGTCTCTCATCAGAAGTCTTGCGCTGCCTTTTCAGTAAGCAAATACACAAAATGTTCAGAAAGCAAAGACGCACCAAACCAATAAAAAAATCCAAATTAGCAAGTTTTTTTTTTCAAACAGATCAAAAAGTAACTTGTAGTTACAGTTAGAAATTGCTGGAAATAGCAAGTGTTCATTTGACCCTAGTGTCCACCAATAATGAACTGCAATTTTTGGAAACATGCCTGAATAGTCACTGTGCCATTTGTGTAAAACCTGAGATGACTTATCTAGGGCTATATTTGTCTGAGTTATTCCCCACTTGTGATCACGTATCTTTAAGTAATGTTTTCTGGACTTTATAATTATCATAGAGACAGAGGGTTCTTGAAAGAGCAGGCTAATGTTTGGATCCAGGACTGTCCCAGCCAGACCTTTATATTGTGATGTTTACACTGTAAAACCCAGATGCTTTGCTTTTATTATACAATTTATATTGGACATTTGCTGCAATGGACTCTCACACCTTCCACTCCCACTTTTATATTCATATTGAGAATGGCTCTATTTTTGCTTTAAATGTGTCCAGCTACACAGCCTCTAGTTATTGTCTCAGTTCTCTCTTTATTGCTGCATTCAATCATTCCTTCTCACAAACATTCTCTCTTTTGCAACCTACCTTTGAATTACATCTCTCTATCCCAGTTGTTGCCACTCATTTTCTAGCAAAATTTAGTTAACCCTTACCTAGTAAGTATCAGTTACTTAAAATTTAATATATTTTCTTTTGTCTGTCTGTGTGCGTGGGGTGTGAGGAGGGGTAATCTGTTATTTTTTAAGGTACCTTTTGTAAAAGGAATGGATTTTTGTAGCTCCTCCACTGGGGTTCTTTGTGTTTCCCAGGTCACTGATGAGAAGACACGAGAAAACTGATTGAAAAACAAATTCAGAAGCTCTCCACTCTCTATAAGAACTGCAGCAGCATTACAGAAACAATACGTGAGACTCTTCGACAATCAGTTCAATCAGAGAGTGACAATAACATATTTGCACCTTGATACCTGTTCTATAATTTTATCACATGGGAACGTAAGAAAAGATTACATTTTTTTGGTAAGTAAACCAAGAGAATTAAGAATATGTATGTTTTCATCCTTGTTTCATATTATACTGAAGCAAACAACATTTTTTGTGCACTTTTTCTCCAAGACTCAGCGTAACACAGCCATTTTGTCTGAGTTGAGAAATCCTTTTGTGATGCCTTCCTCTGCCCTGTCCCTATTAGCTTTATTTGTTATAGTTTGTGATTAATTAAACCTTGTGAAACATGTAAACTACCCATTTTGAATAATGAAACTAAGGCCTGATTAGGTTGTGTGGCTGTATTTCATTATTTCAACGAAGGTGAAAACTGAGGAATCCTTCTTTACTGTTTTCTCTAAATAATGACTATTCTTCCCAGCACCTGGGTAGAACTTGATTTAGGGGAGATTACTTCCCAAAAGTAGCTCAAGCAATTAACGTGCAACAGAAGCAACTGTTGAGCCTTTATGGTAAGAAATTTAAGGTCTTGATTTTTCTTGTCTTATTCCCTGTTTCAGGATTAATATTTCATTTGTTTGAATAACTTTATTGCATTTTATGAAAAGAATGAGTCATTTTGAGATGCATATGGTGAATGCGATTGAAAAGATACTGAAAAAAACTAAAGACTATAGTGGTGATTTGCTGTGATGGTACTAAAAGTAGGGTTTCTGAAGAACATAATCCTGTGAGTTTTCCCCAAAGTAGGCAGATTAAAATTTTAGTCAAAAGAAATTTTTCACTTGTAAAGTCCCGGGATGTTTAACTTGTTCTTTAACTGGTGTAAATCAGTTTATATTATTCAGCTTCAGTGAAGCTGATGTCTATTTGCACCTGCTGAGGGTTTGCCCAGTTAAGTTTATAAGGGTGAATAAACAGTATTTTTAGGGGTTTCAGAATCTTTGTTTAGGAGTTTTATTTGGGAAACAAGTGACCTGAAGCTTTGGTAGTGGCACAGAGAGCCTTTTAAACTCAGATTGCAATCAAATGCAGTCTAAGATTTTAAATGTTGAAAGCTACCTGTTGATGGTTGTTTGATCATTCTGATGTGGTGAGCTGGGTGACCATAGGCCAGTTCTTACGAATGAGCATGTATTTCAAACTGTAGCACCACCATTATAGTTTGGTAGCATAATCTCCGTACAGAACATGGGATTTTGGTAGGAAGGATGACAAATTTGACTGATCTATAGGTCCCCCTCACCTGACTATCCCCAAGTTAAAAAACTACTTAAAAATTAAGACTTCACAGGTTGTCGAGCATCTTTTCTTAAAAAAAAAAAACCTTATCTTTTTGCTTAGAATAAAAAAATTCAGTGAACTTCTGCCTAAGAGCTTCTTTGTTGGGCATTGAGCTACACTCCCCTTTACAGCACTCCACAAGATACTGATAAAATGAGTTAAAGAAGGGAGTGCTGCTGGTGAAGGGCAGTAGCTTGTTCTGTAAGAACATAACAATATAATACACTGTGGGCATATAAGAAGGTGGAGGGATTATCAGTGTTTGCTCACCCCCTTGTCATGCAGTAGGTGCTCCCTGGGCGCGTGTTACTGTGCTCTGACAGTGGTGGCACACAGAGTTAAGGGGAGTTTTGGTCTGGCTGAGTACAGCCACTGTTACGTTCCCAGAACAAGCCTGAGTGAATTGTGTCTGCTGCGGTAAAGAGAAATATTTAATTAGATTTGCCTCCTTATTGCTGCTCCTCACAGTGCATTGTGCCCGTAAAGTGCTTGCAGGAAAGAAGCTGTGAGTAGTGATTACTCACAGGTGGATTACACATTGAAAGGAGGTGCCTGATTCAAGCATTTGAACTCTCTACGGTATGAGCTCGATCTTAGATGAATATCCTTCCGAAGCATCCCTGATTATCCTGTGTGCAGCCTGTATGAAGGTTAGGATGCTAATTCAGATATTTAAATTAGGTACCAAAAATATGGAGTATGACTGTCGCTCTAGTAGAGGTGTTTGTTGACAATATGGTTTTATTTGTGTTGACAGTTTTGGAAGAACTGCCTTGCTTTGATTACTCCATGCACAAAATGAAATTAAAGCAGGGTGACTAAATGGTGATGACTATGGAATAAGCAGCATAAGGTTTCTTGGGCAGAAAATTATAGTTTCACCAGAGCCTGCGGCTTTAGTGCGTGACCCAGACTTGATGGTATCATGCCCCTGTATCAACAGCTGATCCATCTGCAGTAGTTCAGAGGTCTGCAAGCATGGCACAACACATTCTGAATTTTTGAGTCTTTAATCCATTGCTGAGTGGTAAGCAGCAGTTGTTAGACTTGTAATTATTTGGAAATGTAAAATACCTAGCTCATGCCTGCCTTAAGAAGAGAATGTTTGCTTAAGGGGATTTAGGATTGGTTTGCACCTTTGACTTCCTTAGTCTAATTGCCTGGTAGTAGCTGTCTGACTCTGTGAATATTCCAGCTTGCGTTAACAAATATTTTTTTCATCTGGCCTTCGTATTTCATGCATATTAGCAATTCATAAATGTTAGGAAATTCTCTAGACTATTCCTCTCCCTGAATACACACCCATGAAAAATTCTTCCCTGAATAAAATCTTAGCAGCAAAGTAGTTCAAAAAGCACTACCTTGCATGCTATATTGTCTTAGACATAAATAATGGGTTTTTTTCCTTCTTCTCTCTTCCTTTATCCCCTACCCTCCTACTCCATTTAAAGGCAATGTAGCATCACCACAAAGGAAACTTTCTCTTTTCTGCAGCATAAATCATTCATTTCCCCTCTACAACACCCAGTCCCTCCCATTTGGGAGGCCTTCCACATTTACCATTTGTGTTATAATCTCCACTGTATTTCTGCCTGCCACAGTGATTTATCCTTTGCTAACAAATCAGTTTGTATGGAAAAGCTGCTGCTTTCCCATTCCGTCTTTGATGAAATGTTTGGGTGCTCTATAAATCATATCTAGGATATGAGCACAGAAGAAGACGAAGTTAATAAGAAAGAAGGATTTTTTTAAAATAAAAATTTACATTTGTATGATTGAAAAAAATCCAGTCTCACCCTTACCTTCCAGTGCTGATGAAATGTTGCTTTTGGGGTTATAAGTAGGTTAGGCTGGTATAGAATCTTCTCTTTAATGGTATTCACCTTCCCATTCCAAATCATGAAACCTCTCATATAAGATGTCAGGCAGTTGGCTTGGTGGTGGAAAAAAATACATACAAAAGTTTATTTGCACAAGAGTGCACATAAGTCTTAAAGCAGAAAACAGAACGTCTGAAAAGCCGACATCAATTCCAAAGTTTTCCTCAATCGCTCAGTGTGACCAGGTGCAAAGCATTATGCCTCTTTGCAACTGAGGTCTGTTTTGGTACAATGAAGTTGATAATGCTGCCTGGCAGAAGTGGTGTGAGGCTTTGGAAATAAAGCAATCAGAGCACATTTTAGAACTTCATAAATTAATTTAAAGCACGGTGATGGCTGCAAGATCCTCTGTTGCTTTCTGTTTATTTTAGCTCCCCAAATACAAGGTATTTTGCAGAACTTCCATTCTGAAATCATCTAAGCCTGCAAATAGCTAGAATCATTATACCCTTGAGGAGGAGAAAGCACAAGGACTGAGGTCATGATCTTGACTAGACATGTGTTTCTGTTGAGAGTGAACCTCTTTAATCCAACCGTTTAGGATGAAGTGCTTACAGACCATGGGGAGAAGCCAGGTTCAATTCCTGTCTCTGTCAGAGGGTATTTGATTCTTCATTTCACAGTAGCTAAACCCTTCCATACATCTGGTCCTAGGTCTAGATAACTTCAGCGTACAACCCTGGGATGCCATCAGAGGGCAGAATATTCAGCCTTGAGTCAGAAGACCAGTGTCCCAATTCATTGCACAGGGAAGGCCAAGTGCCTACGAGCAGGGCTGACAAATCACACAGGAATATGTGCAGGTGTGGCATAGGAAGCCTAGATTTTAGTAGATATTCTCCAGCTTCTGGAAACTTTGTGTTATGAGGCAGGGATTCTCTCCTAAGCCTGTCTCAGTTCTTTCCCCAAAAGAGACAAAATGGGGTCTGTTCTTTCCATTAATCATCTCAATCTTTGCATTCCAGAATTTTTATTTCCCTTTCCTCTATTCCAATGAATAACTAAGTACCTAGTGGGGTAGGAAAGATGGAGGGAGGCTGACCTGGCACATGAGCTATGAGTCAATAGTGCCTTATTTCCTAAGGAATGTAGAAACAGTTTTTTTCTGATCTTCCCGATTAACATCTTAATTTCCCAATACAATTCTAAGAGAATTAGATTAATCACTCTTGCCACTCTGCCAATTTTGATCAGAAACAATGACTGCCTGTGAATAATAATTTTTTTCTTGTTTGTAGCTCCAGATGTTTGTAGAATAATCCACGACTTCCTTTGCCTACGTTTAAGGCCTACAAGAGGTTTAGTTTCAACTCTTTGATTCAAACAGGGCAGAACTTGGGATTTGGAAATGAAGCCTTTGGCTGCCCTAAATTGTGCATCTCTGTACTGACATGGGCTGAAACCATCTCTCAAATAGTTTAGTCTGTGACTGTTCTGGACAAGATATTGTTAAAACAAAACAGGCAGGCAACCTCTGGGTTGGGAATGCCAGCAGGGTCTAGGGCTTCAGATGTGAGGACAGATCTCAGGAAGGATGGATTTACACGAGATACAAGGAGATCCTGGCTACAACTGCAGCAGCCATTTCAGTCTTAAGAAACTTCAAGGCCTTTCTCACAAAAACAATGCAAAGAGTATCCAACATGCTATTGTACCTTCCAAATCTTTTTGGCATAGGCTCTATTTTGGTCTTGTTATACAACTGGCTTTCTTAACTGGCTCCCGCAGAGTCCTTCCACCCCTCACACACTTCCCTTCAGTACCCCTCTGCTGATGTTTTTTTGTCCGTGTAGCTCATCCCTGCTCTCAGCTGTGCTCCACCTCCAGCAGGAGAAAAACAACTCAGGGACAAGCTTGTTGATTGCCAGACTCCTATACTGTTATATTTCCTTCTCTTATCTTTGGCTTCTCTACTTTAGAAAGGCTACTTTTTAATAAAAGAATATCTGTTATTCAGTACTTGCAAAGTGTGCGGCACAAGGAAGATTACAGTTAGTTTTATGTAAAACAAGTAATTTCATAATTTTGTTAGCATTCAGTGCATCTACTGAGATGCTAATGGAGAAGTACATTCATCTGCCCTCTCCTTTGGAAACAAATTCTGTTTGATGTCCCAAACTATTCTAGAACAATATTAGTCCTGGTCCTTAGGTACCACCAAATCAAATATACTTAATAATATCATCATAATTTTCCAATTGACGCATTCTTGGGCTGTAGGGGTACTAGAATATGACCTTCAATGTTTCCTTTTCCACGTTTTGGGATCTGTGGACGTAAAAAAGAAGTTATGTGCTAACAGTTACTATCGCCAGGTAACTAAACATATTGTCTTCTGCTTTGAAATTCTTCCTTTACCTTTATATATGAAAGTTCTGTACAGTAAGAAGAAACAAAAACAGAGGAGCTTGAAGCAAGGGAGTATCAGTATTCCAAACAATCATTAGATCATTATTTCTACCTGCAAGCTTGTCGTCCATATAACCTATTGCATTAATAAAGCCCCCAGTGCTCATTGGCACTGACAGAGAGAGCAATGCACTACATGTTTTATGAACTATGTATGCAATTCCCACTGATTGCTATAGAGACACAAATTCAGACAATTTCCTATCAAGAACCTGCTTCTTAATCATAAGCTATATCCATTCAAATTAAAGAAGTGTAACTCTTTTCACAAAGAGAATGAGGGAGTCTTACAGCTTCTAACAGTTTGATTTATTATAACATGACAATATTGGGAACATTAAATTTTAATATCAGGCCTGTCACTTTAATCATAAGTTAAGTATAATTCTTACACTGAAGAGCTCAGAAATTAGTTCATTTTTAAAAGGAAATTTATTGCACTGTATAGGCAGGTATGTAATTCCTTCTTTCACAAAACTTGTGGCTTATCTGCTTTCAGAAGAGGCTGAACTTGTGATTAATATTTGCTCTGTCACTTATTTTGCATAAGTAATCTCTCATTTATTTCTCCTTTCAGTAGGGAACTGAATGCATCTTTACTGTCTTGGTAAGAATAATTAGAAAACTAACTCATGCAACAAAATATAAAAATCAGTTAGAAATTCAAACCAGATCTGCATCAAAGGAAAAAGTATTTTTCTCAATAAAACAATCAAAACTGCTCCTTCTCTTCTGTTAATGTCCCTGTATTCTACCCATGGTCTCTATATCCATTGCTAATGCTTTTATTTGTAGACAGTATCAATTTCTGGTCTTCAAAAGAATTTCCCGTGATAGTTTAGTAAAAATGCACAGATCTTTTTCACAAAGATCAAGCTGTCTCCTTAGACAAGATCATCAAAGGATGATAGGGGGCAATATTACTATCATGGTTCAACAGATGGGGAATGGAGATATCATTTGAGTAAATTATTCATCAAGGTCTCTGTTGGGTCTTTTGTCCATCATACAAGAGGCATTATATTGGAAACTTAGCTACAAGTTCAAGTAACTGTACTTAAATTCACCCTGTAGAGGCTACTTATGTATGAGTACTGATGATCTAATTAGGATCTAATGTTTTCTTTAAGATAGAGCATGCTTCCATTAGGAATCAGAGAAACTTCTTAAAGAGATTAAGCTTCTCTTGCTTTACCTGCTGCTTCTGGAGACTAGGTTGCAGTCTAGTCCAGGAAAGCTGAAGTCTCACTTCTCCTTTGTAATCAGGTTTACAGGACATCAGTTTCCTAGATCTGCAGCAGTGGTCCAATCTACAGTGTTTCTTCAGAAAAGTCATCAAAACAACTTAATAAGGTGTCAAACCTACAGCTGCCCAGTTAAAAACTGGAAAAAGGAGCTGAGACCTTTCTTACAAGAGAGGATAAAGCTAGGGAAGAGCCTGGTTCAAGGGGAAAATGTCTTAAGGGACAAAAAGGTCAGAGAGATTGTGATGGATGCAGAGGGACAAATAAGAGAGATTTACAGGGAAAGAAACAACAGGGTTGCCAGAATAAGGGAAGATCTCAGGATGTCTGGATAAACTGCAGTGATGCAACAGAGCATGGAAATCAAGCTTAAGTAAATCTTTCACCAGCCTTAAATCAAACCCATTGCAAAGATTCACACCTGACATTTAAGCTTGTCTGCTTGCAGTTTCTAATGGTGGAGATACCAGCTGGATCCAATTCTCATTCCAGCTAATAGCTTGGACACAGAGCAGCTTGAACCAGATCTCAAAAGCCTGTAAAATAAAAATAAACTTATATGTGCTGCTTTTATAAAACAACAGAGATATTTTCATAGGAAGTAACAAAAGCAAAATCAGAAGAGGAACTAATCCTGTTTACCAGATGGGAGAGATGAAGGGGCAGTTTATAGCTGGCTGATACAGAGCAGCCATTTTACAGCTGGAAAAAATTGGAATTCAAGACATATTTAAAGGGTCAAATGGTAAATTTATAAGAAGAACCAGTATCTGTTTTGTACATGTCACTACTGCTGCTGAACAGAGAAATTATGTGTGTTTCTGTGTTCATATTGTTCAAAAGTCACTGTAGTTACATTCAAAAGTCTTATAAAAAGGACTTTCTTCCAGAGTGAAATGATAAACTTGGTTTCTGTCCTCCATAATTCTCTTTAATTGCAGGTGGATAAGGTAGGACAAAAGCAGCAAATTTCTTTGGAATTCCCTGGGCTGAGTTACAGTACAATATAAGATAAAGGTGTTATATTTCTAGAGCAGATTGCCTTTTCATTTAAGTAACAAAAATTAAATGAGAAAGCAGTGATACTTTTCCAGTCATAAATATTACAATACACATTATTTGATATTTTTTCTTTTTCAAATGCCTACTCCCATGAGGAAATTTTTTCACCTGGTTGCCTTGACAAACCCATAAATTCTAGATGAATTTTTATTTAGAAACATGTCAGGACTGTAACTAAAAGAATTGGCATTTACTTGTCTATTTTCTTGCACAGTAATGGATTGAAGGAGGGGATAGGAAAATATCTGTTTGCATCTGTGTAAATAGAAATAAAGATAATAACACCTGGATTACACATAGTGATAATATTAGTAAACCCCATGTGTTTTACAGTTAAAATATTGTTCTCCAGATGCAAAGAGGACTTGGGTAATAATCTTAACGGCATTTCAGATCTCTGTATTGATGACAACTGTGCCACTTCCATGACACTTCCCATTACAGGAACTTGTTTACAGATGCTCATAAGCACTTCAACCAGTTAGGTTGAAGTGCTTGCCTAAGGCATGCTTTCTCTCTCCTTTCCTTCCAATTTGATTGTTACTCAGAACAAGCTAAAGGAAAACATACAGTTTTGCTTTCACTAAAAGTTACTATTATTGTTTAGCTGAGAAACTCTGACAACTTTATCCTTTGGAACAGGCAGAGCTGCAGCTGAAGTTGGTGAGTTGTGCTGTGACTTAAAACTTGGAACTACACTGCAATTTACAATATAAAACAAAATAAGAAGGTGAGGTTGTTTCAGTATGAAAAATGTAAATGATTGATTGTGAAAATATTGTCTGTCAACATTTTCCACTTTTTTTCTTTTTTTTTCTGGCAAGTGTGTTGTTTGTGCATTACTTCTGTTTCAGCAGCACCACACGTGGATAGACTGTCAGTGAGGACTCACTGTCTCTATGGGAGTGCAGTATATTGCACAGTGGCTTCTACCCTCATGCTATTTGCACACATTTATATCTTATTTCATGTTTTCCTAGAGCTGACATTGTTCATGCTCCTGATCTGTAGGATCCCTGAAAATATTTTAGAGCAGTAGGAATTTCAAGAGATTACTTTAACTTTGCAGTATATTAATTCACCCCTGCTTTCACAGAACTACAGAGCTAAAATTGCTCTGGTTGTACTGATTGCTGAGAAATGTTTTGTTTTGTTTTGTTTTGTTTTAAAGCAAGATATTTAAATATGCAGAGGCTCTGCATGGGCAGGACATTGTGGACTGTGTGGCCCTGTTGTATAGCATGAGAGCTGGGATGCACTGCTCAATGCTAAAGACCTCTCTTTCCCACAGTAAGTTCTGTATGACAGGACAGTGTGGACTGTGTGGCCCTGTTGTATAGCGTGAGAGCTGTGATGCACTGCTCAATGCTGAAGACCTCTCTTTCCCACAGTAAGTTCTGTATAAAAGTAGAATATGTGAAAGATAAGTCTTGTTCTAAACCTTCAGAAGTGCTAGAAATGGATTTTGGTTCTACCCAGACAAAGTAAGTATGATATGAAAACCTGTCCACCCAGAGGCACTACACTTTGGAAGAAAAAAAAGAACACATCCTGAACAACATAGAGAGGGAAGAATGTGTAATCAAGGTGTCGTGACTGACTCATTGCTTAGAATTAGTTTAGTAGAATTAGTTTATGATTCACCTTAAATAACTCCATGATTCAAATATGTCTTTATTAAATGAAAAATATAAATCCAGTTTTCTTTGAAATCGTCAGAGAAATACTATGGGGGTTGTAACAAGCCAATGTGAGCTCTCTTATGATCTACTTGCTCTGTTTTGTAGCTGTTCATTCTGCCTTAGAAGTATTCTAGGGAATGATATGGAATTTTATAAGAATACATTGTGTTCTCTGTGAACCTTCAAAGAAAGGGCAAGTAAACACAGTGTAGGAGTCCACCAACATTCCAAAGTAGGATGCACTAGCTATGTGCAGTAATTATTTCTGAATTTATGTAGGAAGGTTTCTTTGTGGACAGTCAGTTTTATAGGTTGCATCCAGCCACCATCTGAGGGCTGAAGCAGCCAGAGACTGGAGGTGAATATGGAAATTCATGAAGATTTGAGTTACAGACTCAAATCAGTGACAAAACAGTTACAGTGTTGTAAAAGACTGATGCAGGTGGGTGTTGTTCTAGCCTTATTTAGTCTTCGTTACTACAGAGTGTTTTATTAACCTGAAGAAACAACCAATCTTGTTGCTACTTATTAACTAGAGAAGACTTTTAGACTGTGCAGAATTTAGACTCCCAGAGTGATTAATAAAAGCAAAATGAAGCATAGATGAAATCATAGATGTCTATGTTTCCTCTGTAAGAATTTATTTGGTATCCAATGTCCTGCTGCACAGGATCACAGGTACCTCCATTCTGGCTTAGCTGAATATCTAGGTACTTATCTTCCATTTAAAGCTGCTTTAGGTTCACAGGTCCTTGAGAATCCCCATTGGATAGGGATGTTTAGATGGCAATGGAGCCTGGAAGCACCGTGCTTATCACAAAACAAAACAGTCAAATAAATGTAAAATGTGTCTGTGGGAGGATTCATGGATTTGAGAGTTGGAAGGGACCTTCTAGAGATCATCTAGTTCAACTCCCCTGCTAAAGCAGGAATGCCTAGAGTACATTACTCAGGACTGCATCCAGGCGGGTCTTGAAAATCTCCAGAGAAGGGGACTCCACGACCTCTCTCAGCAGCCTGTTCCAGGGATCTGTCACCCTCACCGTAAAGAAGTTCTTCCTCATTTTTGTGTGGAACTTCCTATGTTCCAGCTTGTGCCTGTTGCCCCTCGTCCTATTGCTGGAAACTGCTGAAAAGAGTCCGGCTCCATCCTCCTTCAACCCACCCTTTAGGAACTTGTAAACTTAGATGAGGTCTCCTCTCAGTCTTCTCTTCTCGAGGCTAACGAGCCCCAGCTCTTTGAGCCTTTCCTCATAAGGGAGGTGCTCTAATCCCTTAATCATCTTGGTTGCCCTACGCTGGACTCTCTCCAGTAGTTTCCTGTCCCTCTTGAACTGGGAAGCCCAGAACTGGACACCGTGTTCCAGTGAGTTGTGCTGTGACTTAAAACTTGGAACTACACTGCAATTTACAATATAAAACAAAATAAGAAGGTGAGGTTGTTTCAGTATGAAAAATGTAAATGATTGATTGTGAAAATATTGTCTGTCAACATTTTCCACTTTTTTTCTTTTTTTTTCTGGCAAGTGTGTTGTTTGTGCATTACTTCTGTTTCAGCAGCACCACACGTGGATAGACTGTCAGTGAGGACTCCCTGTCTCTATGGGAGTGCAGTATATTGCACAGTGGCTTCTACCCTCATGCTATTTGCACACATTTATATCTTATTTCATGTTTTCCTAGAGCTGACATTGTTCATGCTCCTGATCTGTAGGATCCCTGAAAATATTTTAGAGCAGTAGGAATTTCAAGAGATTACTTTAACTTTGCAGTATATTAATTCACCCCTGCTTTCACAGAACTATAGAGCTAAAATTGCTCTGGTTGTACTGATTGCTGAGAAATGTTTTGTTTTGTTTTGTTTTGTTTTAAAGCAAGATATTTAAATATGCAGAGGCTCTGCATGGGCAGGACATTGTGGACTGTGTGGCCCTGTTGTATAGCATGAGAGCTGGGATGCACTGCTTATAAAAGTAGAATATGTGAAAGATAAGTCTTGTTCTAAACCTTCAGAAGTGCTAGAAATGGATTTTGGTTCTACCCAGACAAAGTAAGTATGATATGAAAACCTGTCCACCCAGAGGCACTACACTTTGGAAGAAAAAAAAGAACACATCCTGAACAACATAGAGAGGGAAGAATGTGTAATCAAGGTGTCGTGACTGACTCATTGCTTAGAATTAGTTTAGTAGAATTAGTTTATGATTCACCTTAAATAACTCCGTGATTCAAATATGTCTTTATTAAATGAAAAATATAAATCCAGTTTTCTTTGAAATCGTTAGAGAAATGCTATGGGGGTTGTAACAAGCCAATGTGAGCTCTCTTATGATCTACTTGCTCTGTTTTGTAGCTGTTCATTCTGCCTTAGAAGTATTCTAGGGAATGATATGGAATTTTATAAGAATACCTTGTGTCTCTGAACCTTCAAAGAAAGGGCAAGCAAACACAGTGGAGTCCACCAACATTCCAAAGTAGGATGCAATTGTGTTCTCTGTGAACCTTCAAAGAAAGGGCAAGTAAACACAGTGTAGGAGTCCACCAACATTCCAAAGTAGGATGCAGTAGCAATGTGCAGTAATTATTTCTGAATTTATGTAGGAAGGTTTCTTTGTGGACAGTCAGTTTTATAGGTTGCATCCAGCCACCATCTGAGGGCTGAAGCAGCCAGAGACTGGAGGTGAATATGGAAATTCATGAAGATTTGAGTTACAGACTCAAATCAGTGACAAAAGAGTTACAGTGTTGTAAAAGACTGATGCAGGTGGGTGTTGTTCTAGCCTTATTTAGTCTTCGTTACTACAGAGTGTTTTATTAACCTGAAGAAACAACCAATCTTGTTGCTACTTATTAACTAGAGAAGACTTTTAGACTGTGCAGAATTTAGACTCCCAGAGTGATTAATAAAAGCAAAATGAAGCATAGATGAAATCATAGATGTCTATGTTTCCTCTGTAAGAATTTATTTGCTATCCAATGTCCTGCTGCACAGGATCATAGGTACCTCCATTCTGGCTTAGCTGAATATCTAGGTACTTATCTTCCATTTAAAGCTGCTTTAGGTTCACAGGTCCTTGAGAATCCCCATTGGATAGGGATGTTTAGATGGCAATGGAGCCTGGAAGCACCGTGCTTATCACAAAACAAAACAGTCAAATAAATGTAAAATGTGTCTGTGGGAGGATTCATGGATTTGAGAGTTGGAAGGGACCTTCTAGAGATCATCTAGTTCAACTCCCCTGCTAAAGCAGGAATGCCTAGAGTACATTACTCAGGACTGCATCCAGGCGGGTCTTGAAAATCTCCAGAGAAGGGGACTCCACGACCTCTCTCAGCAGCCTGTTCCAGGGATCTGTCACCCTCACCGTAAAGAAGTTCTTCCTCATTTTTGTGTGGAACTTCCTATGTTCCAGCTTGTGCCTGTTGCCCCATGTCCTATTGCTGGAAACCACTGAAAAGAGTCCGGCTCCATCCTCCTTCAACCCACCCTTTAGGAACTTGTAAACTTAGATGAGGTCTCCCCTCAGTCTTCTCTTCTTGAGGCTAATGAGCCCCAGCTGGACTCTCTCCAGTAGTTTCCTGTCCCTCTTGAACTGGGAAGCCCAGAACTGGACACCGTGTTCCAGTTGTGGCCTCACCAGTGCAGAGTAGAGGTGGAAGTGCCTTATGATTAGAAAATATGTGCAGGAAGTTGAGATCTCACCTCAGCTGCAGGGAATTTGAACCTGCTTTTCTGCTTTACAAGAGGATGCTTTGATCATTAATCTGCTGCCTAGCTGCCTGGTTCATATCTTCTGTTGAATCTAGACCACCATGCAAGCAAAAATGCAACAGACCTAGTCATTAAATTTGATCTTGCACAGGGTCTTCTCTTTAGATTAAGTATTTGCTGCACTGAGATGACAGTCTGGAAAAAAATAAATATTAAAAAAACATCAAAAAGGCTAATGTAGCTTTGGATTTCTGGGTTACTTAGTTCTTGTTCCCAAGTTGCCTGTTCTCCTGCTCCCTTAGCCTCACCCTGAGGTTACTAACTGCTCTATTCTGATAGTTTAACTCTTCACTCTGTGATCTTTGGAAGGCTCTGGATGATATGTTGGATGAGGCTCTGAGCAACCTAAGGCAGTAGATATCCCTGCTTATTGTAGTGGGGGTTGGACTAGGTAAACTTTAAAGGTCCCTTCCAACCCAAACTATTCTATGATTCTACGATACACATTGATTTCCTTTTCCTTTTCTCAGTTTCCTTTTCCTTTTCTCAGTTTCCTTTTCCCAGTTTCCTTAGCAGGACTGCATTAGAGAACAAACAGCACACAACTAAACAGGCAGATACTGGGAGAGGAGAAATGGAAATGGTAATCTCCAGTGTGATAGTAAATGAGGTGTGTAACGACAAGAAGCTGGTACGTGTCGATGGTGGTATCTGTGTAACCTTGATCATCATCAGCTGAGTTAGTTCACCTCCTTGTTTCCTAAGAAGGGAAATGATCTTCATTTTGAAAGATGACCAAAAACTATCAACATCCACTTACCAAGACTTCCTTGTTCACTCTGTAGTTTATTGCTTGTGTAATGCTTTCTGCTAAGTCATTGAAAGATGAGATTCTGACGTATGCTTCGGTGAAGAATTAAAGGGAGAATAGTAGGAGAAAGGGGGGTTTCATAATACGGACTATAGAATCTCCATGTACCATTACATTGCATCCCAAGCACAGGACGTATGGGACTTATCTCTGCTGTGACAGACAGGCCTGATAGCCTTGTATATGCCTTTGCTCACTGTGGAATGAAGGTGTGCTATCTGATTTGAACTGAAGTGTTTAGACAAAACCAAGCCTTTGCGTATCTTTAAAGTTAAAAGTTATGCCTTACCAGAAACAGGGACATTTATCAAGCTTCTTACACCTTCTGTATCAACAAAACTAAGCCTTTAAGTTAAAAGTTATGCCTTGCCAGAAACACGGGCATTTATCAAGCTTCTTACACCTTCTGTATCAGAGTGACCATAATCCTTTGAGGCCATTACTAGGTGTCTCTGGACATCAGTAATAACCTTTAAGTTCTACCACAATATATAAAAAGCAAGGGCAGAAATCTTCCCTGGTAAAGTGCTTAAATCCTGACAACCTTATATAAGTTGAGCAGAGCTAGCTCCTTTGTTTTGACAAGGGTTTCTTTCAGGATGACCATGAGAAAGCCACATTAAATGATGGCTCTTCCTTTCCACTTCCATGTGTTTCCCCTGGCAATCTGAGGGCTCTGGACCACCCTTACCTCAACTTGCCATCTTGTGGGTAGGCTGGAAGTCAGATCTGGGCCCTCAGCCAAAGCTGAGCCCTTGGCTGTATATGCTTTTCAATAAAACTTCTGTTTCACAAAGTAAACTCAGTGTGTAGAATAAAATCTTTCTGAAATTTAGACTGCAATTTTTCCTTGCCAGGTGAGAAGAAAGTTTGATGAGTTAGGAAACAAGTGAGCTGTCTTCCCATGTGTAGAAAGTTATTACACAGGCAGGTCACAAATCCTTTTGTTCTTTTTCACACACACATATTAAATGAGTTTCCAAAACTAATGGTGCAATTGTGCAGTAGTTGACATATTTCTCGTATCTCATGAACTAGAAGTCAGCCACCTGACTTTTGAAGCTTTCAAAGTCATCCATCTGTCATGCTGAGTATTGATCTTTGTGCATTCTAGGGAGGTTTCCAGCATGGAAATATAGCATAAAACATTATTTCAATTATTTGCCCTGACACATTAAATGATGGCTCTTCCTCTCCTCTCCTCTCCTCTCCTCTTATCTGATTTGAACTGAAGTGTTTAGACAAAACCAAGCCTTTGCGTATCTTTAAAGTTAAAAGTTATGCCTTACCAGAAACAGGGACATTTATCAAGCTTCTTACACCTTCTGTATCACAGTGACCATAATCCTTTGAGGCCATTACTAGGTGTCTCTGGACATCAGTAATAACCTTTAAGTTCTACCACAATATATAAAAAGCAAGGGCAGAAATCTTCCCTGGTAAAGTGCTTAAATCCTGACAACCTTATATAAGTTGAGCAGAGCTAGCTCCTTTGTTTTGACAAGGGTTTCTTTCAGGATGACCATGAGAAAGCCACATTAAATGATGGCTCTTCCTTTCCACTTCCATGTGTTTCCCCTGGCAATCTGAGGGCTCTGGACCACCCTTACCTCAACTTGCCATCTTGTGGGTAGGCTGGAAGTCAGATCTGGGCCCTCAGCCAAAGCTGAGCCCTTGGCTGTATATGCTTTTCAATAAAACTTCTGTTTCACAAAGTAAACTCAGTGTGTAGAATAAAATCTTTCTGAAATTTAGACTGCAATTTTTCCTTGCCAGGTGAGAAGAAAGTTTGATGAGTTAGGAAACAAGTGAGCTGTCTTCCCATGTGTAGAAAGTTATTACACAGGCAGGTCACAAATCCTTTTGTTCTTTTTCACACACACATATTAAATGAGTTTCCAAAACTAATGGTGCAATTGTGCAGTAGTTGACATATTTCTCGTATCTCATGAACTAGAAGTCAGCCACCTGACTTTTGAAGCTTTCAAAGTCATCCATCTGTCATGCTGAGTATTGATCTTTGTGCATTCTAGGGAGGTTTCCAGCATGGAAATATAGCATAAAACATTATTTCAATTATTTGCCCTGAGCTACACCAACCTTTTGTTTTGTTGTTAAGTTTCAAGGGTTGATATATTGGTCATTCACTTAAGATGAATTACCAAACCTTTCCCTTTCCAGTTCATTCCAGTTTTACCAGTGTTTGAGGATACAAACTAGAGTGAACACTAACATGATATACTTCTCAGTTATTTTACATGCTACAAACATAAAACAATTTTACTATCTTCACTGCAATCCTCTAGAAAGGAATGGAAACTAAATGTACTATGTCTCCCATGTGTTTCGTGTCCTTTTGCTGGTAGCTGAAGAGCCTTTTGCATCCCACACCTTTGCACTGACTCTGGCTCCCAGCTATCCTGCTATCTGGAAGTTCTGAGTTGCTGTTGTCATATTGGCAGAAATTGGTGAGTTTTCAGTGGTGACAAACAATTCTTTGCAGCACTGCCTGTAGATCTTAAAGTCTTCAAGAGGATCTGGATGGAAACTAGAACTAAGCTAAAGGGGGAACTTCACAAACAATTTTTTAGTGCTGGTGGAAGAACACGTAGTCGCTGCCTCCCTCTGGCCATTCATTCTTACCCTTGGAATGGCCCCCTGGGCTGGTTTGTCAGAAATGCTTGCATTAGCTGCTATGTGGAGGGCTGAGTTGGGGAAGGAGGAAGGTGGCAGATGGCCAAAAAAAAATAGTCTGGGAAGCTGGTTGTGTCAGTTACCCAGGGTTGTTCAAGCAGTTTCACAGTTCAAGTTTTATCCACGGCCTCAGAGTTCAGATTTCTGGCAGATCAGGTTTCAGGATTTCATTCAAGGCACTATCAGATAGGTCTGGGTCAGAGCCTGGAAACAGTCCTTGTCGGGTTTCAGTTTGACTTGGCTGTAACTAAAACCATGGGTTCACAGAGCCAAAGAATTGGAAAGGAGTAAGAGTGGGGTTCAAATGCTGACTTATCTTAAAGTGATGTTATCGTTAGTGTGGGCTTAGATTTTGGTTTGGATTTTGGCTGTACCCTACTGCCTGTAGGGTTTTACCAAAGGTAGAGTTAAACCAGAAAATGTTCTCCTGCTGTGTACAGGATGCAAAAAACCATTCCAAACCACATCACTTGCACTTCCAATGCTAGTAGAAAAGCCAATCTGTGCTGCAGCATCCACAGGATGACTTTCTGTCACTCTCTATAAACTTGGCTATTTACTTACCAGAATGTAGTTCAGACTATTCATTTGGTAAATACCACAGATTTCCATTGAATAATGGTGAGTTGATGAGCCTGATTTAGTTGGACATTATAATTAATTGTTCCAAAAATGCCTGAGCAAAGGGGTATCATCAAATTATCAATTATCCAGTGGCTTTTAATTGAGATAGTTACGTCTATTTTTTGTTGTCAGCCTTTCAGAAGTTTAAGATCCTGTTTTAATGATCAGAAAATTGCATCTATGTTTAGAGATAGAGATCCTTTAAAAAAGGATGAAATTCATGGCTAGTTCAAACAAATGTCATAGACTGGCAGATATAATGAAAACACTAAATTTACTCTACTATTAAAAGTTAATGATGTGTGTATATAATAACTTAAACTCCAACGTTTTCAAATGTTAGCTGTGGATTTTCCAGAACAGCTGGATACAACATGCATGCTAATTCAGAGAGCAGCTGGATTTTCCTCTGCTTTTGTGAATAGGTGGGATTTAAAGGAAAGAGTGCTACCTAGCGCCAAACATAATTTCCAAGTGATTGTGTTCTCTTGGGATGTTTTGATTGAATTAAGAGGTTTAAGCTCGTTCAGTAAGTGTAACGTAATGGGTAGCAAAAGGTCCTTCACCACACTTTACTGTACCCAATATGTAGGAACTTTGCTCTTTTGTTAAGTCTGCAAGTGAAAATTCCTGAAGTATTATCAGGATTGTCAGAGCTTTTTAAGTCATATTAGACATTGCAATATGTTATAAAGATATCCAAACATTAGACTGTCCCCATATACTACATTATGCGTTTTTTGAATGCCCAAACTAGAGCGTTTTTTAAAGGAAAAAGTTACTGTATGACAAAGAGCAAGAGAAATATGTTACTCATAAAGACTGCAAATGCCTGGAGGAAAAGGTCCTGTACTTTTAAATCCTTCCATTCTTGCCTCCCATCCTTGCTACAGGACCTCTCTGCCTTTATTCTTGCCAGATTGATTTATTCCCAGAGCAAATATGACTTTATTATTCCAATTTTTACAAGTTTGAGTTCCTGTCATTGTTTGGGCTGAAATCTTTACCATCTCTTTTTTCTTCTGTTTACTCAGTGTGAATATCCGGTACATGCAGTAACTCAGTTTAGCCTTATCAGACATGTGGTCCCATGGTAACAGTGGGGAATATCTTCATTATAAATAATATTATGAGTGCAGCAGCCAGTCTACTTGTGGAAGCTGTGTCTGCATATTTGTGGAGTTTGTCTAGTGTTATCTGTCCTCTGCTAATTAGAATTTAGCTGACAAAGGCATGGAGTGAAAAGGAGGGAGGACATTTTTGCTTTGACTGCTTATTATAGTCAGCTCCTGTAATGTGTCTATACTGCAGATTGCAGCACAGCAGAGATGCATCTAAGTTCAGCTTTAAATTAATGTACCCAGATAATAAAAGGAATTTAGCCACTGAAATAGGGAACTTTGTGTAAGATTCCTAAAGACAATGAATTGGGAATTCTAAGAAAAGTGAAAAATTAGTCTTACCAAAATTGGATAGATTCTGTGGGATATACTGGCTGATTTGCTGTCACACAGTGTTATTTTTACTGTCTGCTCCATGCTATAACAGATTGGAGGTGAGTAATATGAATGGTATATGAATTCAACTGCACTGCTTTCTTATGGTACTAATCTAGGAGAAGCTTGGAAATGGAGATAGTGCAAGGTGCCAAAATTTTGATCACCTTCCACATAACAGAGCTCACTGGAACTATCGAGAGCTCAGCTTCTTCTGGACAAAAGCTGAAACTTCTAAGACACAGTTGAATATAAAGCAGCAAATATTCCATAGTGAACTGCATGTGTTCCTGCCATGTGTTTTGCCTATAACAATGCCTGTGAAGGGGGGAAGGTATTTTGTCAGTTGTGAGCTTTTCAGCTTTTAGTTTCTTTGACTGCTCTTTTAACTGTTGTTATGTTACAAGAGAGACATAACGTATCTTCAGCCACGGGTAAGAACTTTACGTCAGTGCTGCATGAATGCCATGCTCTTCTGTCCCATGCAATGGAATGTGTGCTCTGGCACCACGTGACAGGAAAATGGCCAGATATCAAGGCTGCAGGTGGAAAGGGTTGCTATCAACAGGGCTCTTTGGAGGATGGATCACCCAGGAGACACTTCATATGTCCCTCAGTGGGGAGCTTCGGTGTTGTGCTGGGACCTTTCTCGAACTCCATAATTCAAGAGAATTGTGGAGTGGAGAACAGGCTGTGCAAAGCACTGATAGGTAGGTGGTGCTCGCAATGAGCACATGTGAGGTAGAAGTCAGCTGTGAATTTCATTTCAATGAATGAGACTTCACAGACATGAAGTAGAGAACAAAAAGAGTGTCCTTCCTCCAACAGTTTAGGCAGTTGGAGTTATTTTGAGATATGTATTATTTATAAAGAAAATTGGAGAAACCCTGGATTGATATAAATGTTTTTCACTGAGCAGACAGTTCTAAATTGTGTTACATCTGTTTTCCATGGAGCTACTTAATCTTTTCCTGGAGGAGTTTTTTACATCTGAAGTATGAGAAGGTGGGTTTCCACAATTTACTTATCTCTAGCCTGAAGAAACTGCCACGGAGACATAACAAGGGATTCATATCCCAAATCTGAAACAAAGTTTGGGAGGTACACAGTAAAGACAAACTGAGCCGCAGCATGTGCTACTGGCATTGATAAAAAAGTCTATTTCAAACTATAATCCAGTTCAGCCAAAGAAAAAAGCAGAGTGAAGAAGACCTCCAGAAAAGAAAAATAGCACAGCTTGTCGATGGCACTAATGCGTAGAGATGTTCCCACCATCAGGCTCTGAGGCTGCACAGGGAAGCTGTTTCTTTTTCCATTACCCAGAAGATGTCATGAGGGAATGAGAACAGTTGTTTCTCATCTGTTCCTGGTAAAATTTCAGACTGTTTGGGCCCCTTGGTGGGATGATTCCTGGAGCTAATGTTTATCATTTTTCCCTCTTTTTTTTTTTTTTTAAAACAAAATCTTTTCAACATCTCTCAGACTAGAATGGATTTGTGCTCAGTGTGAATGCTATTCTCTGCCCCTTACATCAGTGGGGGCAGGAGCACAGCTTGTTTTAGAACCAGTGGAAATATTGGCAAGGACCTTGGAATTTGTGCAAATAATAGCATGCAGTAGAAATATTTAATGAACTGGATATCTAGTGATTTCTTTTCTAAAAGGGCAAGCATCACTTACGAAATCAGCAGTCAGGATATAGAAGCTAAGGCAAACAAAGAGCATGCTGGCATTTTGACTTTTCTCTGGTGCATTTGGCAAGGTTCATTCATTAGGTGAAAATGGGTGTATCCTATGCAATCCGTTTTGTGTTACCGAAGGAGGCGGGCATTTGGTGACATTCATTCCTTCCCTTTTTCTGCTTCTGTACTTCAGAGATAATTCATCTGTCTCTCATTGGTTAGAGGAAAAGGAAGAAAAGCTTGTAGTTCAGGTATACAGTTTTGACAGTTTTTTTTATCCCCTTTGCACACATCCCTTCCAATAAGGACATAATAAGGGATTTTACTGTCAAAATCAGGTCAAAAAAAGGGAAGAACAAAAAGAAAAAAAAAATTAATTCAACTTCTAGAATAAAAACAACTGTGGTGGTGATTATTTCCTTATGGTTCAGTTGCAGTCACTAAATGTAACCTTGGTGGAAACAAGATTGATAGGTTCTGCAAACACTTTTGGAAATACAATTAATAGTAGTGACTGCCTAATAACTAATTGGTTAATGATTGTAAAGGGCTTGAAGGATAATGTCAAGACACTTCCCCAATCACCTAGAGAGCACAAGGCTAGATGAACCCTCCTTCCCACAGAATGTTAGCTGACTACCTGTCAGCTCCACGTGTGCTGCAGAGGTCCACAGGCGACTGCAGACATGGCACACGTGACCCTCAGGCCAAGCAACATCTGCATGTTCAGCAGAAGTCTTTGTTAACCTACATGGATGTCCAGGCCTTTTTCTAATGCAATACTATGCCTCAGATGCCTTTTGCCCGAATCTTAACCAGACAAACTCCTTATTAGGCAAGGAAGTAGTGCACAGACAAATGTGATCTATTGTAAAAGTGGTTGCCAAAGCATTTGGAAGAAACGTGAAAAGAAACAGCTGATATTTCAAAACTGAATTGCAAATCTTGCATCCCTGCAAAGTTACAAATATACAAATCTTATTACACATCTCCTGAGTGACTACATTAAGGTGATTCATGAAGATGCAGGAAATTCATCCCTGTCATCTGGGGCTGAGGAGGATAAATTGCCTAGGAACAGACTATTATGCTTGTTCTTAGTACTTTTAAAATTACGGTTGACATTTATTTCTAAGACGTTATAATGTACAAGGGAGGATGACATTCTCTGCTACTATAAAGCTGTGAACACCTGCATTCAATAATAATTTGCATGTCTCTCTCCTCTTTAATCCAAGGATTTAGATTCCCTTTACAAATATTTACCAATTAAGCAGCTCAACAGACTGGGCTGTGGGAGCATATTGTTTATATGTTATGGTTGTGCAAAGTAAGAATACAGAGAGATTAAAGGATTTATCTGCAGTTGTATCAGAGGTCAAAGGAAAGGAAAGTGTCAGGACCCAGGTGTCTTGCTCTGTATTGGCTTCAGTCAGTCCATCTTTTATATGTATATTTCTCCTTGAGTTACATACTCATCAAAATGGAGAAGTCATTTTTCAGGTCAAATCTTACATACTCATAGATTTTTTTTTTTAAAGGAAGATGGGACTATTGTGATCCTCTAGTCTGACCTCTCGTGGAATACAGAGGATTTCTGTGACTTCAAGTCCAGGGGCTGTCATGGACCAGAATATTTCAGGAGGAAAACAAAAACAACAATAAAGCAAAACGACCCTCTCAAAAAACAATCCTCCTTTGAAGATTCTCTCAGTGGAGAATCCACTAGACCCTTGATTGAGTTGTGGCAATGATTAGAACCCTTACTGTTTAAGTGTTTGCCTTATTTCAGTTAACTCCAATTTCTAAATGTAAGCTGCTGCTTTACCAATAATATTTATTTCATGGGATATAAGTTGCTGAATGTCGTAAGGGATACAGACCTAACCCTCAAAGCCTGAGTGTGTTTAGTTTTTCCTGAAAATGTTTAGAAGTGTTTATTCTTGAGTATGTGGTTATTTTAATTATCTTTACAAATGTTCAATCTCTTTGTTAAATCATTTCAAATTCTAGCACAGATCTATTGATAAAAATGTCTGAAGTTTAGTTATGCAGGATGGAAGAGAAGATTTCCTTTGCGGTTTGCCTATTTAATTGATTGTCTTCTTCATGAATATTGAAACAAAGATCACAGAAGATGTCGATTCTACTTTTCATAGTTAGTAACTGATTTTGTATATTTTGTCATATCCTTTTAGAGTTCTCTCACCTCGGGTAAACAATATTAATCTCAGGATTCAGTGTGTCTTCAGTAAAGACATTTGACCAGTCTATTCTCATTATTTTTCTTGAAATGTGTTCTTGTTTGTGACTTGGTATTTTTTTTTCCCAAGCTCGAGTAGGACTCAGTGAACAATGGTAAACAAAAAATGCATCAATTGTAATTCAATCCATCCTGCAATGTTTTTTTGTTTCTGAGAACCTTTGAATACAAATATTTGAGGAACAGAGGTGCTGAGAGGAGTGATTCAGGACAAGTAAGATTTTAGTTGTGCGTCTTGGGATTTAGAATTGGTATGACAGTAAGCTATGTAAATGTTATGGTTTGGTTTCTATTTTCTTTACTGGACAGTGTATATAGCTCTTCAGCAACATGAACTAGAAATAGTATCAGTGAACAAGTTACAGTACAGTTAAATGTTGGTAATTAATACATCTGCGATCTATGAATAGTGAAATACATACTATGGTGAAACTTGTGTATTCAGTACTTAATCTCATTCAAATGCAGATTTAAAGCCCAAGAGTTGTTTGCTGATATAGTGCTATGTAAGAAATACATTTGCAACAGTGGTCTGTTTGCTTGTGGGTAAAAAGTGGTCAAAAGTCATAGAAGAAATACAGAATTACAGATAATTTTCTGACTGCTACTCTGTGCCTTCTTGCTTCAGTTGTGTCCTCACCATTGCCTCTGAGCATAGCAAAATACAGAGAGTGCAGAGCACACATATGGAAGGAAGAACTGGCACAGGGTGTATGGTCTTAGTGGATCCTATAAAGTGCATAATAAGAGTCCAGTTCATTATTATTATTCTTTTGTATTTTAATAACCATAACCACCTGGGCATCTGTTATAGAGGACACCCTATCCTTTTCTTTGCCGTTATCTGGAATGAGAATCAGCACTTTAGTCCCTCATTTGGGAATTTAGAGACTACTTAAGAGGATTAATTTGTTTTTACAACACAGCTGTTTCACAGGACTAGATGATTCCTTGCATTTTTTGTGACAGGTTAGATAGCAAGCTGTTGACAGAGGCAATGGCACAGTACGTGTTTCCTTGTTCACACTTTTCTCTGTCTACAGTCCAAGCTCCAAGATTTTCTCTCATGCTGCTTACATAATAAAACAGCCCAAGACAAATTATTATATTAACTGTTGGCTTGTTAGATCATAAGATTAATGATCTTAACAGAACTGTGATCTGAAAGCAAATGTGATTTAAAACAACAGTGACATGGACACATCTGCTCAGAGATTTCTACATGAAACTAATGTTCTTTCTCTAAGTAGAAGAGATTATATAGAAGAGCACACAATCTTTTCTCCTTTTAATCTTGACCTTTGACCTTCAATGCATTTTTAATATGCAGTGGTTTCTGTGGCTGCACAGGTGTTTTACCAAGAACCTGGCTATATTCTTTGTGCCTGATTTATGGATGGATGCTGAAATAAATCTGATTTTTCATTTTTAGAGCCTGTTTGAGTTTGAAATAGGATAGGGATAGGGATAGGTGGATAGGGAAAGAAAAAGAGGTCAAACTTCTTATCAAGCGGGCTGCAATGGTTAGAAACCCGGTAAATCCCACAATGCACATTTCACTATTCGAATAACAGAACATCCAGTGAAATAAGCATGAAAGCTCAGGTGGAAATATACTAGAATGATAGCAGAGGACCCAAATTGTAATTTTTTTTGAGTGAAGAATTCAAACCTCTTTCTACAGTATCTCCTCCAAGAGCCATATTGAAATGCCTGATAAGACTCAGTAATGTCTGTAAAGCCATTTGGAGATGGAAAAGTGTTTATGTAAGCTAAATCTTGTAAGATTATGACTATGTGTCACAGGTGTATGTCACATGAGCAACCGGAAAAGTTGAGAATGGAATTGCAGGGGTGGTAATGACAGCCCTGTGTGCGTTGTGCATTTACCCAGGACTCACACAGATATATCTGTTACAGATTTAGGTCCCCATCTCCTTTCCCAATATTTCTAGTGTGTTTTAAAGAAGGTAAATGTCTCCAACCAGAATGTTCTGGGATCCACAGAATCCAATGGAGTTACTCCAAGAATTAACTCATACAGAACAGGGGAGTGAAAAATATCACCGAAAGGGTGGAGAAGCACATGGTGGGAGTAGTGAGCACTCAGTGAGACTAGAAATATCAGTGATTGATAAGAGTTCTGGATGAAGCAATGGTAAGTGAAAACTGAAATGGGACAAGAGAAAGATAACCTTCTAGGGAATTTTAATCTTCACCATAACACTAATTTTTTTTCTGTGGCATAGGACAAATCACTGAGTTTTAATGTCTTGGTGATCTTGTTGATCAAATAGACAAAATAAGCAATCAAAAGCCTGTAATTCCCTCTATAAGGAAGGCATTTGTGTGTGCTAAGTGCTTTAGGGGAGATGTTGTGATTGAGGTAGGTTTTGGTGGGGGTCCTGGGTGGGGTTGTGGGGAAGGACAGGCAGCCTCTGTCACTCACGGTGGTGTTTACAGTGCTAAATGCAGCAGAGGTAGGTGGTGCTAACATGTAACTCAAAGCCAGCTGTGTTGACAACAGGACTGGGTTTGGGCATCCAGGGGATCCCATGGCATTTCCAAGGTGTCTCCTGGGGGCTTCAGCAGACTATTGTGGGTCAGGATGGCCTGAAGCATTTTATAGGCCACTCTGCTGATGGATTTTTTTTATCTCAACTCTTACTTTTTGGTGAAATGCAGAGGGGGAGAGTCAACAGCGTTCTCTTGGGCAGCCCGATGACAACTCTTCTAGTGCTGGTCACTCGGTCCGTCACGGTAATTTCCCTGTGAGCCTGTTCCTCCCCTGCTGCAGCCAGCGCCGCCTCACAGCAAATGGCGGCCGCAGCGCCAGACCCTGAGCCTGCCCCATCGTAGGTGGCGGGGGCTCTGCCAGGGTGGCAGCACGAGGCCTCTGTGAGGCTGCAGCCTTGGATCTGCCAGGGCCAAGTCGAACCCCCAGATCCCTCAGCAGAGCATGGCTGGTCCCCCAGGAATAGCCTCAACAAAGTGGGGATCACTTGGCTGGGGGTGCCCCCCGCCATCTTACATTATGCACTGGCAGGAGAAGAGGTGTGCTCTCTCAAGGAGCAACGTCCCCAAACAGAGGTGAGTTTAATGCCCAGCCTCACAATTTCTCATGGAGTGCTGTAGGCTGGGTGTGACTTTGTCTCCAGCTGATGTGCATTAGGGTTGCTGTGTACCGGGCGGTGGCTGGAGCCATTCAGGGACAGCCCATCTGAGGGCACATGGTCTGTGGTGGCAGGAGGCCTTTGGGTGTGAATGGTGCTCCGAGATCCCTTTGGCAGTGAAAATATGGTCTTGCTTGGTGGGAGAGCAATAAGCACCTGGAGAATTTTTTTAACAGATGAGGGGAGGATCATGAGGATCATTTCTGTTAATGTGCTCTAGGCAATCCTGCTTAGCAGGGGAGTTGGACTAGATGATCTCTAGAGGTCCCTTCCAACTCTGACAATTCCATGATTCCATGTAGATTTTGGGTCTAGACTTCCAGACCATACTTGAACAGGAGCTGGAGGACTGTGTCTTTCTGTGCTGAGACCTCTCCCACTGTTCGTATAAAACCGCCATGCTGCGGGGCTCCACCTCTGCGCACAGCAGGTCCCCTCAGGGGAGGGATACAGGCTCATTCTGGAAACAGAACGGGTGACTGTATTTTGAAGCAAACTTTTTAAGAGGTGGAAGCTTTCCCACAGCTCAATAAGCATATTGAGAGGCTTATTAAAATAATAACAGCACATTTGTTAATAATTAATCACTGGCATTCACGGAGAGACTTTCAGCCAAAGATGCTGAAGTTCTTTCCAAATTTCACTGACCAAAATTGAAAAACAGATAGGGACTGCCTAATCCATCATCATGTATTTCCACCCCTGACAGCTATTTAATTGCTCACAGCAGAGCAACTGCTCAGTAGCTATCAGGTTGGTGCAGAAGGCAAAGAACATGCTGTATATCCAAGAAAAATTGTCAAGGAAATACGTGAAGTAGTGCAGGTGTCACTCCAAGATGGGCTTGGTCATGTAATAGTATCCCCACTTTTTAGTGGGGATCATTCATGAATCTCAGTTTACAAGGTTCAAATTTACCTATCACTTCAGTCAGATAGTCCCCACTAGCACAGTGGTGCAGAAAGATGTGTGTTCAGAATTATCATCTGTCATAATTTCTGCTGAAGGCTGATATTCACTCCAATCCTGTGACTCTTTTGGATTCTTTCATGTGTTTACATGCATTGAAAACTGTGGTAAATCCTATTCCAGACTTCTCAATAAAGCCTTGACCTATACTCTGAGTATTTAGTTTTAACTCTGTTCTCTGATTTCATTGCCAATCTCTGGTAGCCTAAATTGGCTTATAGCGATCTCTTCTGGCTATGGAATAAGACCAGATGCTTAATTAACGTGCGTCAGTTAAATGCCTGAAAGGTAGTGGATGCAAATCCAGCCAAAAATGCTTGTGAGTTTTTGACTGCATCTGTCTGAGTGTCTTAGTGATGTTACACCTGTCTGTATCTGAATATCTCTGCAACCTCTCCATATTAAATAGAAGAAATTTATCCTCATTATGAAATCGCTCTTGAGAGTCCATTGCTAATGGAGCTGCTTACTTATTTTTGAAGTCGTATATAAACAACTAGCATTATTAGTACACAATTACCAGAGAGTAATCACAGAATTACTGTAAACATAGTCTACAGTAAAACATACTGCAAATTAATATTCATGCATTCTTCTAATCTATCATTTGGAGCAAATACATGAATCCGATCTAAACTTCATCACAAAAGCATAATGTCACCAGGGGAAACTGGAATGTTTTGTACTTCAAAAATTAAAGGGAAAGATCCCGTGATTATTTTCCTGTTTCTGGGGGAATGGCTGCTGATGCACAATTCAGCAACATGTTGTGTCAGTCATCAGGAGGAAAAGGAAAGCTACTTTTAGACATGCTTTTATGCAGAGATATTGTAGCGTTCAGTGAAATGTGTGCAGCTGAGTCCAACAGTGCTGTTTGACAGCCTGACACCTGTATTTGCAGGAAGCCTAAGGTTAAGGATAGCTAAAGGAACATGTTTGAATTTTGCTGTAGATAAACAACCGTAGGTGTTTTGTCCTCTAAAGCAGAAAGAAATAGGTAAACTAATAAAACTAGTGGCCTGGAAATCCATGTTGTGTAGCTCATTCATAATAAAATGCAAGTTGTTTGCTCTGCTTAAAGTACTCTTTGACACATTCTTCACACAATTGGGAATTGGCTAGTACACTAAATTAAATGGGAGTAATTACAGATTGGTTAAGTATTTCCTATTTCATTAATATTAACACTTCAGTTTTATGTGTTTGGGGGTGATTTTTGATTATTCATTTTTAGACGGCCAGAAGTCAGTTTTTCAAGGGATAAATGACCAGAAGAATAATAGCTGTATAGGTGCAACTCTTGTAGAACTGAGCAGTAAAAAATTGAAAATTGAGAATTCAAATTGAGATTGCTGAAACTAGGAGTAACTTTTGAAAATCTAACTTGAACATAGTCATACAGAAAGAATGGCAAAGCTGATTTTTGTCTCTCTATTAAAATTTTTGAGAGTTTAGGAAAAATAGAAGGAGAAAACTGTAAAATTGTGATCAATCTTCTGCTTTTTAAAAAGACTTGTCTGTGAATGTCATTGTTCTTACGTACCCATTTCTGCAGAGGTCCAAGTGGTTAAGTTCTGTAGAAATAAAGGCCATAATAGACCACAAATTATTTTTAGCTTGGATATTTCAAGACCAAAAGTCTTGTTTCCACAAAGCTGCAATTGTAAGGATTAGCTTCCTAGTGAGAACTGAGCACTCTTATGTGGTGATATGACTACAGGATGGGTTAGCACAAGTGACCTTCAATGTATTTGATTATCTAAGTCACAGAAACCGTGATGAACCATGTTCATGAACTCCCTGGTTACTGAAGGCTGTGTATACTCTTGTACTTCCAACCCCTATATTTGTTTCTCTTATATTCAAGAAACAAACTGTGGTGCTGAACAGATGCTCAGAAATTGTACATATGTTGTTTCATTTTTCTTTCATTTAACTTGCTTTCACCTATATAGAATGCTTTAACAGCATTCTATACTGTGTTGGATACAGGGCTGTCTGTTGCCTCGTGGTCTGGGAATGTATCTGAAAGAATGATGGGTTCTCTGTTTTACAGAAATTCCAAAAACATTAAATGGAATCATGGCAAAGCCTGTTTTCCTTCCTGCTCACAAAAGAAAGCATTCTTACATTTCCCATTACTTCAGCCTTTCTCTCAAACTATGTCCAACTATAGCTCAACAAATGAGGCAGAGCATTACCAATGAATGTCTCCTTACAGAGGTAATGCTCATAGTTAGAAATATTATAATAGAGCTCACGTTTAAAGAAAAACAGAATAGAGATTAAGCAAAAAAGACTAATGCATATTTTTCAAACATATTTTAACAGAGGATGCTCCAGTGAAGTAGAATTATGCTGAATGTAAGATAGTATGAAGTTGAAGGCATTTTCAGGCACCAGGTGTTGTAGGAGAGGTAGGTTTTGCTGCAGTAATTGTGAGGGGACAGAAAGAAAGCTGGCCTAACCTTAAATCTCTTTTGATTACCAAGGTCACAGAAGCCATCAAGAACCACATTTGGGAATTGTATGATGAAAGGATGAAAGTGTTTAACAGGGAATCTGAGGCATCAAGGGGAAGGAGGGCAGAACAGATTCTTGGTTATAATACTAATATAAAAAAAGTCATGTGTGACTTATATACTTGTGCTTCTTTATGCATATCCTTTGAGGATACTTTATGCTTGATGACTAATACTATAGAATCTAACCCTTTGAATTTTAAAGATGTGTTCACCAATGTTTTGCAGCATATGTGGCAGAGGTTGTTTAAATGTGAATTCGTAGATACAGATTCTGCAGGAAAGCTAAAAAAAATTGATTGAGTGATAGAATACAACAACCAGCTGACAAAGTTTAATGAGAAATGATTCTGTATGAAACAGCAGGTAGCTTGATAGCAAGAAAGGACACAGAAAAGGCAAAGAGAAAAAAAATAATGACATTATTTTGAGAAAGGTTATTGTGCTGTAAGAGTTGAGAAGAATGGGTGTCTCTGGAAAGTTCTTAAAATCTGACATGAAAACTCTGTTCTGCATGTGCCAACAATGAAAGTTTCTATTCTAGGACATAGGTAACAAATTGTGTGTTAACTTCTTGCTGGGCTGAGGACTTATTTTAATACTTATTTCCTGTCTGTCTGAAAAAAAAAAAAAATCTGGGTCAGTCAATTCCGTGTACTTGAAAAAGGACCAAAATGAAAATTGAAAGATTTAAATTTGTATCCCTTGATGGGAAGATAATGGCAGTGCTAATGGTAAGCATTTACAGCTATATAGAGAGGAAGATCAAGAAGAGGGTTAAAAATCTAGGAGAGCACTTAGATATATAGGTAACATTGAGCAAAGAAATCAAAAGACAATGACTGACTTATTCCTGATTTTTCCTTTATTCTGGCTATATTTTTGTTCCATATATTTCTTCCGTTGAATAAAAAGGAATATAGCAAATTTTTTTTTAAGTTTTTTTTTGTTTCAGATAAAAATTATGTGATGATGTATCATCTCTACTCAAAAATCACAAGAAAAGAATTTGGAATCCTTCATAAAATGGTTAGGAAGATCCAGCTATGTATCTGACAGCTCTGACATTAGATTAAGGCAGGACGCTGTTTTATTCCTACTGTTTCAGTTATTAGGAAAGTTGACCAGTTATGGCAAAACTATCTTGCATATGCTGATGATTTAATTGCAGAAGATGTAGTGCAATAGATGACTGAAATGTGAAGGAAACAAAAAACAAATGGGATTTAATTTAATGAAGAAAAATTGCTCATGGTTATATGCCAACAGAAATGTTCTGGATGAGCATACCCAGCAGTTGATGATCATGAATACAGAAGACCATTATGTAGAAAGGAGTGAAAATGAGGAAGGGGACAAGGGCTCGAGCACACAATGTAAATACCTATTAATTTAACCTGTAGCAAAACGGTAGCTTCAGCAACCAAGTTTCAGCTATGAAAACTATTATTAATCTTACTATTTTTGTGGGTATTAGTAAAAGCAACTTGACACTTTCAACAGAGTATTGAGGTGTTTTTGAGCTGAAAAATGAGACTGATGTTTGCAAGAGATGGTCTGATAAGGTAATATGAGAGGTAGTAACGGGCAAAGGGTAAAGGCAGTTTAATTATCTCATATTCAGAAGATAGGTTCAGAGGTTCGGATGGTGGGAGACAAACAAGCTCTGTCTCTCAGTAAAGACCATTCTGATGGTGTTTGACTGGTGACCAGACATTGAGAAGAAGGAGAAATAATAATGATTTGGGAGGAAATGATCAGTGAAGGGGGGGAAATTTTGTTACAACAGGGTGAGGGCAAATTATCAGTGTGCCCCAGGATGTATATGGTTTCAAGAACCTGGATCAAGTGGATTAGTATCCCATTAAAATAAGATGATGGCACTTGCAGAGTGCATCTCTACCCTGTGACAAATGGCAGCAGTCTCTGGCTCTAAGGGAGTAATAGGAGAAAGAAGCTTTTGTGGAGAATATAAAACTTGTCATGAGAGATATCACAGCCTCAATTAGACGGGAGAATATACCATAATGGATAATTCTGTACTGTGAAGGTGATAGAGTGTGATTCAAAGAGACATTTTCTTCCCAAATTTCTGTGATTGTGTGACACAGCTTTGATTCTTGATTTATAGCCTTTCATTTGTTACAATCATTTTTGGAAAGGATGGGATTTTAATATTTCTGTCCCTTGTTCACTGGTTGCATAAAAAGTAACAGCAGAAGATGGCAGCAGAGATTGCTGACTCTGTCTTGTTTCTTTCTATGTGCAGCAGAATATGGATACTCAGTGAAAGAACACAGGGTGAACTTTTCTTTAAACATACTGATTTAATTCTGGCAAGATAAATTCATTGACTCTAGGAGCATATTCATCAGTTAATTTTTTATGGAAATGATGTGGGAGTTATGAAAGAAAAAAGACATTCCCTGTCCTTTCCATACGTCCTAATGGCAGCACTCGCAAGCAGATAAAACAGTCCTTGCACAAGACTGTGGGCACATTCCCCTTACATAGCTCTCCTGCCTTATCAATAGCTCACCAGAGGCAGGTGCCCTACATTCCAGAAACATATAATAGATTGAAAATTACTAAGAAGCTCTGAAAAACTTTATATAAAGTTGCTTAAATTTCAACAGGTGACTCAAAGCACAGCTGTTAATGCCAAAAAAAGCATCTTTGCCAGACTAGTCTTCCTCTAATAGCAAACCATCGTTAGCATCTGCCTGTAGGTTAACTTGACCATCTCATTACAGGCAGTGCATGTGGGTGTGAGTGTAGATACATCAATGTATCTACAGATACAGAGTATTACTCTGACAGAGTAATGTCTTTTTTTAGACCAACTGATACACCTGGAAAACAAAAGCTTTTGGACACTCAGTCCGCTTTTCATGTCACAGAGACATGTACCTATGCCAATTTGTGCACAGACTATGGCTGTGCTTTGTGGCTTATCCTGCCCCAGGGAGAGCCGGTGTGTTGTTTCTCAGATACGGGGGAATACCAAGGTGATATATTTATAGAGGGTGGAGCTGAGGTAAATGCAGTAGAATATTAATTCCAGGTTTTTTTCCACAGTGCCACCGCTGCCTCACTACCCAAAGTGTGTTTGAAACATCTGTCTGTTTCTACTCTGGCTGCTGCACACTAATGTCTTTGTGCTTCTGCCTGTGCCTAAGGAAGCTCACTTGAAATCTGTCTGTGCTTTTGCTGCTTTTCTAATGGCTAGAGTCAAGATGCTCTTGCTTCTTTTTTTTCATCCAGCATCTCTGCTTCTGTGCTGAATATTAACTGTTCGTAGAACTGTGTAACTGGGGCTGACAGACAACTTAATTGCTTGAGTGAAGACAGAGGCATGACTCAGGTTTGCAAATTCAAGCCTTCATTAGCCTTCAAAATGGTTCAGATTAAAGGAAAAGGAAAATCAGTGGGTGCATAATAATGCTTCCTGGAGGTGGCATTTTCTAGAGCATCCTTGAATTCTGACAGGAATTTTCTGTGCTGTGTTGAAGAACTTTTGCTGTCTCCCTTCCCAGTTGTAAGTGATTGTCACTTGTTAGACAGGAGACCTGGATTTAGGAATATGTCAAGTTTTTTGACTAATAGCTACACAGTATTATGTCTTTAGTGTCTTATACGTACTTTTCTGTCTGGTGAATGTAACTCAGTTGTTTTTCTCTGGTAATTTCCTTATGGTCCTACTACAGGTCAAAGTATTCATGACCACTGTGTCAACCAGAATGAATTTCTGAAGGAGTAAACTTGGATGTGGACATCATATCCTACCTCAATATTCCTTTCTTTAGGTTGGGGTGAGAGCACTTACTCTTCTTAATAAACTTAACTTTTCCTGGTATTTTTTTGCTTAGAGCAATCATGAAAGGATTTGAAAAAAAATTAAAGTACCCCAGAATGCATTCAGTTGAACAATGCTTGTTTCTAAGCATGGCTTCTAAGCATGGCTTCTAAGCATGGCATAAATTGTCCTTTCTGTCACAGATTTCAGTGTGTTGCAACAAAAGGATGATAATTTATTGTGTCTTTCTCTGAGACTACCTGCTATATCTTTTTTTGTTACCTGGGGCTTTCATTTGTACTTAATTTGGCTCATTTGTACCGGTCTTTCAGAAATCAAGTGTAAAAAACATATATAATTGTGTGATTTCTGACTGGAAGTTCTGGTGAGAAGCTGTTAAATTGTTTCTGTATAAACTTTGTTTAATGTGGTTGCAGGCACCACTGGTCCTTGTCTAGCTATTAAGCAAAGGACTTTCAAGATCAGTGTCTGAATATGTGTGCCATATTTAACTTTTAAAAGTGTTGAAACTGCCACAGGGAGAGCCTCTTTATGTCCTAAGATGTAACGGTCTCATCTACTTCTATGATGTCGTCTTCATTGGTGGAAAATTCATTTTTCATTGGTGGAAAATTCAGTCCAGTGGAAACTTCTATTGAAGGTGCAGACATCAAGTATTTGGCCTGCATTGCTGTTCTTGTGAACATAAAGCTAGCTGGACTCATACCAGCAGGAGTCGGTGTGCAGATGTGGATGTGGATAGAGACTTCTCATTAGTCAGCTTACCTACTCTGATCTTATCTCAAGTAACTAGTGACAGAACTAGAATCCCAGAACTTCTGGCACTTTCCTACTCATCCTTAGTTGGTTTGGACATCTCTGCCTCATTAAAGATGCTGATCTGTTCAGTTTTGAAGGTCCTGTTCCATTTTTAATATCTTAAAGACAGATGGCTCTTATGGGCACAAGAGGTTCACATTTTATTCTGCCATTAGCAGTGAAAAGAATTCTAGAAGAGTATGTCTTCTTTATGAGTTATTTAACCACTTCAGGTTTTAATTTCTTTAAACTTTATGGGAGTACTCATGGAAGGAATTCACTTGACAGCAGAGAAATCTGGACAGAGAGGAGTTGCTGCTGCTGCGTAGAAGCATTCCTTGACTGCCTTGCTCTGAACAAAAATTCATCTCTACAAAAATTCTGTGATGCTTTCTTTAAGACACAAGACATCAAATTGGTAACAGCTATCATATTCTACCCTAGTGACTGCTGAATTCAATGATGCTGGAGAATCACAGAATCCCAGGCTGCATGGCATTGGAAGAGACTCCAGAGGTCATCTGGTGCAACTTACCCAGAGCAGGCTGCCCAAGCCCATGTCCAGACAGCTTTTGAATGTCTCCAAGGATATTCAGAGTCCTTTTTTCATGAGTTCTTACCTTTTATATTTGTCGTGAATACAAGTTCTTTTATGACACTGAGAGACTGTCTTTCAAAAATGTATCTTAATTTTTGAACTATTCCAATAAAAGCTGTGATAGAATGAGTTGAAATCTTGGGGGGAGTTTCCTTGGTGACCTTGATCGTCTATGCTTCACTTTTTCTAAGGGTAAAGTGGGAGGAAAAATGGCACCTTCATACATCTCTCTGTAGTGAGTCACAGTATAATATTCTATACTATGAATTGGTTACTTGGGTTTTTAACTGACTGAGAAATAAAAGAAAGGCTATAAAGCTCTTTCATATACCTAACATTAAGTGACTTTCATAAAGAAGCAGATGAGAAAAATATTTAGATACAGTCTTTTATTTCTTTCTCTGCATCTGTGCTTATAGCGCCTGGCACAAGAATCTTTTGAAATGCTTTGTAGTGTTGTGCTAATTAATATGTGCTTTTTATCTCCTTTTGGTTGCTGGGGGAACTGGGGCAGGTATTTAATTTGTCTGCAATCACACAAAGAATTAATATTAGAATGATGACAGAGTCTGGGAGTTGCCCATCCCAGACTAACCCTCTACATCGCATTAAAAACGTGATTCAGTTCCGAATGTTAATGTTGATATGCCTTCCTCAGAACAAGCATATGAAGGAGAAAAAGGACTTTTGGAAATTTAAGATACCTAGAGTATCTCATAAATTAGAAGGTAACATTGGGAGAAAACCACTAAAGATATGGTCAATTCAAAATAAGGATAGAGATGAAAACGCCATTATGTTCATGAAAGGTAAATAGAAAGCTTTCTTAGAGTAAATGGAGGATTATTCAGAAAGAAAATGAAATAGTAGAAAACTCTATAATAGTGTGTACAACTGGAAAAAGGTATGTGAATAATTATGCTTACAGATCCAGGGCTTCTATTGCTTGTTTCTTTTTCTGTGGAAATTTATCTACATCACCAGTATGTGGTTATAGTTACAGAGGAATTGGGCTAGTGACATCTGGCCTCCCTTTCTCATTCTGTCATTGCATCTGGTTTTCTAGCCCTGAGAAAACCATTCAGCTTTTCTTTGTGAGCTGTGAGCCCCTCTTACACACTTTCAAGTTTTTTTTGGAGAGAGAAGCTGCATGTAAATAGTCTCTTTGCATATAGGAAGCAGGAAGAGAAAGCATTTTATGCGTTTCTTTCTTGCATGTTTCTTCTGAGGTGGAAGACCATACAGCAGTCATGGGCCTCTGTTAGCCATGTCCCCTGACCAGTAAGACTGTAAGCACAGCTACATAGGACTAGTCAGTGTGCCAGTTAATACATATATGCAAAATGGAGGATTGGGCATCAATGTCAGCACACGCAGGTGAATTTGTTGTGTTCTGGCACTGAAAAAGCAAACATTTTTACCTGTTTTTTCTTCTAAATTTGCATTTTTTCCATATTAGGAATGAGATATTCCTCTCCCATGGCTTGGTATATAATGTGGTACTCAGCCTGAGTATCAGACTAAATCTAACTTGGAAAATTTAATTCTAACAGCTCCTTTGGTCATTCGATCATTTCTATCTATGAAGAGTTTTCTGTGTCCAGCAAGGAAGAAAAGGAAGGAAATGGCAGCATCCAGGCATCCTATTTGTTTGCATCAGGTTGGTGAATAAACTTAGCTAATAGCAAGTACAAGGTGAAGCCTATAGATGTGATGGAACTATTTTAAAACTTTGTATTTAGAATTATTTTACAGCCCATCTGTTTTGAGTTTTCTGTGTATATTTAAAGTAAGATAATCCCCTAAAAGTAGTTACTAACCATTTCTTTTAACAAATACTGAAATGTCTCATCAACATTCTGCAGGTTTATATACAAAACATTTTTTATATATAATTTAATATTATATAGTGTGAGTATATGCTATATGCACCTTGGATCAGGGAAGCGTCTTTAAATTCCTACATACTCTGCAGTGACATAAAAAGGGAGAAGAAGAAAAATATATTCTTTTTTTTCTCTCAGCATTAGGAATTCAATATTATTCAGTGGAATAACTGTAATGGAAGGAAGGTCCTTTGAGCTCCTAAGGTGAAACAAAAAGGTTCTGTGAAAAACACAAAACTAAAACTGTTCAGCTGTTTTGTGTTAAAGTGCTATTCAGAGGCAATTGCCACAATGAATTCAGTGAGAGCTGGTTTCCTTTCTGGGTGATACAGATTTCTTGTGCAGTATCTCTCAATGTACCTTTCTATAAGTTGTGATTAGATGGACTATTAATAAACTGACATTGTCACTTAGTTATCCCATGTGAAGAAAACGTCAACCCATCTGTCTGGCATTGATATTTTGAATTGAAAAGGAAGTATGATTGTTTAAAGTTTAACCTCCCTAATGTTTCAGTTAATCTTCCTGAAAAAGGATTTGACAGAAAACTCCATGAATTTCCTCCCCAAGTGTGAATGTGAATATGGGCATTTATAAAAACAAAGGAGTAAGTAGGAAAAAAAAAGTCTACATCCTAAACTCACAGATGCTTCAGGGACCTCACAAACATTAGACACTTTGTCATTAGCTTGCAGAAGGCTTTTGTCCTCCTTTCTAACAATCTGGTTCCTCCACAAACTACATGACATCCCTTGGTTCTATGGACTAGAGAAAACAAGTTTTTGTTCTTCTCCAATAATGCTGGCAAGGAAAGCTCATTAAGAGGCTGGCCAATGTGGTACAAGATATATAAGACACTTAATGCATAGAAAATCAGTAATTCTTTTTTTCTTCTGAGGTCAAATTGTTGTTCACTGCTATGAAAATGCAAATCTGGAAATGAATAGTTTCTACGGAGCAGGTCCCTGACTAGAAATATGTGGGAATTCAGGAACAAAAGGAAGAGGCTTTGCTGTAGGATATAACACAGATTTTATTCAAGCCAAACTAGAATATGATGAACTTGGCTCGTCAGCTCAAGAAAATAGGTTTTTTGATGAGATTGATAATCTCTTGGAGATAGAGTCTGTTTTTTCAATCTGGGTACTACTTCCTTTGTAGTCTCTGGCAAAACATGAACAACTTGAATCAAAGAGAAATAGACTAAAGACATGTAGGAAAGCTCTATCAGACTGTAAGGACTTTAGTCAGTTTGCTTAAGCATGGTTCTAACAATAAAAATATAGTGTCAAATAGTACAAGCAAGTTCTTGGAACTGCTTTGTTGTCCCTTTATATATATCAGGGTTACAACCTATTAGAAAGTCTATGTAGATTTTGCCTGATTGGACAACTAATTACTGTAGCTTAATCCTGTATCTGTGTATCTGCAACACTGCTTTGGTGTTTTCATCGTCTGGGAAATAACTTGCTAGCTTCTAAATGCTTCTGCAAGATGGATAAACTGAATGAACAGAAGAGGTGAAGAAGCTTCATGCTATTTCTTCATATGAATGCCAGTATGATTGATTTCAGAAAAAAGGAAATAGTTTCCCTTGAGAAGTATATTATCATTTTCTTGCATTCCTTGATGCCTTCCTCCCTGCATGTGAAGAGTAGAGAAGTCTCCTCCTGGGCTATAATGCTTAAAAACTAAAAGACATCTCTGGATAAACTGCTCTGTGACCAAAAAGATTTGAAATGGGTCAGATTGATTATACTCAAGCTGACATTTATAAGTGATGTTATCTGTTGGCTCCAGCTGTAGAGCACAGACAAAGCAGAAATACATAGGGACAGGGTAAAACTTCTTTGCTGCAGTGACAGTGTAACCTTGCCCAGAGGCTGGTTAAGTGAAAGGCAACCAGAGAGCACTTAATTGGTTAGATTTACTGATTTACTCATTATTGTGATAAGATACAATTACTTAAAGGGAAACTGTCAGCTCAATAGAGGAGAAATGGCTTGATTTATTTAAAACTGGTGAGAAACAGAAAAAAAATGTGGTAACTGCCAGCTCAGGAGGAGAAATATTGTCAACAGATATTAATTAAAACCTAATGTACGGGACTCCTTTCAGGTAGTCATGGTTCCAAGTATGGTGGAAAGAACAAGGAGAACGGAAGTTTAAATTACCACCCTGGTGTGAGTGAACTGAGCAGAATGGAGAAAGAAAATATCAGCTCAAAACCCCACTGCCTTGATACTGGCCAGTGATGAGGCAAAAGCCATGCAATTGGGATAAGACATTCAAATGCTACTGAAGATCCTTGATCAACCCGGTTGAAAAAGAAAAGCCCAGGAGGTGGTATTTCAGAGGGCTAGCGAACACCAATCTGTTTAGAGTGGTTCGAGTGTTAGAAGGAAAGTGATTAAATAAATATCTATATAAATAAAACATCACATATACATGCATGCACACACACACAGAGACATGTAAATACAGACATTAAATATAGTTAGTCATAGAGGAAAACCCCTCATTATTCTACCCTTATGATTTTCTTTTTTTTGTTCAAACAGGTAGAAATTACTGTGTTCTGAAGTAAGAAAAAGATGGCTCCTTGATTGAATTAATTAGCTATATTTGGCCCTGCCTTGGGACAAGTGTGTAAGGGATGTACTAGATGACCTCTTAGTGCAACTGTTTTTTTGCATTGAGGCTGTGTTGCTCTTTCTTTGGCAAATTATTATGAAATCAAAGCTAGTTGAGGCAGTGGCAGGACTGTTGATAAGACCAGAGCCAAGGATGCACCTGGGGCTTACTTTTCCTCTCCAGTGCCAGGAGCTTCTGCTCAGGTCTGTGAACTGATCAAAGATCAGAAAAGCAAGGAACCATAGAACAAGTGGAAAGGGTTACTTTCACAACTCCTCCTGCCTGTTATCTTCTTCTCCGTGGCTCCAGAAAGGGGTTACTTTCACAAGTTCTCCTGCCTGTTATCTTCTTCTCCGTGGCTCTGGAGACTCTTGTCCCTGTGCTAAGGTGGGCAGCGGGTGATAAAGGGGTTGGAGTCAGGAGAACATCTGTTAACTTCAGTGGAGGCAAGCAGGATAGGGAAACCAGCTGCATTTCTAAGCTCTGATTGGATTGAACCCCGATACTGAATCCCTCCTGAACAGTCCTTCTAAGATCTGTAAATAAGCCCATATTTAGAGTATGAAAATGCTAGCAAAGTAATGCTGTTGCAATACTAAAGGGCATGAATTTTCATTTATTGACCTCCTTTATCAAACTGGCATGAGCGTAGATTGCCATTTTAAGAGGAACAATAAGTAATTACAGCAATAATTGGCCTTTGCTCTTAAAGCTAGTACACCTATGGCCACAGAAGGAGATTACGGGGGTTTTAATTAAGCAAAATAGTGAAGACTTCAACAACGTTTCCAGCTCCCTAAATATTATTGTGAATTTTGTAATAGTTGGCACTACATTACAGCATTGGCTGCTGAACCAGTAGGTCCTGGTCTGAGAATTTCAGCCGCCATTCAGAACAAATAGGCTTCTACCTTGTGTGGACAAGGAAAAAATTTAAAACACGGTGTTATGGGAATATAGGAGATAGCCTCCAGGGCTGTTCAAAATTATGAAGCCAGCTGCTGCTTTGTTAGCTTTCCTTTTAAAGCATTTTGTTTCCCACCCCCCCCCACCCCTTCCATTACTACTTCGCCAAGTGAGTATTAAAGATTGAGAGATCAGAAAGCAAGAAACCTCTACACATTTTTTCTTTCTTTTTGGAAATATAACTTTCAGGATTTTTATGATCTGGCTCATAATGTCTGAATACTGCTTCATTTTACATCTTATTTAAAGCACAACCTTTCCATTAGATCATTATCTTTTAGCATTCTGGGAAGCTGGCTCAATGTTGATTTAAATGTGAATTCAGTCTGCAGAGTTACCAAATTTGTTTCCTCCCTCAAATGATTTTTCTGTAGTAATTTTACAATACATGCTTACATCTTCTAAATGAACAGATCAGTTCAGTTTGATGCAGCTGGACTGAACATCACCCAAGGACATATATCTTTCCTTTTTTTCCCCTCTTTTTTATTATCACATGTTGATTTTCTTGTTTTAGAAAGTGATAGCGAGGAAAAAAGTGCAAAAACTTCAAGTTTTTGGATGATGTTTTTGCTCCTGTTTCAAAAATTAGAATTTCCTCATCAAAAGATGCACTCAACAGTAAGGGTCTAATTTTTGCTGGTAGATATGCCATTGAAATTCCACTGATGGAAAGACAAACCAGTTTCATGGAATGGAACAGAATATGTGGCTGCAGAAGCCAGTGACAATTATTCTGGGGGTTTTTTTTGAGCACTGGACCTGCAGTTACCTGCAATTTGGTTTGCTATTCTGTAGCTAAGTAATCTTTCAGTAAAGATGAAATGTGGTTTTTGAAGTGAAGGAGATCAGAGAACAGAAAGGAAAAATATTCACAGGAACTCTAGAGACAGGGGGGGCATTTATGTGGCTTGTGAAGAGTAGTATCTTAAAAGTATTGTAAGAATTATGCAGTGAAATAATATGAAAGGCTTCTGGAAATGTTTCAGAGTGTTGTTCTTTCATGTCACTGCTGTGGGTGGAAAGGCAACATTACTGATAGGAGGACAGTGGTTTAGCATCAGTGTGCAGAAGCATGACAAAATGTATGGGGTTTTCATTCCTGAACAGAACTGGTTTTGATAGAGCCTGCCTAGAACCAATGGTAAATTTTTAATGAAATGTTTTTACACTATGGTTGCCAGAGAAGTATTTAATGAGGAATATATTCTGGAATGTTTTTCCTGGATGAAATTAGTGTTTTTTGCTTCTGCAAGTGATAGCAGTTAGATCCCCAAACCCTGAAGTGTTACGTCTCAGTGATCTGGTCAACAGAGGACATTGTTTCTTAGTGTCAGCAGACTTTCCTGGGAAGTTCTGTTGCCTGTTAGGGAGATATGCACTGAAGAAGCCATTTAGCAGCTTTAAAGGTTCTCCTTTAAAGTTGGAGCTGTGGTAATTTTTTTAATATATGTGTGTAGGTATACACATGTGTATGTGTGTGATTTATACATATTTTAATAATATATATAATATATAAATTTATATATATAATATATGTAAAAGATGTCTAGAAATATAATATTTTTTTTACAAGAGAGGTGGTAGAGGTGCTATTAGAGTTGATGATCGTAGTTGTAGCCACAAAACCCATGTAAATTATTGTTTATATATACATGTGACTGTATGATATGATGACAAAAGAGACTTTCAGTCTTATCCTGAGGTCTCAAATATTTGTCTCTCCATTTGCAAGTGCTCTGGATCTGCTTATGGATAACATGTCTCTGTAAGGAACCCATACACCTGGGATAAGCAAAGCTGCTTCCCAGAAATGTAGTTATGATATTGGTACGGTGCTGTGAACAGTGTAGACAAGTAAGAAATACAGCCTGTTACAAAGACCCCCTCCTCCTCAGTGACTTATAGTTATCTAAGGCCATGGAATAATTTTTCTTCTTAAAGAAAAACAAGACTAAGAGGAAGAATGAGTTTTCATTCTGCTAGCACATTGTCTGTTTTATTTCTAGGGTCTCTTTTGGGAAAGGATATCCTGGCAGAATAACTGAGTGACCAGAGTGAGTGCTTAAACCCCTAGAAAAATAACATGTCCCTCATGAAAAATTCTGACCTCAAAAATGTTGACCCGCTATGTTCAGTTGAGAACATGATCAATGCAAGGGTTGGATGATGTGAAAACATGTATACACTTTGTGTTAACCTTCCCTGTCTGTGGAGGACAGATGATAAGCCCTTTACCCTACTGCCAAAGTGAAGAGGGATTCAATCTCTCCACTGCTTCCACTCTAATTAAATGTGGATTTTATGTAAACCGCAACCCAAACTTCTTATGAATTCAGAAAATGCTGGCTTCATTTTTCTTGTCAGGCTACAAAACTAGACCATGACAGATGAGTTTGAGCATTTGCTGATCATTCATCTACAAAACATAATAGTTTGATTCTTCCACTTATGGCTATTTACAGAAACAGAAGTTAATTAATTGAAGCATTGGTGCTCAGCAAATTATTTTTATTTTTTCCCCTTTAGCCAGATTTCACTGTATCCTAAGAAAAATGTTTAATAACATGATACGAATGAAAGATCATAGACACCATTTCCTATCAAAAGAGCACATTTATTTAGCCTTAATATAAGAATAATAACAGTGGCTACGTGTACCCGTACAAATATACTGTAACTCAATCAAGAATGCAATCAACTAGTTTGGCACTATTCATGCGGCACCTAAATAACTCAAATTAATCAAATCCCCTAGAATCAAATGGAGCAGTCACAGCTATGCAAAGCTAGTGCAAAATTTAATTTGTGTCTAATCTGCTTTGGAATATACTAGAATATTAGCATCAGTTGCCTGTTTTGGAATTCAGTTCTTTCTGGTTTTCTTCCTCTTGTTTTCTCTGTGTCTTATAGACATGAACATATTTAAGGAAATGTGATTTTAAATTTATTGTTTGATTCAAGAAGAGTAGAGAAGTCTGTACTTAAAAAAAATGTTTAGCTTTTAGCACTATTCATTGAGAGGCAACTGTGTTGCAGGAATATCAGAAAAGGAAATTATTCACTCACAAAAATGAAACTAAGCAACCTGTCTTTAGCATTGTAAGGGAATGATATCCATAAACAAAATTCAGGTGATAAGCAGAAGATTTTTGGAGAGGAGAGGAGAGGAGAGATGTTTTCAGAATGGTAGCAGAGGCAGTCATGATGTGTTTGATAGTCCCAAGCTAGGGAGTGGTGGTGGTATTAATGCAGACTCCTTCACTTACAGAGTGACACTCTAAAAGGCCCAGTGGTGTAAAGGAGTCTGGGATCATGGGGTGATATGCAACAAGAAATAGAAATTAGAGAAGAAATGGGCTCTGAGAGGCCATGTCAGTGAAGAGAAAGAATAAGGGGGATCAGTAGAGAAATGACAAAAGAGAAGTGACGTAGCTAAAGTAACTCTTTGCAGTAGAGTTCCAAGGGCCTGTAAGGGAGGAAAGACAGTCTTTAACAAGGCAAGAAATAATAATACTGCTTGAGGAGAATTTGGACAGATGTTTTAACTGTGTGGAGAGAATAAATAGGAAAGGCTTTAATAACAGAAACATTATTTAGAATATAGATACAGGATTTGTAGTGTGAATACGGTGACTTAGAAAGATTATGGCGTAAAATGAAAGATTGCGATGAGATTATTGGTAACTTTCTGCTTCTACAAGTTTTATAAGATGATGGTGTCGATTCATCCTAACTCACCATGAAACTTTGTTGTGCGTAACTGCAGTAGTCTTCCCCCCTACAGCCTCAGACCGTAAAGACACAAGAACATGCCCGGTCATCTGTGTGCTATTCGTGCTGTGAAGTTTTCTTTGAACAAGTCAGTCAGTTGATTTATTGCTCATTTCTCTTTTACATATTAATAGATTTCAAAGACAATTACAAGATTCTCAAATGCCACTGTATCACCAGAAACTGGAACTAGAGCCTGAGAGAATTGTGGGGTTTTTTTCCAAAAATGCACAAACCAAACCATCAGCTGTTTTATATCGGCTTAGGTCCGTGGAAGCAGTTTTACACCAAAAGAGAATCAGGCTCTTCTTTCCTGCTGTTTTGTTGATTCCATCCTGTTTTCATTCAAGTGTGTGCTTCTGAGAGGATAAGCACTGAGCTGTAGTTCTTAAGGGCTGCAATCTCTTAAAATATAAAATAAATAACTGGCTTTGGGATAAACATTTTATTTCTGCCAGCGGCATAATGCTTGGGCTTGAAATTTTATCATCCAAGGAAGTTTTATCTCAAAAAACTTTTCATTCTGTTTGGCACTGAACATCCACCGAAGTAAGATCCACAAAGTACTGAATCATCTGCAAAAAAATGAGAACTGAAAAGTAGCAAGGATTCAAACCTTTCCCTAAGCATTGCTTTGAGCAAAGGCAGTGTCAGGTCTTGAATATCTGTCATTAGAACAGACTAATCTGAGACATTCATGCAGTTGAAGCATGACTGTATGGTCTATCCGGCTCCATTTGTAATATTGCAAATCCGTACAAGCAGAAACCATTTGGGATTTGCTGTGTTATCATTAGAATCCTCATTACAGAAGCAGAAGTGACCATTGCAGATAATGTTATGAAACTGTTTCTATAACATTTCAAATTTACTTGCTCATAAGTGCGAAACTTTACACCTCTTATGCTAAAGTTTTCATGCTTTAGCAATGCTGGAAATGCATTTATTTAATTTTAGTCAGAAATGAAGAAAGATAGATAAATGGTTTTGGAGAAGAGTAAAAGAAATATATGTTTATTGTATGTGTACCTCTGAATAAAGTAGGTACCCTGAAGTTTTCAGACTTCTCCAATAATTTGTTTCAAAAATGTTTATTCGCTTGCCTCATTCTATTTATCTACTTTTTGCTGACTTCCTCCTCCAGTTTTCTCTGGTCTGCACAATAGCTATAATTAATCGACTCCATAACTCCAACTTTGAAAATCTTTTGAAGAAGACCTTTCAGGTCACGTTGCTGGGCTCTGTGACAGGATGGTCAGAGCATGTGTCTTCTGAGGTGAGTTTTCTCCTAGATACATCCATATGCTGAAAAAATCTTTCTGTACAAAATTTTTCCAGTAAGGAAAGTAAGTCTTCTATTCCATTAGCACATATTTATGCATATAACAATATGGTAATACAGGCAAGTTGAAGGCTGTGCATGTGAAAATCAATCATAGAATCACAGAATGAGTTAGATTTGAATAAACCTTTAAGATCATCAACTCCAACCATTAACCTAACACTGCCAAACCCACCACCATGTCCCTAAGCACTACACCTACAGGTCTTTTAAAAACCTTCAGGGATGGTGACTCATCTGCTTCCCTTTGCAGCCTTTTGCAAAGCTTGACAACCCATCTGGTGAAGAAATTGTTTCTAATATCCAATTTAAACCTTCCCTGGCAGAACTTCAGGCCATTTCCTTTTCTCCTATTGCTTGTTACGTAGATGAAGAGACTGATTCCCACCTGGCTGCAACGTTCTTTCAGGTAGTTGTAGAGAGCAATAAGGTCTCCCCTCAGCCTCCTTTTCTCCAGGCTAAACAACCCCAGTTTCCTCATCCGTTCCTCATAAGACTTGTCCTCCAGACCCCTCACCAGCTTTGTTGCCATTCTCTGGACACTCTCCAGCACCTCAATGTCTTTCTTACAGTGAGGGAACCAAAACTGTACACAGGACAATTTTTACACAAGTACATTGGTGTCTTAAAAGTAGCTTAATCCCTTCACTTTTTATTAGTCTTCTGCTATCGTGCAACCATATCTGTGCAACCCTTTAGTAACACCAAAATTCAGTCACAAGATCATTTAAATCAGATCAAGAATTTCCAACAAAAGTTCACACTGGATAAAACACATCAAAAAGGACAAATAAGACAAGGCCAGCTGTGGACTATGGCAAGCACAGTTTAGTTGCAGTACTGCCAACCAGTGCCTCCTGTCAGAGGAAAAAAAGATAAAAGCAAGCTGAGTCTGGGTCATTCTGAGCTTTTTAGCTATTTTTCACAATTTTATCTCCTTAAAATAATGACGAGTCATTTTATTTTAGTAGTTTGGCTCATGTAAAATAATGTTCAAATTAAGTTTCCTAATTATGCATTTAAATGGAGAAGATTGTAATTTAAATTCTCATTGACTGCTAACAAGTTGTTTAATAAGGATAACCAGAGTTCAGCTGTGCATATTACATAGTTGTTGCATGATTTAAGACCCTGTGGGGTGACTCTCCACATGTTTTGCTTTGATGGCAACCAAGAAGTTCAAATTTTCACTCATATTACATGAATGTTTTCAGCTGTTTTAAGGACTGAAAAATTGGCAAAGGCATCTTGTAAGAGTTCTTTCTTACCATGTATTTTATCAAAGTCTGTAGTCTTATATCACTGTGGTACCTGAGCATCTTCCAGAACTGCATTAATGACTTGCCAAACATCTGCTGCGTGTAGTTTTCTTTGTTATTCCTGCTGTTGTTCAGCTGGAATGTAAATAGTAAATCTTACCTTTTTGTTCTCTCCAGGTTATTGTAATGTTGCAATCACTATGGTAGCTGAAAGCCTTAGAGGCTGTCATTAGAGGATAGCGGCTTGATATTTTAGGCTAATCTCAGTTTATTTTTGGTAGGATTCATGCAGTGCAAGCCCTACTAACAAGGTAGCTGTGAGCTGGGTCAAGATTTGCTCAGCCATCTGACACTGTATGTTGCTGTCGCTGTGAGGACCTGCAGTATTAGATAGGAGCTATTCCTTGATGTTTGACCCAATCTCAGGCTGGCAGTGGGCAAGCTAGCTAAGCTGTATATTCAGGAGGTGGTGAGTTTGAATAGTTTGAGTCAGTTTTCAATGTTGCTTCTTACCTCCAGGTGTAAAAAAATTTGTATAATACCATGTTCTTTTGATAACAATTTAGGATAAGCAATGTTGGATTCTGAAAAGCTTTTAATGGAGGAGGTTAAACTTCCTATTTAAGAGATGGGAAGGGAAGGAATACATCTTCTTTGTATTTCTTGATCTTTATTGCTGAAGTAGTAGGCTGGTTCCTGTTATGAACTAGATGGCTTTAAGGACAGCTCTGACTTGTAGCCATATCTAACCCCAAAGTCATTCAGTGATTACAAATGTTTAAAGGATGGTAATGCCACACCCAGTCAGCTGTTCCCACTCAGAGCCAGCTGTGGAGTCTCTTGTGCTGGGGAAATCCTTATTGTCTAATTAGGAAAGCTTTAAGAGGGAAACTGTAAGAATGACCTAGCTTCCAGGACCTAGCTTTGTGTGGATATTCAGAGAGGTGGAGGCAAACCAGGCATCTGAGAAAACCGAACTGATGAAAGCCTAGGAAAACCCTGGGTTTTGCCTCAGAAGATTCTGTTCAAGGTATTAACTTTCTGTACTGCCTATCGTTATCATTTCTAGAGGAGACTGGATCAGTACCTATATAATCTAAGCAACAAACTGTCAGTTTTTGCTATCTGTGGTACTCTTTGGGAATGTAATTACAGGCTAGGCTTCATTTGCTCCATGTATTGTGAAGAAAGAAATCATTGGGGTCTGGTTTTCTTATTTTATTCTTTGTGTGGTTGTAATATTTGTGTGAAAAATACTGAACTGCTCTTTCTCTACATTTCCACCACATCTATCAGATCCTTTTGAAGTATACCCAGAAGATTGTGTGAAGAATTCCTAAAGCATGTTGGTGAATGAATGTTTCAGAGCAAACAGTTAATTTAGTGGTTCAGTTAATGGAGAGAGGTAGGATGTTACATAAGTTCACTGAAATTAAGTTTGTTATCTATAATAGATGGTGTGAACACAGCTCCAATTGTTTTTCTTTCCTTTTTTTTTTTTTTTTTTTTTTTTTTCCCCAGTGCAAACCACTGTCCAGCAACCCTGGTGGTAGGAAGCTTAATTTGCTATTGTGCTCTTGAAGTCAGCCCACAACTACATGATGGCAGAAATACAAGTGAATTTCTGTGCCAGATGGGACCTAACTGAACATATAATTGAAACAGTGAGACCACCTGGTTACACGATGCTGTTGACTATAAAAAAGGCATACTTCTAATAGTTTCTGGTATAAACAGACCAAACAATTTTTACAGGCAGCATGGTAGAGTGTTAAGGAGAGTTGTGTTCCTTTAAAACCTGTGTAAATTCCAGTTGTGGCTGTAGATCAATGTTTCCTCTAGAAAGATGATTTAGTGGATTCCTGGAGTACCTTTTTGGTTCTCCATTTACCCAAATACTATGCAGTCGCCATGACATAGCTTTCATTTTCTCTTGTGATTTGAAGAAGTTATGCATAATCCACCTCTGATTAATAATCCAGTCCTCTAAGGTACCAAATACTTTCATTTCCCATTCATTTCATATTTTATGGGGCCCTAAAAGTTGATGTAAAAGAAATACGTTTTGGAACACCTATGTAGGTATTACGATCTTTTTTTTTTTTTATAAGTAGATAAATTGGGCCCATAAGGCTTATTGTGATTAAAAGCTTCACTGCTTATGGTGAAATTCTAGAGCTACCCATATTGCTGTTATTAGCATATAAATGCTCTTATCTGCCAGAGTTGGACATAATCATGAAATATGCCATCATTCCAGGATGAAGTTGGGAGCTGCCTGGGGTCCCATAACATTATGAGAATGAAGTAGCAATACTATTGTCATGGTTGAAGAACCACCTTCATTACCAGCCCCTCTTTTTTGAAACTGGTAATTTCACAGGAAAAAAAGCTTACGTGTTAGGTAAAATCTCTGAGACTTATTTTAATGTCAGAGGTGACTTTTTTTCCAGTAGGGTGACTTTAATACCTTTACATATTGTCATTTTCTGAGTAGCAAGAAAAGCTGTTTTAACTTTAATTATTCCAAATTCTTTGCATACCCATGGAAAACAAATAGCTTCTTAATAGTCGAATTGTTAGGGATTTAATCTTCATGTAAGACAAGCACCACTAGAAAGCTTTTAAGATATTTATGCCATATTTTAATCGTGTGGTCAGTTTCTCTGTGGAGCTTTTTAGGATCTACTTTCTCCTTATTTGTGTAGTTTTGTCTATTGCCGCACAAGAACCTCTGGCGCGATCATCTACAGGGCTTTGCATGGAGGCAGAAGCTGACTTGGTCTTTCATCCTGCCTCTTTCTTTGTCTGTGGAATATAGCTAAGAACATCCTTGATGGAGCTTTTCTGTGGACCAAGAGAAAGGCAAAATAGAACAAGCATCTTTCCATGCAGCTTTATTTTCCAGAACTGCTGGGTGGGTTTACATTCTGCTCATAGTATTGCAATACTCGGGCCTTATAAGGAGATGTAAACTCCACTAATGCGCATAAAAAGTTAGATGAAATATAATAGATCAAATAAACTAAACTGTTACTTAAACTGTGTGTTTCTTTGAATTTCATATGGCTAGGATAAAATTTTTTACTATGCATATTTCAGTTGTCACCAAAGGCTTATAATGCCACGATAGATGTTATTTATGCAGGACATATAGCCTCTGTGAAACTTCAATGGAAATCTTAGAAGAGTGTCTAATCATGAAAGGTTTCCAGCTTGGTTTGTAGACTAACAGATAAAACTGGCTATAGAAAAGATAAGTATCCAACCTTTGAATCTTTATCTAAGATGAACCTTTTGAGGTTCTGCCCTCACTACTTTTCTAAGGGGTACAGATGGTATCAGTTCTCTGTCTCAAATCAATCAATGTCAAGCCTGGATTTATTTTCAGCAGTTTGTGGAGGATCCATTGATAGCATGCATCCTGTTCTTTATTTGTGACCCCAACTATTAAGATTGAATCCATATGTTTATTAATTCCACAAGAAATCTGCCTGAAATCTAAGGTGAGTAATTTATGAGCTCTGGCTATATTATAGGAACCTTTCTGTAAGAAAATACGATATTCTAAAAAAAATTACTCACTTGTCTTCATAATCATAAATTATTTTGTACCTAATTACAAACAGACAGTCTGAATAATTGTCTTCATTGAGAGCTGTTTGACACTGAGAATATACTGCCTTTTTTATAAACTTTTTAATGTGTAGCCCATAAATATGTCACAGCTAAGGAGTACTGCATCTTTAAGTATATTAAATGCAGTCTTGTGTAACCAAACATAATAGGATTTTTAAATGAGTTATAACTGAAGTATTTAACAAACAACTTTTTAAACTTCATACATGTGTAAAGCTTCTTTAAACTGACCAATTCAAATTAAATATCTGAAAAGAAACCTCGTTTTTAGCAGTATTGAAACAAATTACCACAATTCTTGTCTCATGTGCATTTAAAAGCAATAAAACAGTTTCAGGGAAAATGCTTTTAATTAATTCATTTAAAAAGCACCTGTTAATGGATTTTAGAGCAACACCAAAGTCAAAGAAATGTGGGAAATGATAATGCATATGCTTTGTTTCAGTGAAGGTCATGATCAAACTATTATAGTTGCTTAATGTCTGAATCCAATATACATTGTACTAACTTGCTGTAGGCTTCATTTTTAAAAACCATTCTCTTTTTTTATATTGAAAATCATCTAATTCAAAACTTAATCTTGAGTTGATGCATATTCATTAATAATGCCTCTTTTTGAGAGGATGGATTGTCATAGGAAAGATATGGTTAAGCCATTGTAGGAAACTTCAAAGATACTAACCCAAACAGCAGAACAAATGTGGAATGGGTAAGGGGATAGAAATGGAAGTAATAAAAGACAGAAATCTTAAATTAACTGGAAAAAAAAAAAAGTATCCTGTACTGGAAACTCAGGCTAAATTGGGTACAAACACATTCTGCTTTAAGTACTTAACTGTGATTTCTTCTCTAGTCCGTTTTTTAGGAAGACAACTGGCCTGTGTCCAAGCTGCATTGTTTCAGTAGTTAATTATGGTTCACTTTCAATTTAAATTTCCCAAACTTCACTGTCTGTCCACCCCAGTTACAGACCACAAGTTATGGTAGCAGTCCCTGTTTTGCTGTTTCATATGCATGCAAAACGTTGTGAAAAAAGTTTCACAACTGGCATTAGGTTTTCTTTCTGCTCTTGAGCCATACCTGCAGTGGATGTGTGGAGTTGCAAAATCTGCTAAATAGAGAAATAATGTATAGGCAAAATATTGTGCTTACCCAGGCTACTAGGATTCCACAAGAAATAGTAACTTAATATGTTAAAATAATCCATTTATATAGTTATAGTTGTGCCTTTCTTGAATAATTATGTAAGCAGATTTGGACTACATTTCAGAGGCAAATGTTAAATTTCAGTTTTATTAAAAAATTATTTGTGGATTTGAGTTATATTTGATTAATAATTCTGAGGAAAAAGAAAGGAAATTCCAGAAAACAACGAAACATTTAATCTTCAGTTACTTGACAGGATATTTTGCTTTGGAAACGCAAGCTCATTTTCCTTTGAGATTTTTCTACCACAAAATTCTTTAACATTTCAGTTTGAAGTTGCAACAATTTTTCATTTTAAAGTGTGATAAGATGAAAAAGAAGGTAAAATAAATGTATCAAGTGAAAGACCTGTTTATTTTGAGTTAAATAGATATGAGATAGAAAGGTGTTTTTTGTGGTTGCTTTTGGCTATTTCAGCATTATTGAAAAACTGTAAATTCTGTTTCAATTGACTTGCCAGAAAACATGAGAGAGGTTATTCTGAAAGAAAGAAAAATCAAAATCAAACCCCATTAATCACTGTACAGTGTGTACAGCATCTATGCTATAATTCTCTTTCTCTTTTTTGTTTTATTACATGAAAATTAAGGCCTCCGTTCATTAAACATCTTAAACATATATCACAGAATCTTTGCGGTTGGAACGGACCTTTGAGATCGAGTCCAACCACAAAAAAAAAAAGAAAAAAAATTTAAAAAAATAATATGGAGCTTAGTAAGATATTTGCATTAAAAAAGGGCTGAAGTTTAGTGTGCTCTGATGTTAGTGTGCTCCCAGGATTGTAGGCTTCATTATCACAGAATCACAGAATCTTCTAGGTTGGAAGTGACCTTAAAGATCATCTTGTCCAACTGTCAACCTAACAGACAAAAATAGACACCCGCACAACAAACAAGGAGCATCATCACTAAACCATACCTCCCAGCACTTCATCAACCCGTCTTTTGAACACCTCCAGGGATGGTGCCTCAACCACCTCCCTGGGCAGCCCATTCCAATGGCTGATAACCCTTTCAGTGAAAAAATTTTTCCTAATATCCAGCCTGAACCTCCCCTGGCGCAACTTGAGGCCATCTTTCAGAAGAGGGGAAGTAAATTAGATTAGTAAAGGGATATGTAGGTGTGTGGGAGCACCCAGCCAAACCGGTTTGAGAGCACACTAGGTGAGATGCAGGGGGTTGCCATCCGACTCAGCTTCATCTCCGCCTTGCCTTGAATGTGCAGAGATCACTTGGGGGGAGCTCGGGGCTCAGCCCGGGGTTGTCTTAAATCGAAACCGAAACAAAAACCAAATGGAGCCTCATCTCCCTTCACAAACAAAACGCCCTGAGTCCCAGACCACCATTATTCCCGTGATTTACATCACAAAATTAGCAACGGAAACTTAGCTATCACACCGTCTCAGGCATAATCCTGCACCCCCACAGAATCAGGGTACATTAACCGCAAGGTTTGGGGAGAAAGATGGGTGGGAATCCTCCAAGGATCCAGCTGGCCTGGAGGAGATTCGTCCCCGCCTTGGCCAGGACGCTGTAACTTCCCAGGGATTGAGAGACTTTACCTGAGAGAGAGGGTAAGTGATTAAGACACATACGGATGGTATATGGCATGCTATTAGGATTGTGATTGGTGCACTCTTTTAAGGTGTTCATATCTAGGGCGCTTGCGGTTTGTGGTGTTACTTGTAGGAATCATTTGGAGGCTGCAACAGTGTATTCCGCGAATTGCTTTTAAATTGCAATAGTGAAATCGCCTTGTACACATAGAACCTGCAATAGTGATGTACTGGACCTGTGAGTGAAGTCCAAATAAATTGCTAATTTGAACCTCTCAGTGAAGTCCTTTTCCCGTTTCGTCGCAGTAGGTTACTTAAGAGTCCAGATGATTTTGTAGATACGTTGAGCACCTGGGAGTTTATGGGAAGTCAGAGCTATGTTTGCAAAAACACTGTCAGTAGCTAAAGCTGAGGCAGCCTTGTTTAAAAAACAAACCAAACCAAACCTCCTACCGTAGTTTTTCCTCTGTGCTTTTGCAGCACAGTCTACTACATATCAGGGATTGAAAGAAAGATTAATTTTATAATTAAATACAGCAAATAACATATTGAAGGAAAGTGACGTATGTGCACCTTCCTCCCTGAGCTCTGCAATTCTGCTGTTGTAAGAAGCCTTAATGGATTATGGAAAAATAGGTGTGGTAGTTCATTTCTTTAGTCAACAGTATTTTTGTTTCTCCATCAAAATACTAAACCGAGAGAAGGAACATTTTCTTGGCTGGTATCTCACTTCTTAGCCTGTGAGATTTCTGGGTTAGGTACATGGAAAATAAGAAAGTCTGGTGGTGGACACACAGTTGGACTGGGCTGCTATGACAAAAGACAGTTGTAATTCTGAATTCTTTATACAAAAACCAAATGGAGCCTCATCTCCCTTCACAAACAAAACGCCCTGAGTCCCAGACCACCATTATTCCCGTGATTTACATCACAAAATTAGCAACGGAAACTTAGCTATCACACCGTCTCAGGCATAATCCTGCACCCCCACAGAATCAGGGTACAATAACCGCAAGGTTTGGGGAGAAAGATGGGTGGGAATCCTCCAAGGATCCAGCTGGCCTGGAGGAGATTCGTCCCCGCCTTGGCCAGGACGCTGTAACTTCCCAGGGATTGAGAGACTTTACCTGAGAGAGAGGGTAAGTGATTAAGACACATACGGATGGTATATGGCATGCTATTAGGATTGTGATTGGTGCACTCTTTTAAGGTGTTCATATCTAGGGCGCTTGCGGTTTGTGGTGTTACTTGTAGGAATCATTTGGAGGCTGCAACAGTGTATTCCGCGAATTGCTTTTAAATTGCAATAGTGAAATCGCCTTGTACACATAGAACCTGCAATAGTGATGTACTGGACCTGTGAGTGAAGTCCAAATAAATTGCAATAGTGAAAGGAAGACCTCAATAGTGAAATCACCTTGTACCCATAGAACCTGCAATAGTGACGTATTGGACCTGTGAGTGAAGTCCAAATAAATTGCTAATTTGAACCTCTCAGTGAAGTCCTTTTCCCGTTTCGTCGCAGTAGGTTACTTAAGAGTCCAGATGATTTTGTAGATACGTTGAGCACCTGGGAGTTTATGGGAAGTCAGAGCTATGTTTGCAAAAACACTGTCAGTAGCTAAAGCTGAGGCAGCCTTGTTTAAAAAACAAACCAAACCAAACCTCCTACCGTAGTTTTTCCTCTGTGCTTTTGCAGCACAGTCTACTACATATCAGGGATTGAAAGAAAGATTAATTTTATAATTAAATACAGCAAATAACATATTGAAGGAAAGTGACGTATGTGCACCTTCCTCCCTGAGCTCTGCAATTCTGCTGTTGTAAGAAGCCTTAATGGATTATGGAAAAATAGGTGTGGTAGTTCATTTCTTTAGTCAACAGTATTTTTGTTTCTCCATCAAAATACTAAACCGAGAGAAGGAACATTTTCTTGGCTGGTATCTCACTTCTTAGCCTGTGAGATTTCTGGGTTAGGTACATGGAAAATAAGAAAGTCTGGTGGTGGACACACAGTTGGACTGGGCTGCTATGACAAAAGACAGTTGTAATTCTGAATTCTTTATACCTGGATGAAACTGGAAGAAAATGGTACTGGCTAATGTCTGTTGTCAGATGGCTTTCTGCCTGTTTCAAGCAAGAGCTCAGATGCTAGACCACACATTAAAACCATACTTCTGGTTATGTTCCATTTTGGATTCACATGGCAACGTTCTTCAATGCATGTCCATCATCATATTTTTCTTTATTTCCATGAAAACTTGTTTCTCTTTAGTTACAAAAGGGTCACTTCCAGTAAGGTACTAAAGCATTCGAATTCCATTGCTGTCATGGAGTGTTTTAAATTTCTTCTCATTTCATAACTTCTTGAATCATGTATCTGCAAAGAAATGTCTCTCTTAAAATGTTTGAACTGCAAAGATCAGAAGTTCAGCCACAACATGAATTAAGCAGTGTAATCCATCAGCTCCACTGAATTTAACTGACTTTGGTGGTGGTCTACCTGGAAGTGATTAGTAGCAAATTGGTTATGGTAATGGGAGGTAAAAAGGCAAACGCCCACCTTCCCTTGTGCCTGGAAAGGGCTGTGGAATACAGTCAGTCAGTTCCCCGAGTTGTTTAGTTGTCTGCCTGCCTCCTTTGAAGTACTAAGTCATAGCAGCAAAGAGAATTAGAAATACATTCTTTGTAGATTACGTTCAGAATTTCCATTTGTCCTGTTTTTATTTGCATAAAAGACATAATATCCATAAAGACCACATTCTACCAAATATTAATTCTCTTAGGTCCAGAGCATGGTCATCTTGCCCTGATCTTTCTTATGTCAGCTTTCAGCATTGGAGATGTCAAGGCAAGATAAACCATATGTTATAGACCATAGTAGAAGCAAATTAAACAAGTTCTCAGGATGCAGTCTGTCAAGGAAGAGAGTACAAGGTGTGCTCTGACTTCACAAAAATTCTACTTTAGCATTGAATACACTATACACTCAGACATAATATGGGTACTCTCCTGTTAACATTAAATATCAATGACATGTTTCTCCTACAAATCTGGTGACTAATTTTAGATTATCACATCTCTTTCCCACCTAAAATGTCAGCCCCATTTAAGTTCATTTGGATGCTTCCAAATGAAGATAGAGTTTGTGGTGATGTTTTCAAAATTCAACAAACGATAACATAAACTGTAAAGTAAGATTCAGGAAAAACTGAGGTGACTAAATGAATTAATCAGTAACAGGGATCTCTTTTTAGATGTCTTTTTGAATTCTGCTTGCGTTGGTACACAGAACTACATGTGGCTGATAAGCTCCATCTTTTAAAACAGAGGGAATAGGCTATCCTGTAGCCCTTTAAGAGCCTGACATGTGAAGTGAGCTCAGCACACACTGGCAAGGAGCAAATTTCTAGAAACAGTAGTAGAAGAGTCTAGGCTGTGAGAACGGCAGGGTCAGAACTCTCCTTAGCACACAGTGAATTCAAATCTGCCACCTGTGAGAATACTGCAGTTACCAAATGAGGCCAAGAAGAAAAATAGCAAAGCACTATCCATTCTCCAGAAAGTGTTTCACTCTGTGACAAGGAGCTCAGGAAAGGATTATCACTGGAGCGGAGAAAACACAAAACCCTATGCACTGTGACTTGCTCATTCACTGGAAGAAGTTCAGATAAGTTCCTTCTAGCACTGCTTATGCATTTTATTGAATGCAGAATATTCATATACACCAGTTCCGTAACAGATGTGGTAATTGAGATGTGAGCCATTTTAACTTCTTCTGTTGAGGACTTTAGGGGCTTTTTGGGCTGCTGGCCCTAGGTGCCTTGCTGTTCCTGTTTACTGTGTGTCATAGGTACTATATAGAGGCCTATATATTGTCCTAGTGGTTACTCAAAGTGCCTACAATCTTTACTGATTCTTGCTCCGTGTGATACACCCAAGGATTTTTGGAAATCTGGAATCTAAATGAGTGCAAGTATCTTGCGTCTGTATGGGCAGAGAGGTTGACAATTATTCTGTGGGAAAAGAAAAAGAGAATATAAGAGAAGTGTTTCCTGTTGTAAAAGCCTTTGGTCAGGGTTCTCAGAACTTATCTTTGTTTTGATTGTTTTGAAGCCTCAGCTGGGAATACAAAAGAGGAATATACTTGCTGCTTGTAAGCTGCATCCCAAGTAGATTTGAAGACAAGGGTATAGAGAGCTGGTGGATGTAAGTAAGCAATGTTTATTAGGAAGCTAAAATTAACTTTTAATTTATTCATAAATGGGTCTATAAATTAGCATTGCTAATATCTACTGTACTTTCTTCTATATGCCTTAGGTCATCTCAGGCAGGAATTTAAACCATTGAGGACTTAACAGAAGAGAAAATCAAATGCTATTGATTGATTTCTCCTTGTACGCCTAGGCAGAAATGTCCTTGCTTGATAATACTGTTTTTTGAATATAAGGTTCCACTGTTTGTAATGCACTAGAAATAAAATTAAAACCTGTCAGATTGTACAATTGTTCGGTACAAAAATGTACCAATTTGTACCAATTGCTTGGTACAAAACTGTAGCATACTATTAGGTTTCTCTATAAACAGGAAAAATTACACTTTTTATTGTATTAGCTGTTCTATAAGTGGCACATGTTTTAGAAACAGCTAATATGCATTTGTTTCAATGAACAGCCATGTGTATCCAGGTAAAATTTGCCTGCAAAGCAACTGCATATCCTGCAAAGGATCCTGCATAGTTTTTTGCTGTTTGAAAAATGAAAATGGAAGAACTGTTAGTGCTGAAGGACATCTGGGTGGATTGAACCTTTTGCAAAGACAACAATTTTGGCAAAATCCATTTAGACTTTACCTCATAGTCTCTGGGATGTTTCAGTGGTTACAGCTGGAAATAAATCTACTGGATGGAAGCTGGGTTTACATACATCTAGACAAAACACACCTCCTAAATTGCTAATTTTCCAGGGTCATCGATGCATGATGTATCTGCTATGGAAGTGAGTGTCAGTGACTCCTTAATGGCTGATTTAAATGGAATTTGTTGTAAAATGGCATTTGTGCTGTAGGTACAGTGAGAGGGAGAAGCAGAAGCAGAGTGTAACGGATGTTGGAAGTCAGGCTAAGTGACCGTGTGGCTAAAGGCTAAAGGAGCTGTAGGCTACTAATTACTTCTTTGCTTTGAAAACCTTATGGCTACTAAAAGTATTTCTTTTAACTTAGGAGAATAGGAGCTGTGGAAGCAGAATTACACCATGAATCAGAAATGTAATTAAAGTGTTTTGTAACCTATTTGAATCCCTAAATATGGAAAGTCGTTTCAGACTGCCCTTGTTGGTTCTGCATGATCACTTAAAAACATGCCATGCTGAGACCCAAATAACTCAGTAAGGGGAATTTGATGAGACAAAGTACTTGCCAACCCTTTAGTAAGGCTAGTTTGTGACTAATAGTTTTGATTAAAGCCTATTTACTTTCTTTGGGCGGAAGCAAAACTACCTTTAAGAGGCTTGAGTAGAGGCATTTGGATTTCATCTCCAGGGGGAACTACTGCTGAAGATTAAGAAATCTAAGAGAAACATGGGGTTTGCATTCCGATGTGGAATAAGCAAAAAGAAATGTGTAAAACAGATGGCGGATGTAGAAGTTAATAGTTAGGTGCACTGCAGCACCTAACTTTTGAGCATCTGGCTTCCTGAAAAGCTAGAATGCCAAGTTACACTTTTCTGAAGTGGTAAGTGTCACTATAAACAGCATTTAAATTAGGCAGTGGAAAGCACATAGATCTGTCCGACTGGGAAACAGTGAAGAGAGGGAGTCTGTCTGAAATCCTCTGCTTCCCTGGACCAGGGAGACCTCACAACTGCCAAAGAATCCACCAGAACGAAATCCTTCATTGAAACTAAGTGGATACAATTGGTTTTGACAGACTTATTTTTTAAATTTCAGCTGTTAAGGATTGAGCTCATCTTCTACAACCTTCCTAAAAACCTACGCTAGTGCAAAGTGGGTGATGTGTGTGTAAGGTCTTTGTTTACTTACAGGTTCAAATTGATACTTCTCACCTCTGGATTCTGCATTCTGACTGTGGTACTCAAAAGTCAAGGGCTGCAGTGTCTAATTTGTAGGTGTTGAAATCATCTAATGACTTCAGTCAACAGATGTAAGGGTCTTCTCATGAAGACCACCACACTATCTTTTTTTTTTTTTTTTTTTCAAAGTGAATGCTATTGCACCTCGCCAACACCCTTACTGATCAATAGTCAGGCACTCTATGCACATTCTCATGTTGTTTTGCTTCTGTTGTCAGACAAAAATCTTAAATGATGTAATAAGCGTGGAAATATGTTCCTTGTTACAGTTCTGCTAGCCTTTCATTACATTTCTAGATGCAGGAGATATTCTTATTTCTTTGGTTTCCTGCAAATTGTTTTGTTGGACCCCTCAGCAATACACAAAAGATATCTCAAAGTCCGGTATTATAACTGATTACTCATTTTATTACTATCATTTGCCTGGACTCTGGAACCCACTGAACGCAGAACACTCTTTTTTGAAGTGTATTTCTAGTTGTGCAGGACTATGCTGGTATTTGTGCATTCTGGGATAATGCCGCAGTGCTCAGATGGTGTGCTTTGAAGAGCTGCCACAGACAGCAGCATCAGCAGATGATGTTGCAGTGCCCATCTGCAAGAGAGCTTAGGGAAAGGATGACTCAGACCCACAGGCTGATCAAGAAAGGATTCCCAAAGTTGTTCTGTGCCTTATGTGAGGAACGAGTGTGAGATTACAGGGTGGGTACAAGAAGGAACAAGAACATAATATTTATTTCTAAATCAAAGTGTAATGTGATACTGGAAATCCCTTAGGTAGTTCTTACTGAACTACTGTGTCTACATAGTGTAAATTAGTGTGTAGCTGTGTTATTTCTGAAAAGGCAACTGTGCAGCAACCCCACTTGTTGATAGGGCTAATAACAGCAGGAGCAGTGTAGCAGTAATGTGTATTTCCAGTTCCAGAGATAGCTTGGTCAGCAGCAGGAAAGGAGTGAATGGCAGCCACAGGGTAAGCAGTTTGGGAAACACTGGCCTAGAATTTTGCTCATTGAGAAAGGCCCAGTAGAAATAGACAAGTTCCACACTATGAAAAATGTTAAAGTGGTTGTACTGAAGGAAGACAATGGCTTGGATTTGATTGCTGTGGTTTATTCATAATCAAATAAAGGCTGAGCAGTGAACAGGTGCAAATGATCCTTAGAATGTACCATATCATTCTGCAGCAAATTACCAGGTATTTAACCTATGCAAATGTGCAAGTTCACATCTTTCGTATTAAAAGCCCTTTCTTTCTTTTTTTTTTTTTTTTTTTCATCCTCTGTATCTTGTAGATAACAAATAGCTTGGATTTAGTCCTTCAGATAAAAATCAGATACTTTTAATTTAATCCTACATTAGATCTACCCATTGGTTGAGTCCTCCATTTGTACTACTGGGGATGGCAAAGAAATGAGAGAGACTCCCAAGGTCTTGTTTAATCTAGCTGCCTAGTAAATCAGTGCTAAAGTCTAATATGTATCTATGGATATTAGGGGAGCTCTTGTTTCTTTCTGATAAATATCAGAATATGTATCAGAATGTCTTTGTTGTTCTGACATTTTAAAACAAAGCCAAAGAAAGCTTGAAGAAATGAAAGTGTTGAGCAAACAAAAGAGAGACCAAAATAGTTGAAAAAAGGAAATGCTTTTGGTAGAATTGCTGTGTTATGAAAATATTTCAAACTCAACCACCCGAGTGTCCATCAGAACAATGGAGAAAAGAGAAAAGAAAAATAAATCAGAAAAATAGAAACTTCCATTCTTAACTAATAGAAACATCCAAGATCGAATTCTGTGTCTGTTGAAACAGTCAATTATGCTGTTATTGCATAGGTAGGGGCTTGTAGGGTTTTTGCCCTGACTGAGTAGGGTGCAGTAATTAGATGTGTTGCTAGTATCACACTGCTGGTAACCCACTGCTCACTGCCATTTGAGTATGGCAAAGCAACAAATTCAATAATTAACCGCTATGGAAAATGTCATTATGGGAACTAGCACACGGATTTCTGGCTTCTTTCTTAGTGCGTAGCACAAAGTTTCTTTTAAATATGCAGCAACACAAATTAATGAAAAGAATATTGCTGTCTCATGTCATGTAGCTTTGGGAAACATAGTGAGTTCTTTGAACAGGGAAAATGCAGTTCAGGGCCTGGGCGATTGGGAAAAGTCACAGTGCATGCTTTGAACAGAAAGCAAGAGCTGGTCTATTAAGATCACATTAAATGGCTCACAAACTTCCCATTTTCACAAAAATTGACAAAGCTTGCCTGTTGATTTATTATTCATATACAGAGGGCTGCTTCTTCAAGAAGATCGTAAATACAATTTCTGTGGCCCAATCAGCCTCTCCGGGTTCCTGATGAAGTGATAAACACAATAGAATTCAGTGGGATTAAGGGATGAGGTGGAAAATGAAAGCTGAGCTGTGTTTCTGCGTGTTGCCTTGCGTGAAACAGCCGCAGAGAGATAAGAGCCAAGTAGTACGAAAATATCTGCATAAACTCCCTTGTAATCGAAGCTGTCAAAACTCTCTTTCCAGGGTGAATGATTCAGATTCTCAGTTACATAGATTTAGGAGGTTAATCCTTTCTTAAAGAATTCTTCCACTTATATTTATTTAGAGAGTATGATTGCTACATATTGAAAAAATACTAAAATCCTCTTCAGATCAGGGTATTTATTTACTGATGTCTCTGGTATACTTAGGACTATTACTTTTATATGTATTAACTCCCTGGTGTTAATGCATCTCTTGACTGAAAATTTTTTATAAGTGTGTAGGAAGATGATTTAGCTGGGATGGAGAACAGATCTGGGGATCACGACCATTTGCTTCTCAGTTCAGCTCCCTATGTACTTACCACGTATTCCCCTTAGTTGTGTGCACCTCTGTTTATCCATGTGTGAAATGGGCATAGTATATTTCAGGGGTTTGGTGAGATTAAATTATGCTGAACAATCTTTTCAGGTGAAGGGCTGTCAAAATAACTGTAACCAGTTTTATCAAGCAGCTTTAATTGTCAGTCATCTGGTTTCTTGGTTTCATAACTGACCCTAGATGAAATTTGAAGAACTGTTGGGCTGAGATTCTGTTGTATTGTCATTACTGCTTTATAGTATGGTTTGCAAAGTCTGGAAAATGCCTGCAATTGATAATCTGAGACAGGTATTTGTGGAAAGCTATTTGATTTAAGTACTACATGTGGATTATATTAATTTTTTCATCAGTGTCACAACTGCAGGCTGAAGAGTTCTTAAAACATTGATTATCTTTAAGTTCATCAAGCCTCTGAAACAATATAATTCTGAAGATTCTGGCAAATCTGCCCTTTTCTAACTCCAGTGATGCTTATCATATTTGATTTCAAGATACGGTAGTGGCTTTGTAGCCTGAATTAAGGGTGCATCTCAGGTTTAGCAAGTAAATGTTAAAATCTAGGAGGAAGAACAAGGGAGTGTAGGAGAGAGGTGCCCAGTGAAGGCCCTGGGCAGTGAGACTGTCAGCTGGGAAGCCTGCAAAATCTTTAGGAAATGACCCTTCTTTTAATCAGCCTGGGGAATCTTCTTTATTATACCTCCTCTTCAGGTTTCACTGCAGTCCAACATCCAGTTTGCTGTGGAAATGTTGGGAACAAGAAGACAATAACATGCTGATAGAGAACTGATCTCTATTACCACTGTCCTGTTCTTCACAGGCAGACTAATATCCCTGAATAAACTTTCTCTGGGATTTTGAGACATTCTTAGGGTCATAACCTGTGGGTGACGGATGAGTGCTTCATCTCTATGCAGAGAGTAGAGATATCTGATATCATAGCTGGTTTCTGTTTTGCTGGTAACTGTGTGTTACTGTTTTTCTACCACTGAGCAGCATAAAATAATATGAAAATAGAAAGAGACATTCCATACTGATGTGTTATTTGGACCTAACTAAAGACTGTTGCAAATTATTTCTCAAAACTTTAAATTGTTTCTTCACAGAACTTACAGCCTCAGCTGATATTCTGGAATCTCTTTTCTGTGGCCTAATAAAGCTAATGTAATAAAGCTAATGGCAAAATTTCCATCAGCTTCATTGGTGGAAAGCAAAACTTTGGTTTCATTCACACCGATATCAAAAATTAACAGGAAATTTGCCTGGTGAAATCTTGAAGACACTCAGGCCTTGATGGTGTTCAGAGCACAGAAGTTTCTTTAGTGTATTAATTTCCTGACAAATTGTAGATGTCTAGCACTTTTTCAGAAGGACCTTGCAGGAGTGCGTGTTAAATAAGCGCCGTCGCTTTTGGGCTCAGCAGAATTAATAGAAACCAACAAGGCAATTTTCACTTTTAAAAAAGCACAGTTCCTAGGGGGGGATACCAGGGTGGCAGCCCTCGATGTGCCACTGAGAGAGGGAACTATTTTCCCCAATGCGTAAACCAGCCTTGCCATTCTGCAAAGAGCAGTTGCTTTTCAGGAGAATACCTGACTAACTTTAGTGCATACCATGCTATTCTTTTAGCTCAGTGAAGAGTTTAAGAGATCTTCTAGACATCTTAATAAGACCCAGTTCAATGATGTAAAACATTTGCTGAAAGGTACATCAATTCCAGTACGCTTCAGTAGAAACAAAACTAGATATAGGCTGAGGACTTTGCCTGAGGAAAGCAACATGTCAAAAACTTAAAAGGGGAGAATAGGTTTACATGGTCATACAAAGTGTTTTATACTGTCTTTGTATATTGTCTCATATATGGAATTTTGATGAAGGGTGGGATACCTGGGGACCATGGTTCTGGCCCAACTGAGATATACAAAGCTTCTTTGCACTCAGACACTTCTCATTCATTGGATTCGTATTAATGTCTGACTAAATATACACTTATAAGATGTAAAACTGTATTAACCTTCTGCTCACACTTTCTACTACTTGCTGCAAGTCAGTCCTAATGCTTTATCATTTTTTTCATATTAAAAAGCTACAGAAGTGATAATAGACACTTTCCTAACTCTTTTCCTAATGAAGCTTTGCTGCTCTTAGGCTGGTGCTGTTCAGTAAACAAGTGGAAAAAGGGCAAGAACCGGGCAATTGTATTTGGGAAGGGAACTGGCCATGAAGCTGTGTCTTTGCGTGTGTTACTGTTTTTCTACCACTGAGCAGCATAAAATAATATGAAAATAGAAAGAGACATTCCATACTGATGTGTTATTTGGACCTAACTAAAGACTGTTGCAAATTATTTCTCAAAACTTTAAATTGTTTCTTCACAGAACTCACAGCCTCAGCTGATATTCTGGAATCTCTTTTCTGTGGCCTAATAAAGCTAATGTAATAAAGCTAATGGCAAAATTTCCATCAGCTTCATTGGTGGAAAGCAAAACTTTGGTTTCATTCACACCGATATCAAAAATTAACAGGAAATTTGCCTGGTGAAATCTTGAAGACACTCAGGCCTTGATGGTGTTCAGAGCACAGAAGTTTCTTTAGTGTATTAATTTCCTGACAAATTGTAGATGTCTAGCACTTTTTCAGAAGGACCTTGCAGGAGTGCGTGTTAAATAAGCGCCGTCGCTTTTGGGCTCAGCAGAATTAATAGAAACCAACAAGGCAATTTTCACTTTTAAAAAAGCACAGTTCCTAGGGGGGGATACCAGGGTGGCAGCCCTCGATGTGCCACTGAGAGAGGGAACTATTTTCCCCAATGCGTAAACCAGCCTTGCCATTCTGCAAAGAGCAGTTGCTTTTCAGGAGAATACCTGACTAACTTTAGTGCATACCATGCTATTCTTTTAGCTCAGTGAAGAGTTTAAGAGATCTTCTAGACATCTTAATAAGACCCAGTTCAATGATGTAAAACATTTGCTGAAAGGTACATCAATTCCAGTACGCTTCAGTAGAAACAAAACTAGATATAGGCTGAGGACTTTGCCTGAGGAAAGCAACATGTCAAAAACTTAAAAGGGGAGAATAGGTGTTTTATACTGTCTTTGTATATTGTCTCATATATGGAATTTTGATGAAGGGTGGGATACCTGGGGACCATGCTTCTGGCCCAACTGAGATATACAAAGCTTCTTTGCACTCAGACACTTCTCATTCATTGGATTCGTATTAATGTCTGACTAAATATACACTTATAAGATGTAAAACTGTATTAACCTTCTGCTCACACTTTCTACTACTTGCTGCAAGTCAGTCCTAATGCTTTATCATTTTTTTCATATTAAAAAGCTACAGAAGTGATAATAGACACTTTCCTAATTCTTTTCCTAATGAAGCTTTGCTGCTCTTAGGCTGGTGCTGTTCAGTAAACAAGTGGAAAAAGGGCAAGAACCGGGCAATTGTATTTGGGAAGGGAACTGGCCATGAAGCTGTGTCTTTGTTAAAACACTAGAAGGGTCTGTTTAAAGATTTGAAACCTCCAGTTTAGCCAGGAAAAAGGTTGTTAGTAGATGTATCCTTGGTGTTGTGAGTGTAGCTCGACAAAGGCACACTCATTAGTTAGATGATGCTGGTGGGGATGATTATTTTTCCCAAAGCCAGATGCTTGTTTGATCTTCATTACAAAGAACTCTCCTGTATTTGTTAAACAGAGCTGGCAGGACTAGATCTTCTAAAAGATAAGCTGCCAGAAACAGCTCACTATGGAAGAGAAAACATCAGCAGCTTCCAGGAGCCTAAAGCTTCTGTTTGATACAGCCAGACATCTTTGGGAGGAAAAGGTCTCTTACAGCATTTTGGAGAGATCTGTGTTGTCTGCCTGCCAGAACATGGAACTGCAAAGCTAATGCTCGATCCATTTTTTAGCTTTTCAGGGATAGAAAAAGCTTTGGTTAAAGTTTGGAAAATACTTTGGTTTTGTTTCTGTTTCGTCAAACACAATTTACCCCTTGCAAAATGTTTAATGTCTCAGACTACAGATTGATGGTGGGGCAGTATTATTGATATCTCTTTTCTTCAGTATGTATCTAAACTAGTAGGAAATTCACTTAAATCTTTACAGTTATTTTACTGCAGTACTGCGAAAGGAGAAACACATTCCCCAGGAGATACTAATAATTTCAATATGGGTAAAAATTTGAAGTTGAAAGTTGATGATATCCCTTTAAAACAAGCAAAACTTTGGACTCCCAGATATGATCAATGCAGACTGTACTTTTCATTGACCTCTGCAATTTACCTCAGCTGATTTGCTGCTGTGTTTTGTGCTTGACAGACATTTCTCATGAGACCTGGTTTTACAAAATAGGTAGCTTTTCTCACAAGACATAGTTTGCAAACAGGATTGTAACCTGCTCTCTTGACTAAATTTTATCACTAGACAAGGAAAAAATGTCCATAGTTGTTGGAGTTTTGTTTTTTTTTTATTGCCTCTGAAATTTTAAAATTCCTACCACTTTATTTATTTTTGACACTATTTATTATACATGCACCAAACCCCTTGTATTTTATGGTTATCTGGTGAGTGATTACTGATTACTGTTTAAAAAGTAAGCCTGGGGGGTGTGTTGAAGTTTGTGTATTAGCAATGTTTCAAGTCTTCCTCTGGATTTCGTACCATTTGAGTTACCATGCTAAAATGTAGGCATGATTTTGAGGGGGAAAGCATGTGCAAGGATAGTGCACAAATATATACATGGATATTTGTCTAATGTTTTTAATTACAGTTGTACAAGACCTGAGTGCTTTAGGTTTTAGTTACATGTCATTCCAGACAGGAATAACGACCTAAAAATATGCCGTAACAAAGCACATTAAATTGAGAGTCAATGCATTAAGGCCAATGATTACATTCAATAACAATCATTTCTGTGTTCTATCAATTATTTTCCATACTCCCCACAGAACATACAGCTCTTTCTGCTTTCTTGCAGCATGTCCTATATCTGTACATATTTAAATGAATCACCGAAGTACTGGATTCTGAGATAAAATATGTAAATAATGTCACTTGAATGTGCATGTAATGACAAAATATGAGTTGTTTCTAATAGCTAAGTAGTTCATTTTAATAGGATGCACCATGCTAAAGAAACTACTGTGAAGGCGTTTTCCCTTTGTGTTTATACAGCATCTAGCACAGCTGAATCTGTTTCCTAGGTGCTATATTCATGCAGTTAATAAATATGTAGCATACAAATGTTCTGAATTAACTTCATGTAATGCAGATATAATTGCCTGTCCTTGCAGCCTTTAGGAGACCTCACTGTAACTGGGGACATACTATTACCTATAAAAATGAGCAATGGTGGCCTTTTGAAAATGGTGTTTAAATCTGTGCTGTTAAAGCTGTCCTCAAAATTCAGAGTGAGTGTCTTGATGTTCTACACTCTGAAACACACCAGAACTCTCACTAGTGTTAATACAGCATTTTGAGAAAACAAGACTTTGATCTTGGGAAACTGAATTTAAAAGTGTTGGCTATTTCAAAGTTAACTCTATTATTAATCCTGTACTCATATATGTTATATATGTGTATATCTATATATATATTATGGCACACAAAAGATAAGATTAAATTAACTAAATCAAAAAAAAGTCTCTCTGCAATTCTCATTGCATGTGCAGACTGCATATATATTCCTTGAATTTGACTTAATTTCTTAAGACAAAAAATGCAGGTAAAAGTTGACAGGTAAAAAGCCATTGCAACTTCCACTGAAGTCAAAGGACTTGTGCAGAAAAGCCTCACCTCTTGGGTAAGTTCCTTGATTTAAAGGAACAAAGGTGGGACAAAAATTCTGCTGGATCTCTTCCTCAGCTTTATAAGATGATTTTTTTACTTCATGTGAAAACAAAACACTTAAATTGACTTCTCAGGAACACTAACATCTAGCTAATGTTCATATTATAAGCAAGCTGACAATGATAAACTTCATTGGGTGGCACTGAATGCATGACCCATATCACCTCGTATGGCAAAGCTGTGCCATCATCTTAATTTATGTGTAGCTTGATAGCATATGTAGACCTCTGCTGGTGATCATCTTGTGCACAGCCATATGAAGAGTGGTGTCCCACCTCAGGGAGCTTCTCATGAGACACAAGATTGATATCAGAAGCATGTGGGGAGCACAAGGTAAGGTAATAAGTGATGCACGTCAATTAAAATGAGCAGATTCTGCTGATAAAAAGAATTTTTGTTGGGAAATCAATTTAATTAGACTTCAACAGTCTCAGTATGTTTAGTGAACACAAATAATGCTATAAATAGAGACATACTCACATACTTCTGTTCATGTGTATGGGTTTAGCCACTGAGTACACTTATGTACAAACACAAGCACGGTTTCTGCTGCTGCTTTAATAATGTTTTCCTGTGGGAAAAGATGTGATTAGACTACCTCTGATATGAGAGAGTCAGTGAAAGGCTCTGCAATGCAAACTTTAATATTTTATGAGCTGTACAGCAAATATCTGTACTATATAGACATATTATAAAGCCACCTGCTGACTGGAGGTTTTACATTTCCATATAGTGTTATCATAAACAAAATACGATTTTAAGTGACGGATACATTCTGCACTGATTTATGTTCTGTGTAGCCCTGTTGCAGTTAATATGCCCAATTCATTTCTGGTGCAATTCCATTAGAGTCAGAATGTTAATGTCAGTATAGCTACACTAGGGATGAACTAAATCCAGTAGGATTTACACTAAGTGGATAAGATTATTGAAATAAATACCCACTTGTGCAGCATGTCATCATTTTTCAAAATCAAATCAAAACTTGATTCTACAGTTCTTACATACAGAACAACGATCAAAGATGTCTAACAGGAGTGCTATTGTGAATGAGGGCAGCAGCTTGGACCCTGATCTTAGGAAAAATAGAAGGTTCGTGCTGTGTCCCAGATTCAGCAACTTTATAACAGTGTATACTTGACAGAAGAGTAAAAAAAATAATAAAATACAGTCCCACTAGTTATAACAAGACTAAGATTTCACTCCGAAGACACTCATAATTAATAATACTCATATGGATGTTGCATATGATAACCTCGGAATACTTGCCAAAAAAAAAAGAATTAAAGTTGCTATTGGCAATTTAAAGGAGAAAGGGTGCCATTCTAAATCTACCTGCCACAATTTATGGACTTCCTAACTTTGTATTTCTAGACTCAAAAAGATAACACTGATTCAAAATAGCTTTTCAGTCTTGCCCATCTCACTTCCCTTCTACTTAGCTGTGTGATTTTCTTTTCCTTCCTTGAAATGGCATCTCTATTAATTTTAAATTTTTCAACGCCTTTGTGGGAGAAAGCTTTCTTTTTTTGCATGATGCCATTTCTGAAACGTAGACGCCACCACACGTGTTTCAATGTCATACTTCTGTCCTGTGGTGCTGGCTGGATTTCAGTCTTAATGACTTAGGATCAGAAGGATGTCTGCCCTTAGCATAACTGCAGTTTATCTTTGAAGGAATTAAAAAGTGTCCTCTTTTCAAGCTTTTCTAGACTGATCTATTCTATGAATCAAATATCTAGCACGTCACAATTTTATTTCTTTAAACTTCATTGTGTTTTGACATTACTCTTCAGATGGCTAGTTGACATATAATTACTGTTTTAAATGGGTATCACTGAGTGCCTTCAGCCCATTTTTCTGAAGCTGTTGCAGATGAGGTGGGTGAGAACACAGTTGCACCAGAAGTGATCTGTTGCGCACTGAGAGAATGCAAGCCACTTCCAAATGGGAAAGCTCTGATATACTGTCCCTAGTTTTCACTGTCCATGAGTTCACTATCATCACTAATGCCATCTGAGGTGTTCTAAAAAAGGTGGCTATGAACTTAATATCAGGTTTTGTATTGTCTCAATTTCTGCATTTGTATTTCTGTAAATTCTGTATAACCCTTTCCACTGAGGAGTCTATTTGGAGTCTATTACTAGCTTTACAACCCAATCTATTTTCTTTGATTGTTTACAGCTGGGTATTAAGCAAACCATTGACACCGTACACATTCCAGCCTGTTACAGTAATTCCAAAATAGGAAAATCCTTCCTTGTAGTGCGATAACTTTCCCCATTTTGGTGTCTGGCTGTAAATGAAACCAACCAGATGGTCCTCACTGATCTGTATTGTGTGTGAGACATCTCTGTGCTTTCATGTCAGGGCACAGATTTGTCTCGTCTAACAGGGGCAGAGAAGCACCTCTTTTTGTGTTTATTTGATGTTTCTGGTTCAGATGGCTGGCAGCATGCACAGTCCAAGAATGGCAGTCCTCCAGATTTAACATGATTCTAGAGATGACTAGTGGAGGGAGTTGAAATGAACTGAGGAGGAAACATGAAAGTTGTTTTGTGGTATTGTGTTAAAATGTTATTTTCATATGAAATTCAGCCAGAGTTAGAGGGAAAAAAAAAATGATCTACAAACTGTTTTGTCAATACCCGGGTTAGAGGAGGACTGGTAAGTGGAAAAGGCTGCATGCCTAGAGATCAAGCGTTCTCTAGCATCCTTGGCCAAAACAGAGTGGACTTGAAAGAATTCAAAGAAAGTGTTGAGCAGCTTTACTTTGTCAAAAAAACTAGGAAGTTTGGTACCATAATACGAGAGCATGTTGAGCAGAAAATAAAAAAGAGTAATCTACTTGGCAGACAAAAGAAAAGAATTGATTTTACAACCAATAGGTGTTTGCCCAGCTACGCGTTTCCTATTTGGAGTGTGACTAACTGCTTGCTAACAGGGTTTGGAAAAGGATGTTGATGATGTTCTCTCAGAAAGAATAACAGAGAGCAGAAATGTCTCGTGCGGGCCAGGCTGGGAAGATGAATGTGAGAGATAAGACTGCGCAGAATAGAAAACTCTTGAGAGCACCGATGTTGTGAACTCTCTTCCACACTCTTGTTTTAGATGAATGAAAACAAATATGTCTTCCTTGAGAGTTCAGCTGTTATTTTTTTCTTGCCAAGAGGATGATCTCCCTAGTCATTCTTTACCAGCTTTGTTGTGTAATTGTGCCTAGATTTCTGCCTTTCATATTCAAAATAGACTATTGGACTACTGGCCAGCTGTCACTTTGATAAGTAAATGTTCTAGAAAGAAGTGATAGGAAACTTCTTCTGATTATTTTTTCCACATTTTCTTACACAACCTGAGCCTCTGCTATTCTGTTGCACTCTTCAAAAATATAAATTAATGTCTGCACATTTATTCACTAAACAGTGTCATATATGTAGTCTTTTATATATGTATATATACATATATATATATGTAGCAAACATATACATATATGTAGCAAACGGAATTTGCTACTTAATCCCCTCTTTAAGTTCTTTAAGGTTCTTCCAACCCAGGCCATTCTGTAATTCTATGATATTGTGATACTTGGGAGGATTCAAGCAAATGGGGTCATTCAAGTTCAGCAGAGAGGCCTTCCCCTGCTGATCAGGATCCTTATGAAAAAGAAAGGAAGGATACTTTTCCCCTTTCTTAGCAGTCAATCAAAATTACAGACTTTTCGTGTGTTTGCTGACATACAAAGTTCACAGTCAAGTTCCACCCAGTTCTGCCTGACTGGGAAGGCAGAAAATGGGGAAAGGATGCCTTTTTTTTAACTGTGCATATTCTCCTTGGTTTGTCTTGAGTCTTCTTCGGCTCTCTGGCCAGTATAGCTCCGAGACATAGACTGAAGATTTGCCTCATGATGAGATACCTCTCATCTGTTAGAGACCCACATTGTGAGTGCGTGGTTAATTTACTTGAATGCATCAGAAAGAAAAAACCCTGCCAGAGTTCTGTTATAAATCTCTCTGATTAGTAAGGGAGTTATATTCATGAAATGAGCTAATTTCAGTGCATCAAGCCTTTAGGAACATTACTGTCTTTTAGGGTTAATACCAATGATAGAAATAAGCCCCACAGTCCACAGAGGAGAAGGTCCATAACTATGACTGTATTCATAACCACAGTCCTTGCAAGGATGTGTTCTGAAGAATAGTACTTTTTTATATATCCCATAATGGGAAGGTGAGAAAAGTCTTGATGACTTTAATTGTTAGGGAAAGTGTCATAAATGATACATAAAAGTTTAGATCCTCTAATAAAAGGCAAAATGAAGTTATAAGACTGATTGGCAGGAGGGTAGAAGACATTTGTACAAGAGGGACACTGAGATATTTTAATCTAATAAAAGAAATCCCTTTTTAGTTTTCACATTCTCTGAGTGTTCTCCAGATTTGCATTGGCATTTCTTTCCCAGGCACTAATGTGCCGGTTGAGAGAATATTCTTGGTAATGAATGACATTGAACTGGTGACAAAGCAGAAAGTGAGTACCATAAGGGAAGAAAATAAAAAGGCTAGCACAGTTGTTAAGATGAAATGCCTGCTGTGAGTGCCATGAAATGCTGCTGGGGAGCAGGCGGCTTCTGAAAAAAAATAATTTTCTGAGGAAAGCTAAAAAATCCCTGCCTGCCCACAAGGCCTTCTTTCCTCCATCTCCTCAGTCTCTTTCCCATGGATTACTGTTTTCATGTGTATGTTTTCTTTGGCACATTGTTAACAGCTTCTAATACAGAGGTTGCACATGAACAGTTTTTGTTTCAGATGGATAAGAAAACTTGGTTAGATATCATTTGTGTCCCATCGGTTTTTGAAACTAATGCATTCTTTCTGAGCACGTCATATAAAATTCTAGCCAGCCCTTTTGTAAATCTCTAAGATGTGTTAACAGCTGTTTAAAAGGGTCTAACTGCACTGCTTCATGTAATATCTCCAAAGGCCTTTGCTACACTGGCTCACTAGCATCATAAAAAGTCTTTTCCTAGGAAGCCAAAAGTGGCATTTCTAAAGCTTTTCTTTTGTAATCCATTGTGTCAGGTTAGAATTCCCGCCTTTTACAGGTAATGGGATTCTTTCCTTTGCAAATGCAAAGAAATTTTGACAAAAGAGGGCACTGATATCCTTTGCAACCTGCCCCTGTAAAACTTATCCTTGGCTGGCACTTAAACACAGATACGCCTGGCATGGCATTTCCTCAGTGGGCCTGATGGGGCTATGGGGGAGCAAACAAGTACTTTATCTTGAGTGTTTCAGGCACTGGGGAGTGTTTGGATTGTAGTCTGCTCAGAGAAACATTAGCAAAGATGGAGTCACACGACTTCTGGTACTCCAGTCGTGAATGGAATTGACTTTGGCTTCTGGTATAATGTAACGCATGTTTTGGTGCTCATCAGTTGCAACTAATATTTTGCTTGCAAAGGAAAGAGTGAGAAGGAGCATTTTGACTGCTCTGTTGCTGATTTGAAGATCACGCGCATGGAACTTGGTCACTGGAGTGACTTTACATTGGTCTGTGCTGTTGCTTTTCCAAAAGGCTTGAACTCTTTATTAGGTTTTCAGTACATTTGGTGCACATAATCTTACTTTAACTTGGGCTACTGATCATGACGTTTCAATACTTATAATGTAAGGAAGTTTAGAGGAAAAGTTGGGACAGAGCATTTAGTAGGGCCTGTAGCTATAGGACAAGGTGTAACAGTTTTTAACTAAAAAAGGATAGATTTAGACTAGATATAGGAAAGAAATTTTTTACCATGAGGGTGATGAAACACTAGCCCAGGTTGCCTGGTGAGGTTGCAGATACCCTTGGAAACATTCATGGTCAGGTTGGGCAGAGCTCTGAGCAACCTGATCTAGTTGAAGATGTCCCTGCTCATTGCAGGAGGATTAGACTAGATGACATTCAGAGGTCCTTTCCAACCCAAGCCAGTCTATGATTCGATGAAATACCTCTTGCATGAGTAGATCTGGTGATTTTAATAGATCTGTTCATTTAAAAGATACGCATTAGTGGTATAGGTAATGGCTAACAGTGCTGTTCCATTGTCAATTTTTCAGGGAAGAAAATGTGTATTTTTTTTTTTAAGAATACTTTGTGTATTAGCAGTCCTATATATGCAACATTCTTGACAAATTTTGTAAAACGGTGGGGTCAGATTAATCACTGGTTTAATTCCAGCAAAGTTACACCATGGATTAATTTATTCTGAAACTATTTTGAGAATATTCACAATTGACCTATTTCAACCAGATAATTTCAGATTTATCATTATTTTGTTCCTCATTCTTAGCTCCTGAGTAAGAAAGAATTAGTATAATTGTACCTTGCTTATTTGCAATAGATGAGTAAGAAGGTCTATCTGTGCTTTCTTATGCACTAGAATTTACTGAATATTTCATTTTATGAGAAGTTTTGGTTTTGCCTTGCATCAACTGTGCTATTTTAACCTGCCACCTGAGGTCATTTCAATTATATCTGACAAATGAGTTACGGTAACCAAATGAATTGCATTTCTTTTTCATAAGTAATTACAATGCAAATTGTAAGTGTTATGCCCAGTTTTCTGGAAATGAAATGGGCAGAGTTCTCTCTCTTTTCTTTAAATACTTATTGCAGGAAAGATACAAATGATTATGTAGAAATTGAAAGTCAGTCAATAACAGAAAATTATATTTGAAAAGCAACTTTATTGCATGCAGCACTGAATGTTAGTAGTGACTATACATGTTGCCAGCAAGCCAAAAAGAAAAAGCAAAACAATTCTTCCAAAGAACACTTTATAATGTAACAAATGGAGAAGTCTTGGTTTGGATCAGATAACACACTTACAAGCTCCTACTTGTATCCAAACATACTAAAACAATTCCTATATCCTGGGTCTGGAAACTCATATGAAATTTCTTTTTATTTTAACATTAATGTTGTTATTGTGCATCCTGATTGATTCAAAATAAGGAAAAGAAAGGAAGGGGGGAAAGATGCTGTGTGTTTGGGGAGTTTAAAAAAAGCGTCAAACCTTCCTAAAATACAGCTTTTTTTTTTTTTTTTTAAAAAAAAAGTAGTTTTCCTAAACATTGTCAGAGAATATTGTCTTAGTAGGACCTTAACAGAAGAGCATTGCATGATAAACTACAGCGTGTTTCCTGCAACACTTAGGGTTTTCTTTGAAATGTGTCTCTCTGAAAATCAGATCCTGTTCCATTGTCCAAAAATCATGGCTTCCTGGTGCTTTGGCTGTGATAACAATGACATTGATTTGCATTCCATTGGTTACCACCAGTGTGGTATCTAAGATGCGGGCAGTTGATATGAAATATTTGGTTATTGCCAGCAGAGCCATATTTGTTGCCAAAGAGTATGTAGTTCATGAATGTTTTCATGGATGTTCTGTTGTGGTTTAACAGCTGTGTAATGTTGTGAAGCAGAGGAAAAGCATGAGGAAAAAAAACCCGATTCTGGTATGCAGTGTCAAACTCCATTTGAATCAGTTGGTGAGAGAGCAAGAAGTGTGATAGAAGCAGGAGATGAAGTGTACCCATTTTTCTAGCCTCAACAGAAAACCAGTGGCATTAAGAAGCTTTCTGTTCAATTTCTAGGATTATCATTAGGTTGGGTTTTTTTGGCATTGGGAATAAGTTGTTAAGGCCATTTTACAAGGCTGAGATGCCTCAAAGAACTAAAGTGTTGGTTACCTTTGTCACAGACAAGAATTTGCCTGACTTTACATTTTTTTTTAAACTCAACTAGTTTTCTGCATTTTGCAGGGGAAAAGAACTAACTTCCTCTCATATTGGAGGAGTTTTCTATTCCAGGTTTTTCCTTGTCTTCATCAGCTCTAGTGACATTTTTTTTTTTTTTTTTTAAGAAAGCATGTCATTGATAGTGTGCACAGCGTGTGCCCATAGTGTGAGTTGCTATCATTCTCTGTATAGTCTGTAGATTTCCAAGTCCTTTCTTTAAAAAACCAAAATATTTGGATAAATGTAAATGTATTTGGGAAATTTTAGGTAAACCCCAAATCCCTTACAAGCTGTGTGGCTCTTATTTTGAAGAAGAGGTATCACCTTTTAACTCTGAAGTTATTTACCTCCCTTGCAAATTATCAGTACTTGTGACTGACTTTTCTTGTAAAAAATCATGAGGCTGAGATTACAGGAAGAGTTTATTTGTCCTCAATAAAATCCTTCTGTATTTGTTTCAGTTGCCTGGTAGAATAATTTTTTGTCTCTCTATTTGGGTCTGTGCCAAAAATCTTTGTCATCCCACATTTAGGCTTTGGCAAGTTGGGAATACGGCTGTGGTACTTGAGTTTGTTAGTTAATGCTTGTACTGTTCTTAGTTACACTGATGAAGATAAACAAAACTAATCTCATTTCTCAGAGAAAAATAAATCTTGCACACTCCAAAATAATTCCAGCAGCCAATACCTTCCTCAGCCTCCAAAGTCACAGATGTTGTTTTCTCTCAGTTGTCAGTTTTATCCAATTTTGTAGGAAGTCTGGAGCAGGAAGTGATCTGTGGACCTGTACAATTTTCTGTATGCCATGAAGACCATCCAGACAAACAACCTTCACCCAGAGCAATATTTAGAAGTGTAACGTTTTCAAAACTTATCTTTCGCAATACACTTCTTATTAAAAAGTTTTGTAGCTAATAACCTACTAATTGCAACCAAAAAAGATAAGGGCACAAAGTGAGCACGAACTAGACCTTAGGGCTTTTTGGTCCCAGGAGATGACCTAATCACTGAATCACTGTTTTTAACACTGTTAGCTTTTGCATAAGTGTATGGCTCAACATCAGCCTCCGGCATATAGATACTTAAAACATTTATTATGATCCTAAATAGTAAAAAGCTTCCTAAAATGAATCTGCTAACAAGTAGAATTGTACAACCAAGCTGATATTAAGTACTGTAAGGCAAAATTTTGAGAGTAAATCATCTCTTCGTTTTATGTAAGCAAGATAACAGCTCTTCTTTAGCCCCAGGTAGGCTTCTAAAATTCAGATGATTCATTTAGTTGAAAAAACATCCAGACTTTTTTTTTCTCTGGGATGTCAGTGTAGGTGGTTACTTCAACAGCATGCATGAAAGGCATATGTGCCTTTTCAACAAAACCACTGCAAGCTTGCTCAAATTTGAAAAGTATATATAAGATGAGGTTTTATCATGCCATAAATGATCTATGAAAACAAGGAAATGATCCTTAATATCAAGATGACTCAGAGAGCCTAAACCAAACACCTCTGAGTTACTCTCTAAAGAAGCCTGTAGAAGAAGTAGCAATATCCAAACATGGGTGTTTGTATGTGAAGTCTTCCTGTGTCCAGGGTACTTTTGCAACACAGAACTGAAAATGTAAACACTCCAACATTGTTAGTGCTGATAAATGACTTGCAATATTTATTTTGAGCAGCTTCAGACTTTTAACGTTAATGGATAGAAAATCAAAGATGTCACCTTTTAATAATTAAATTTATCGTTGAAAACCATGAAGTTCATTTCAGGTGGAGGTGTATGTTGCTACAGCACCAGTGAAAATTGATTTTGAATTCTTGACTGTGATTTGTATTTTCCCTTCCCAGGTCTTTACCTATAAAGTAATAAGTAAATAAAAAAATTGAGTAGTATATGTCTCTATAATTTCCCTGCTTTAAAATCTTTTCAGATATTGGAAGGATAAAAATTTGTCATATATATGTATGACTGAATTTCAACAGAAAACATAATAGAAAGTTTATTAAGTGATTTGTGTCTGCTTTTGTTAAAACTAAACTTCCTAAGAATATCCTTCTTTGCTTTATCACCTTCGTTCTTGGTGATGGATAACGTTGCTGAAAGTATTAATTTTCCTAATATATCCTTGTTTACCCCAAGTAATTGTTAAAGTATTTGTTTTGCATTTACATTTGTGCTTCCTAGTAGGAAACAGCTATAAAACATTTTCCTTAGTACCAACTATTGCAAGTTAAATTTAGCAATAATGGAAATACCCAGTTTAAGACATTTAATTTTTAAGGTTATGCTTTTTTTTTTAGTAGCATACAATAATCTTCTTAAAAAATACTGAAGAAAAAGTCAGTATTTTAATTAGAGTAGCACATGAACTTCTAATTGCCAGTTGAACAACTTTGCCTTTCACACTTTGGGTTTATATCAATTGATCACAATTTGCTTTTGCTGTTGTTGGAGCCCATCTTGCCAAGGCCTGTGACAACATTTTACTCTTCAACGCTCTTAACGTTCAGCTTTCAATTCCTGGATGACATCCAAACCCACAAAGTGACAGTTGTTTTCCAAGTTATAAACACAGCTTTGAATCCATTAAAGATTCTTCTGCTGTTTCTTCTTTGACTTCGGTTGTTGTGTCACAGAAAGAAGCAGGCAAAGTTCCTCTGCTCCTCAAGAATGTAATACGTCACGGCTCATTTGAAATAGCATCTCCACAAAGCAAAGCTTTATAGCAGAAGCTGAGTGTAGCATCCTCGAGTGGCATCTGGCAGTTTGTGATACAGAGAAAACAAGGTTGGAGATTGTTATTCCCTAGAGCATTTTATGCAAAGGAGCTTAAACTAAGCAAAAATGACTTAAAGTGCCATAGGTTTCATGCTGGAGAAACCTAGCATGAAATGTTGGGTATATTTGGCAGTATATCTCCAGCCAAGTTTCTAAAATGCATAACAATCTTTTAATCTTTTCCTTTTATCAAAATTCATGATAAAAAAAAAGGAGAAGAAATTAGGAATGAAAATAGGTTTTACGTGTACTGGCATAGTGTACAGTACTGCTGGAAATCCCGTAAAAATGGAAAGAGACGTGGTTTCTGAAGAGCAGTAATACTGAATTTCTGTAAACCTCTTGATCAGCTCTCTGAATTGGTGAAAAGACAGTCCATCTTCTGTTTTATTTGAGTAGAAAGAACAGAATTAGGTAGAAAACTGCCAGGGACATGTGGAACTGGGTGACTGAGTAGTAGGAGAAAAGAACTTTAGAGCCATAACATTAGTTAAAAAATTGTGGAATTACATTTCAACCTGAAATCAACCCTAGTGAATTTTTTTTTGTGACCCAAGTATCCCTAAAACATTTCCTTTTCTGAAAGAAATTGGTGGAAGCTCCATGGTGAAGCCACTTAAAAACAGGGAAAATAAGGCAGGCAAAAATGCATTGTAGAGAATAATTGTTTTGAGAAAGAAAAGAATTGCATTTTATTTAATTTCCTACTGTTGTGAGTGCAGTAAAATGGCAAATATTGCATAGTGGAAATAGAGTAGTTTCTGTTCAAGATTCAGATGAATAGTTGTGGTTCTCAAACGGAGAGTCGGAAACAATCTTTTCCTTTCTTTGTCATTGGCAAATGTAACCAGTAACCATCCCAGATTCACAGCTTTATACTGATAGTCCCTGTAAGTAAAAATAACCCAGACAGAATTTGTGTTTGTTCTTAACTTTGTGCCATTAAGAATTCTAAGTTCTAAAAGAGAGTTAACATGGTACTGTGTATCTCTCTTTTTTGCCCTGCTACAAAGGGGTGCTGGGTCCGGCTGGGACAGAGTTAGTTTTCTTCATAGGAGACCATACACTCCTGTGTTCTAGATTTATGACTGAAACAGTGTTGATATCAAAAAGTTGATTTAGCTGTTGCTGAGCAGTGCTTACACAGCACCAGTGTCTTCTCCAAGCAGGGGGTTGGGCAAGATGTTGTGATGGTACACAGCCAGGACAGGTGACCCCAATGACCAAAGGGATGTTCCGTACCTCCTAAGGTCCTACTCAGGGATAAAAACTGAGGGTGTAGCTTTAACAAAGTAGTCATTGCTCAGATACTGGCTAGTCTGTGAGAGGTGCTGAGTGATTGCCTTTGCATCCCTTGTGGGTATTTTTCTCTTTCCTTCACTTATTAAATGTTCTTTAACTGGACCCACAAGTTTTTCTCACTTTTGTTTTTCCCGTTCTCTCCCCTGTCCTGCTGTAGGGGGGCAGTAAGAGAATGGCTGGGTGGGTGCTTAGTTAATGGCTGCGGTCAACCAAAGGACTTAACAATACAACAGTTTGGAGTAACAAAATGGGTCTTTCAGTGTTGTACTAAACTCAACAAGAGATGAAAAAATGAATAAATTTAAACTTTGAAGGAGAAGAACAAATAACTTACTTTTTCTGATGAAACAACCACTGGGCTGAAAGTCTCAAATCAGAAAGCCAGTCCTACCTTTACTTCCAGATGAAGTATAATAATCTAGCTGAATTACTATATTTGTTCTCTTTCCGTTCAAAAACTGTCTGAAAAATATTACTTGAAAAAATAACAGTGCCTTCCTGAAAATTATTGCACACTTTTGTGGATATCTGCAATGCACCACTTTTACATTGTCCAGGAAGTTTTCTCCTTTGCATAAGAATCCCATTAGGTCTTCACAATAGTATGCAGGTGGTCTGGAAAGAGTGAGAATCCAAAGTGTTGTAGCATTGTCTGGTTTTAAAGATATAAAAGTATTCCTTCTTACTAAAGGAAATAATGAGTTAAAAGGGAAAGTCGAGCTTAAGCTAGTAGAAAACTATCCCTTGCTCTGCCAGTTTAGAGTAAACTAGCAAGCGGTCATTGGTAAAAGTACTGTTAACAAAGAAAACTACTAAAGCATTCTGTTCCCTCAAAAAGCGAAACAAAACAAAAACCAACATCCTCATAATTTTTCATCTTCATATTTCATATCCTGAGGGAAACAGTGTTAGAGAAAGATTAATACTTGATAAAACAAAAGTATTAAGAAAACAAAAGCCAATCATCTTTTTTCTCCAGGTTCACAATTGATCTGAAACACTTAAAGTACTTAATGATTTCATTCCAGTTTGACTTAGTGTGATTTTTCCTGAGACAGAAAAGGAAATAATCTCTAAGAAAATGGTGCTTTTCTCCAAAGGAATAAAACCTGGATTGGCAAGGCAAGGATTTCAGCCTTGCAATAATATATTGTGAATATAAAGAATCTTTACTGTCAGATGGAGTAAGAAATTATGTGACAGAGTGGATCATCTGTATTTACTATAAATAGAAAGCTATTTCACCAAAATAGTCTTTTCTTAAGTAATTCTAAAAGTATTTAGAATTACTCCTCAAAATGGAAACTATTACTGTTATGCTGGCAAGTTATCCTCTTCCAGGGGATATTTCAGTATAATTGTTCAGTTAGGTAGTATAAGCTTATGCTTTTTTTGTTGATAATGTGGTTGGAATTTTGATCAACATATGTATTTTATTACTGTATTGCTGTGGCACTCTGCATTCACTTGAAATAATTTCTGACTATTTTCAGAAAGAGAAGTTAGACTGAATACTGAAAAAACCCGTTAGAATAATTGTAAAGCATGCATCTGGTCATTAAATGTTTGTCACCTGTGTTGAAATTGTATTACATTCACTTACAGTATGGTGTCTGACACTGGTAATGGTGCAGTATATTAATATATTAATAGCATAGAGAAACAATCATATTATTTGAAGCACTGTCTGGGTGGACTGTGCCTGCCACTCAAGGGTAAAACCAATTCTTAGAGTCTGGACATTCTGTTGAGGGCTACGTGTTGGTATAACATAAAACTGAAAATATGAAGCCTGATCTGATTTTCAAGCATCTCACAGTCTGGAGGCGCTGATATCTACTTATCAAAATACAGGACTAAAATAGGTTTTTCAGGTCAGTATTAAACCAGGCTGGGTGAAAAAAAAAAAAAAAAAAAAGGCAAAAATCCCACTAGGTCTTGTATGCTTTCATAGCCAATATCTTTGAATTGCTGTTATTACTAAAAGTCCGGTATTTTCTACCACTTCGTAATGATACATAGAAACTCTGTCTCTCATTAGGCCTATTGTGAAGAAAAGGGTCAAAATGGATTTGATTTTGAACAGCTCTGCAGTTTGCTACCTTGCAACATGGAGTGAATTTAGCATATCTTATCTACAGTCATGGTAACAAACAAAAGAATGATTCATACAGTGTTGTAGAGATCACCTCTGTGTTTTTAGAAAGAAAAAGAAGCAGGAATTATTAATACAGCTGTCAGATACTTTGACAATACTTTATCTCCTGTAGCTCTTAAATAAAACAGCCAGTCATTTGCTTGCATTGAATAATTTCTCTACTTTATGCCAGTAAACAAACAACATTTTTGCGAGATATAAGAAATTTTAAGAGATTGGAGTTTACTTACTGCAAGGATATTGAGCTGTGGCAAAAAGTCTTTGCTTTTTCTGAACATAGCCAAAAAAAAAAAAAAAAGTATGATCTTCCATGGAAACTAAAACTTTTTCTCCGTGCACAGGTTATTAAACAGCTAAGCTTCACATCTTAAAAAAATAAAATCTTTGGAGAAATAAATCCCAGGCAACATTACTATGGAGGTCTAAATATGATATTTGGCTTTAGCCAGGCAAAAACCTATAAAACCGGATGGGACCTTTTTGGGCCAAAGAACAGAATTATGAAAGTATTTGGGTGCCAGAAGAGGCACCCAGGAAGTAGGTTAATGGGATTCTTCCCAAATTGTTGTTTGTTGCCTAATTCAATTATATTAGTTCTGACATCAGAACTGCATTCTTTGAATATGATGGAAAAAGTACACTGATGGCACTTCCTTTTGTCACTGTCAGAATGGGGTGCTATGGTACCAACAGAATCGCGTGCTCATGGCAACAGTGATTTTGGATCTTAAACTGTGGTTTGTATTCTTCTTTAAGAACGATAAGCAGCAGTAATTGCTCAACTCTACCCAGAGTCTCTGTACTGTTTAGAAGGCACGGTTGAAACCAACTGGCAAAGGAGAAAAAGGTCAGTCTAGACAGCTTAAACAGGTACTGTAATTCTGCATAGACTGAGTGAATGGCTGTAGCCAGAACAAATGAACAAGTTGTAAAAGCATTAGGCGTTACTGAAAACAAGAAGAAACTCCTGACTCAGCAACGTGGGTATTGCACAAAGACCCCTTGTGGCACTAGTATAAGACAATATATTTTGTTGACGTCTCCAAAATGACTATTTCTGAGTTTATGTATTCAATTAAACCCAAACACCTTTATGTAATTATAAATGCAGCAAGTGCAGAGTTTTCACCCTGCTGCACTCTTATACCTACAAAAAGAGGAAATCTTTTTGTGAAATTTAAGTTTAACTTCATGGGAAAACCACACAATCTTAAATATACTTGCTTCAGAGATTCCTTTTTGCCAGCTGATGACTGAGAAAAACTGGAAAATATGCTGAACAACTAATTACTCTTCATACTTTATAAAACCAGCTCATTGCACGTGTTTTTTTTTTTTTCAAAGTTACTTCGCATTTAGTCATGAGAAATTTTTGTTTGCTGGCACTCTAGTTAAGAACAGCCGAGGGCAAAGTTAAGAGTTTTATTTATTGATGAATGTAGAAGACACAAAAGTATTACTTTGTGTTGAATGAAGTATTATCTTCATCCCCCAGTGAGATCTGTGATTGGATTTCAGCACTTTTTTTCTGTTATTGATTTCCTTGTGGGTTTTTTTTGGTTAATGAATTGAAAGAAATGTTAAAAGTATAGTTCAAACTGAAACATGGAAAATACTTAACATCATAGGAAAATATTTTGTTGCCTTAACTTTTGTTTTCTCCATCTGAGCTATTTCACAAAATTTAGAAAAATGAGTAAAACATGGTGGTGGTTCTGATTTTTTTGGCTAAAATAACCCCCTTAAACTAGAAATTTTCATTCAGTGTCTCTTCTTCTGTAGCTTAGTCAAGGGACTGTGCCCTCGAATAGTGGTTTTCCTTTACTTTCCCTTTGATAATGTGCTATTTAACAAAAAAAAGGTGGCTTGCTGGTCACCATGGTTTTTGTTTGACACTGCTTTCAGGCCAAGAAATGGACCCTTGGGCAGGGGAGTTTGTACAGTATGTGTGGGAGGAAGGCAGACATAAAGATGCTCCTTAGGAAATCAGAAAGGACATTAAATTGCTTCTTGCTTCACCTGAGTTATTCTCCTTCCTTGATCATTGCTTTAGTTGCCAAGCCTGGAGGAAAAGGGAAGAGGGGGAGGAAAAGTCAAGTATTTATGAATATTATTACCTAATAATAGTTCAGTTTAAATAATGTGCAGCATTGTCTGCCAAACTGAGAAGCATAGAGGCTTAAGGTAAGAAAAGAACAACAACACAGCATCAGTGGCAGCAGCTCATGGCAAGCTTTGAAATGCCTAATAAGTAGCTGTCAAAGCAGAAAGTCAAAGCAACCAAGTGTTTGTGCACAATAATGGACTAATCTGTGTAAGAGAAGAGGGTTATTGTAAGTATTTGGGGAAAAAAAAAAGGACAAGAAAATACTCTGTTTGAAAAAGATTAGTCACTATTAAAGAGGAAGATGTATGAGAAACACCCGCTGCCTTCACCTCTCACCTGTCTTTATACCCCTACCATAACCAAACTGGTGTATGTTGGCAATACAAATACACTACATGTAGGTGAGTAGGGTTCTTCAAAAGGCAGTTGAATTGCCTAACTTATTTTCATGTTTGCAGGAATTTCAAAGCAATGTCTAATTTATGCCCAAATTTTCTGAAGGCTCTGTGTCAATCAGAAAGCTTCCTGAAGTCAAATGGAGCTTTTCTGGTGGCTTTAGATTAACTATCTTGACAGGCTCCTGGAGAGTTAAATCCAATACAGGCTCTAAGAGGCTTGGCTATAGAATAAATATGTCCAGTAATTTGCATAAGCATCTTTGTGGTTCAGTTCAGTGCCCTTGCTTAGCTGCAGAAACGATTTGGCTAATCTGGATGGTTCTCCTTGAGCCACATTCATATGCATCATTTCCTGACTGCTGTGCAGTCCACATGAAGCAGAATGGTACTTTTATCTGATGAAAACAATTTAGAAAGAATGAATGGAAAAGATTGTTAATCACAGAATCATAGAGAATCATAGAATGGGTGAGGTTGGAAGGGGTTTCTGGAGGTCATCTAGTTCAACCTCTTGCTCAGGCAGGGCCACCTCAAGTCTGTTGCCACGGTCCCTGTTTTGGTGGCTTTTAAATATTCCCAAGGAGGTAGGCTCCACAACCTCTCCAGGCAACCTGTGCCAATGCTCGGTCATCTGCACAGTAAAATTCTTAGTGTTTAGATGGGAAATCCATTTGTGTAGGTTATAGGTGGTTTGGCAGCTATGAGACATGGAAAGTAACACTTTTCTGTCTTAGGTTTTGCTGTCTGTCTTTGAGGATTATGAGGAGACTTCATTTATATAGTTTAACCTGGGTACTGTTGTCTGGGATGCAACAAATCACATCTCCATGGAGATGTCCATGGAGAACTGTTGCAAGTGGTGCTGTGTGACATTGCTATAGGAAGGGGGATCCATCATAAAATACGAGCTGTTCACTGAGGAAAAGTCTTAGGTATCAGTATTGCTGAAAAGGGGCATCTGCCTTTGAAATAGTGAACACAAATCCCAGTTTGAGTCTCATCAGTGACAGCAATTGAACAGGCAGTGGAGCTGCTGATGTGCCTGTAGTTTTGAGGATGTTGGGGGTGAGCTGCTGCATTGACTGACTGAGCGGTGAGTGTCCTCACATTTGAAACCAATGAGTGAGAGTGAGAAAATGAATAAAGTATCTGTTCTAATTGGAAGTTAGCATCCATGTAAAAGCAAAGGCATAAACCAAAACACTTATTTGTCAGCAAAATTACTTATTGTCAACTCTAACCATTCTACGATTCTATAACAAAGGCAAATCACTAACAAATAATTATATCTTTCCTTAGAAAGCTAAGATGAAATAAGAGAAGGCAAAAAGCACTCATGCTTATCTTAGTAACAGGGTTAATGCTACCATTTCTGGTGGGATTAGAATAGATACTGCAAAATCTACAAATTTTCTTTGACATAGTGTGATGCAAGTGTCTAAATGGTGCAAGATTCTCAGGCTTATGCAGACCACTGTCTCCCTGCTTCTTGGGCTATTTGGAGATAAATGCTAGCCCATATTTTTGTATTTGTATTATCAGAACATAACAGAAACAAGAATTGCAAGACCAAGACTGAGAAACATTTTGATGGAGTCAATCCCATGTGTTAAACTGAAATGCCATCACAAGGAAATCAAAAAGTGCCCATATTGTTTACTGTCAATTACTTGTTTATAAAATCATTAACAAAAGGCTAACTTTATACCTGAAAGATAGAGGTTCCAATAGATAACTCACACTAACAAGAGGATATTTTTTTACAGTATTTTATAAAGACTTTCAACTACTTATAGCTTTCTTCAAGAGACTGTTTGAGTCAAGAAAACTATAATTACAAAAGAAGCCACAGGAGACCCATCTTCATACAAAAGGAGACTCTGGAAGGTACTGTGATCATGTTTTATGACCCTAATCTTTCAATCACATCTGCATGGATTGGTGTCTAGGCCTATTAGTTTGAATTCTTAATGTGTGCAGTTCTCTCTGCAGAGTCATTTTAATCTCCGCAAAAGCTGGTTTCCATTTAGAGAAAGGATGATTGACAGCTTGATATACACTGAAGGAAAGCTTTGTTCACAGGGAAGTACAATTTGTGGTTCACCTCACACATTAGAAGAGATATTGAATAAAATTCTCAGTACGTATAAAATTGAAAGCCATGCAGGAGCCACATCAGTGTGTAGAACTTGCCTGTGGTGGTCTGGTTGTTAAATGCTCATTTTTGGGACAGGCTGGGGACAGATACTGAGATACATGCACCAAAAGCCAAAACCCTATTGTAGCGTATTGTTATGCTTAAATCCTGGAAGAAACCTCTGGTAAATAATCTCCTTCCCACACTTTCTATGTATCTTTATTATCTTTAGAACACACAAGAGGGTGTTCCCACATTGAATTACCCCTTCAAAAAAGACTGTCCCTAACTCAAACCAACAGCTCCCTTATTCCTTGCACTGAAAATTGGAGACTTCCCCAGGCTGACCACTCATATTCACCTTTCCATTTGTCTGTGTCTTAGAGTCTTTCACTGGTGATGTCCCCAGCTTGATGTTCAGAGTTATTGAGGAAATGGTGAAAGCAAGGTTTTGAGGTGACTCACAGTCACAAGGGCTTTTGTGTTACACAGGGATGGATGCTTGCTTACACATCAGGATATGATAGCTTCCAAACGTATATTTTTCTCCTTATAGTTGAAATATGGTCTTGGCCATCAGAAAGCTCTGAAGATTGCATCTCTTTGACCTGGAATCTGGTTGAGATTTGCAGATAATTGTTCAATGTGTTAATTACAGTAGTATGTCAGACCTTATTGCTCTCTATTGTTCAGCTGTCTAGGTATCCCATATTTGTGGTTGCAGTAGTCATCGGTGCTGCACAGCGTCATGTCATCTGCTGCAGCCTGCAAATAGCAACAGAAGATGCTAATGAAAGCATGGTGGCACAGGGGCAGCGGGGATAATGCTTTCACATGTGTCCCTCTCAGGAGCTCAGGTCCTTCCTTTCAAATTCCTAAACAAAGTCTGAAGGAAGTGCCAGATTTTCTTGATTGCCCCTTTATCAGGGGCCTTTTCCACCCCAGAAAATTTGCAGATTGCTTACAAGCCACTGTCACCAAGCCTCCAACAGTATTCCTGAAATGTCTAGTTGTTTTCTGTAACTAAATGTGAGGACGAGTCTTCCAGAAACTTCTGTTGAAACTTTTATTTTTGTTTAGGTGAATGTCATGTCAAAATGGAGCCATAGTAATAAGTAATAACCATACTTTTCCATAAATCATCATAGAATGGAATTTTTTTCTTATCAAATGCTGTAATTTGGGCAATTTTAGAGAAGTTATGATTTCATTGGCATTTAGTTTCCAAGAGAACATGGAAATGTTAAATATTTATACAGGTAAGTCTACAGCTAATGTATTTCTCATTCAAACATTGCATGAATTTTAATTGGCAACATGAATTTTATGCTGCAGGATATTGTACAATATTGTGCACAGTTGGAAAGTACACAGTCAAACCCACAATAAACTGAACCCTAGAGAAAGCAATGGAACTTGAAAATAATTCTTTCACATTCTAGTGTGATTCTTTCCTTAATTGACTGTATTGAACAACTTGCTTTGTCTTTATGCGAACAAAGCCAATCTGGTTTATTGCTGAATTTAGAGGTCAAATTGCATTTCTTGGCTCAGGATCTTAAGCATATACAATCCTGCCCAAGTGTCTAAAAGCTCAAATATGCTAAATTGCCATGAAGACAAAAAAGAATAGTCAGGATACTATTCATACCATGTCTGCTGGATGCCCGAATTGTTTCTGAACTAGAAGCTTCTGGTAGTGGCTATGTAGCTGTATAGCTAGGGTTTTCTTTTATTTCAATTCATGCAAGGTAACATGAAATTTAATAAATTACTGCTCTCCTCCTCACCATAAAAAAGGAAAAAAAAATCCAGAGTAGAAATGTAGTTTGTGTCAGACATGAAAGGAATTTATTAACTTCTCCCAGTTTAAATTCCTGAGTCATTGAAGCTTCTGAATCAGGAGCCCTCATCACCTTCAAGAAATTTAAGAAAAGATCTTTTCCATGATAAAAATGTCTTGCTGGGAAAAAAAGGCATCATTCTCTGTGTCTGTTGCTCCCTGGGAGTAAGAAAGCATTTAGCATGAGTTATCACAGCTCTACATCAGAAAATGGTTCCCCAGCTGCAGTCTTAGGCAAGAGATGCTGCTTCTTAGGATGAAATAATTTGGGATTCATGAGCTACCTCAACCCTATCAGGCTGGCCACAGAGCACCTCAAGCTTCTCTTTTCCTATTCTATCTACTTCTCAGAATGGTCAAAACTCCACGGCTTGATGCCTGCATGTGGAAGCTCTGGAGACTTGGGCTGCACCTGCACTGCCAGGTTAAGGATGTGTTGTGGTCCCCTACTGTAGCAGGCGTTAAACATTCTCTGCTTAAATACTAGTCTGATTGCACTATAGAGAAAATGAGCTCATGATGTCTGCTGCTACGCAGGATTTCACGGCAGTTGGTTTTGCCTAAGCACTGTATGTCCAAAGTGTGACTACTTGTCAAGGTGACAAGTATGATGGGCACTTTCCGTTGAGAGAGTTCCAGAAACTAATTTAAATCTGCAGAGCACAGACCTTCTCAGAGAAGAATAAAAGTGTCATCTGTGAACCTGGATGTAGGCCTGACAATGAGGAGACCTGAGTTTCATTGCTGGTTCTGCTTTTGAATTAATGTCCACTTGCCAGATCTGGTTAGATAAAACATGGGCAAAGTGGAAGCAATTCCTGTGAAAAATCATTTTGGATAAATTAACTGTTAATCTGGATTTGGTGAGAAACCTACGCTGCCTGTGTGAATAGTGGGTTTCTCAAAAACTATGTAAATGCTAGTTCTTGCTGCCCCTCTTTGAGAGCATGGGCTCTGCTGAGGTTGTATGGTCATAGAGTAACCTGCCCTGTCTGCCAAACACTTCTCAAACACGCAGGTGCCTTGTAGGCAGTCTAAGCAGTCTGCCCTGTGTAACAGTTTTGGGCATGTATTCAAGATAGGGGATTTCTTCTGATTTTCAGGGCACATCCCAGCTACTTTTAGCTTCTGTTTGCAGGCAGGAGTCTTATGACTCCTCTTAGCAGACAACCCCCTGTGACAAGATGGAGAAAGAGGGAGATTTGTGACTTTGGAAAGGCAGGATTGGGGAGGGAAACTGGCTATAGGGAAGAGATCCTCAGCAAACACAGATGAACTTACTCTATAGAAGGGATTCCCAAACTCTTGTTTGGGCTGTTGTTGATATTTAAGGCCACAGTGCATAGTCTGCTGCTTGTTTTCTAGTAAGTATTATTTTTTTTTTCTGTACCGAATTTGTGGTTGAGGATACATGACAGGCCAGAGTAATGTTGAAGGCCGACAGGAGAAGAATCAATGCAATACATAGTTCACTGATAGTCCAGATTGCATGCAGATATCCCTCCTGAGAAATACCTTTTTTTATAGCAGGATCTGATTTCTACTTCCATGGAATATCAAGTTGGTATGGGTTACATGCATTTTGCACACCCAATAAATGTCAAGGCACTGGAACTTATTTGGCTTTAGAGACACTTGTAGTCTCTTATCAAGATATTAATTTTCAGACCACCCTGCACTGCATTTGTGCCTGAGTTTTCCCATCTGTATGATGCGAACAAGTCCTTACTAACCTACTGTACCTCACAGTGTGTTTCAGTTTATTCATTAATGTTTGGAAGGACCACTGAGACAATTTAATAGATGCATTATAGAAGGACAAAGTCTTAATTATTATTAGATGGCTACAGGTGCAATTATTTACACCCTACTACCTGAGATCTGTGGAGTTAAACTTTAAAGGCTCCAATTATTCCAGTGGGGACATGCCGTTTATAGCTCAGTACAGTATAATTTTTCATGCAATGATCTTTACTTTCAGATTTAAGCCTAGTTTTCTTTAATTTAAATTTTGCTGAAAAAAGCCATATTGCTGCAAGCATAAATTAAGGTAGATGAACGTTAATGATGTCAGTTCACAGCTGTTCTTAACTTAAATAATTACCACTCACTCCCATGATCAACATTTTAAATGCCTAAACTATTCAATTAAAAGCACAAAGCACTTGCTTCTGTTGTTACTATTAAAATCAAGCCTTAGCTGAAGTACCTGTAACATTCATGTTATAGAAAAATATGATTGAGGCTGTTGATTTATTAAGCAAGTTGGTTTGTGTTTGATGGCAGTTCTCAATGTGTGTAGCATTGCAAATGCATTTAAAAAACCATTGAAATTAATGCTACATTAATTACTGATTCTATGAACACTCTAGCATATGCTGCTATTAATTGCATCCATTACCACAAAATAAACATCTCTTTATAAAAACAAATGATGCTTCATCTTAATATTCTTGATTTTGATATCCTCCTTCCCAGCTGTTGCTACTTCTGTTTTAGCGTTCTTGCTATAAAGAGCCACCTGTTAATTATAAAAGATACTTGGGATGTTTTTATCCTTAGGAGAAAAAAAGTCCAAACCCCCCAAAACATAATGGAATCTTAACCCTCTGAATCATTTACTAAAATCTAAGATTTTTGCAAGAATTACCCCACTTAAATACATTGAGGGTTTTCTCCTTTTATTTAACTAATAAATCAAATAATCAAATCCAGTATCTTATTGTTAAGATTTGTACTACACTAATGACATTTGTGTTCAAGAAACTGTTTAGACAGATAGTGAGGGAAGTATTTGCTTAAGGTAAGATTGCTAGTTCGGTTCTGTGGACAAGAATTCCTTTGATAGTAAGCCCAAAAATCTTGTTTCAAATGGGCTATATAACTATCTGAGTAATTTTGGGTTAAATTTTGCTTTGACCTAATGAATAATTGCTGCCTACCCTGTAAACCTGCCACCTCTTAGCCAGCCATTTCCATGGAGAAAATCTTTAATCAAAGAGAACAGCCTGGCTTTTAAAGTGCCAGCTTCCTTTGAAAAGTGTCTCATTATAAATCACACTATAAGGTTTTATTGATTTTGTTTCAGATTTATTGTCTTTCAGTTTAGATTTTCTCAATTACAAGCAGAAAGTTTTTGCTGGGGGAGAGGACGAATCTTTTTTATAATTTTCATCTTTGCAGACTGAACCTAGGGTGTACAACTGTTATGTTTTCTTTGTGCTCTGCACTGTATCATCTGTTAAAGATCCAGCTGGACTAAACTTGATCGTGAGTCACTGTATTGTTATTAACCCCTTTCCACAAATGTCTTAAGTAATTGTATCTGAGGGCAGGATTCCTGGCAGTGAGAATGTAATTACCAATTCTTTCGCTGATGTGTAGTAAGAGAGCCTATCTCCTTGTCCTTTGGCCATCAGCTAGAGCGAGACTTCAGCATTACCTGTAGTAAAGACTTTGGAATTAATGCACAGAGAAATGCAATTTGTGATTCTTGGCAGTGCTTTAGTTTCAGCTGGTTCTCAGAGTGGCATCCACAGGCCTAAGTTAGATGTCTAAACTGTACAGTTTATGGGGGAAGTCAGGCACTTCAGATGGGATTCACAGAAGCTTACAGTTTGGGAGGAGCCACCTTTGATATGTATTTTGAAATATGAAATATAAGCTTAGCTTTCTGATCAGACTACGTGGCCATCTTCTGAGGTGGGTATACAAATTCAAAACGAGATCAAGACCTCCATCTACTTATAGAACCACACACAGAACCATCCCTCACTGAACATTGGAAGTGGGATGACCTGCCATGTCTGTGCTATTTCCTTTGATGTTGAATGGAGACATTGGAACTATTTGTTGCAGTAAGTAGTCTTTATGTCTGAATGTTTATCTTGGCTGGTTTGTTTGTTTCAGGGGTAGATTCTTTTATTCCACAAAACAGGTACAATAAAACCAATTAGCAAAGAATATCATTAAAAGCTACTAATATTCTTAAAAATCTGCTAACTATTATCATATAGTCTAATTTTCCTCCTTCAAACACGCTCCAGTCTTGCACTAGTTCACTTTTTCAGAAGGATGTTGCTATTGCCCAGCTTAATTTTCTGGACTTTCCTGTTTCAAACTGGCCCATTCTGCTTTGTCATTCTCTCTTTATATCTAAAGTATATTCAGCATACTCTCAAGATCTGCAGCTTATGGTCACAAGCACCTTTAATATTACTGCTTTTTATTCAGTAGCATAGCAATTACAGCAGTCATTCAGGTACTAAGTTTCAAGGCTGTCCTCCAACTGGAAGGTTTAATATCAAAATTTTTTAACTCCAGAAAAGTGTCCTGTGCAGGGTGTAAATGCTCTTTTCCTGTTAAAGCAGCACCATTTAAAGTATCTAAGGGCTATGAATCTATTATCAACTCTTACGGAGAGTCACTGGACAGAGAGGAGTTGTTCTCTCTAACCTTTGCTCCCAGGACAACTTTATGTTTATGTACTTTATGTTAAGCAATTGTTGGCTTTATCACTGAAATAGGTCTTGGTGATAGGATGAAGGCCAAGGATTTCTCTCTCTATTGTGTCTGGACCTCCCATATAGGGAATTATGACTCCTACTAAGCTCTAAGCTCCAGTGAATCTTGAGCTCTTTGTAGAGCACTGTGCCTTCAAGGAGAGAGCGGAAGCATCCTCTATCCCACAGGACAGTGCTCTTCTCTCCCTTTATGTTTTTCTGGCCTCTATTGTGTGTATGTGTGTGTACACTTTCTTAAGAGAGGAAAGAGAGGAGTCTGAATCTCCTCAGTGTGAAGATACTTGGGTGCTGTGCTTTCATTTCACTTTCATCACTGTGTGCCAGATAACATTTTAATCAGGCTACCAAAGTCATTCAGGGAACGTGGACATTTTAAGGATTTAAAATGAGATAAGGTCTGAAAGGGGAAGGGAACTTGTTAGCAGAACCTGGGGAACCTTCTGTTCTCCTAAGAACATGAGCATTTAACATGTTAAGTGAGAGTTATGAAGTTTACATATTTTAACAAATTAGGCATCTTTGTAATTTCAGATACTTACATTCTTTCAGGGCTTTAGCTCTTTGTCAAAAGAGATCTCTTGGACTGTATATAAAAGAATCTGACTAAGAGAACGTCATTTGGCAGAGTAACTTTTCAGATTTAAAATGTATCTCTATTCTAATGAGAGCTCTGATTAGATATTTTTTGTCTGCTGCCAGGGTGAACAGTTCTGACCTCTACTTTTCCCTCACAACTCCCTTGTTTAATGCTCTATTTTATTTTCTTTAAAATAGCATACCCAAACTGTGGTGTTTATTGTAAATTCTTTATTTTTTTCATCATGAGTTAAGTTCTTTGAATTATGCTGTCTTTAGGGAGAGCCAAAGTAAAGGAGTAGAGCTTATTGGTAAGACAGATGTTCATCTGCTGGTAATTTCAACATCCTTGGCAGTAATTTGGAGCCAAACTCTGTGTGTCGTCGATATATTTTTTTTTATCTTAACCAATATTTGTATATAAGAAAGATAGGACAAAATCTGGGATCGATACAATGAGACTGTTTCTCTTTATTAGTACCTAATGATTATAGATGGGAACATAAAGATTTTCTTAAGTTAGTTCAGTTAAACGTCACTTCAAGTAAACTTACTCTGAAAAAGATTTGCTAAGCTTTGTAGAAAAACAATGAAAGTATTATTATTGGAGACATTTGAAATTAGGCTAGACAAAAACTTCAAAATACAACCTGAGATAAATTATGCATTAGTAGGTAGATGCAGTAGATGAAATAATATGTCTTTGTCTTTCTCTGATGTGTCAGATCTTGTGATTCAAGTCTTTTTTGTACCAAGCTGACTAATTTAATCAGCAACTATTATTATTACGTGCTTTTGCATGTATCAAATATAGCTTTTTAATTTAGGCCTAATAAGTCATTCTACTACATTATTACATACAAATTGGTTGCTATGAGAAACAGTAAGTGACTGTTCACAGTAGGCACAGACAGCAAAGCTAGCTGTTATGTAATTAAGTCAAAATTATAGACCTCAGAAAGTGTAGGTATTTTTGGTGTATCCCAACAAGTTTTAGCATAACGGAAAAACATAGTAATTTAATCAGATTTCAGTTAGCTAAGATAACATGATGTTGCTTTCTAAATATATTAATTGATGTCTGACTTGGCACACATAATTTGTTTATATATAGATTAAATGGTGAAGTAGTCTCTTTTAGTGGAACCAGAGTCAATTTATAGTGGAATGGTCTTTGAATTATCATGCTTCTAGATTTTATTTTTTTTTTTTATCTGTTGCCATTTTCTGCAGAGTATTGCCTATAAAAATGGATTTCTCAGATTACTGTCATGCTTACATCACCTGTGCACACCAGGGTTATTATTAGGAGGTTGGTGCTTAACCTGAATGGTTACTTGCTCGATCTGAGGTAATATTATATCCTATTCTGTTGAGAGCTGAAAATTGAAAACAACTGGTGACAGAAGATTCAGGATAGCAGAGAGAGGACTAGTAATAGCTTTCCAAGCATAGATTATGTACAAATAGAATCTAGTCTTCTGAACAGACATTCAGTGTCTGAAGTTGTGTTCATCCATTTCTAGAGTGAATAGCTGCAAATATACATGCTCTATATACACATTTATGTGTATATATACATATATATACACACACATATGCATATATAGCACAGATAAACATTGAAACTGTTGCTTTGGATCTCGTCCTGAGAAAATTGATGATGGTTTGATATTTCCTTTCAGGAATTTGTACATTTCGGTTGCCATATTTCTGCTGCAGCGATTTAGAATGCCTCTAAGCCGATTACAAGGTAAAGTTTTAGATAATCAACAGTTAATTGGGCATATTAATAGCAGTAATATGTACATGTATGCATTATTACAGGGCTTGGTTTTCCTGCAGTGCAGCTGTGATGATATAGGAGAATGTTGATGCTATAATTTGTAGAATAAAATAAAAGGCTATTAGTAGCATTTATTTTGCCATTAATCCCATTCATTCATGGAGAGAGGGAGTACGGAGAGAGATAATATTGCCCAATGTCAGACAATGAGTCAGTTGTCAGTTGAAGTTTGTTCACCGGAGACTGTGCACTCTCTAGTGAATCATGACACCTTACTGAGCTCATGCTACGTAATGGTGTGTAAGCACTATGTAGTGGGACGTCAGTGTATATGCCTGAAGCAGGTAGAATATGTGCCAACTACTAGAAGATATTTTACACATCCAATATGCATCATGGGATGATTAATACATATGCAGCATTTTATATTGATTTGCCTATTAAATCTCAAAAAATACCTTTGTGACGCTTTCTTGAAGTTCAGTTAATTTACAGTATAAGTCTTTCAAGGCTTAAGCACAATTCAGTGTATTACTGAAGACGCCATTTGAACAATGAGGGTTAAATGGATTCATTTTTGCATTTTCTTTTGTGTGGTTTCACAGGTACTAGGGAGGATCTCATGCTGAGTTTGTCTTACTCTAACAGCTCCCCTTGTTCACCTTCCGTTAATTAGACATCTTTTTAGTACAGTTCTAGCATTTAAAATGCTAACGTGTATTTGATTCACTCCTTTAAAGGTACACTAAGATTTTTGTAAAGTTGAACAGCTTAGTATTTGTTTATTCAGAGAAAGCAAGGTCTGTGGACAGAGGTGGTGTCTGTGATGAGACAAACAGATGCAGCTGGAGAAAGTCCTTCCAGTCTAAAACAAAAGCAGCAACATTCAAGGCAGTATGAGCTCAAAAGAAGAAAAGTGTTTTCAGCATGTCTGAGACTATGATAAACTGATTATTCAGACTTCAAGGTAGCAGACTAGCTGGACTATCTTACAATTGCAGTAGTTAAATAGACTGAGAAAACGATCTAGCAGGTTTCATGCCACTGCTAGCATCATGCGAACCAGCAGAGAAAGCAAACATCCAGAACCCTGGGTAGGGTGGGAAGGTAGAGTCTGCCCTTACATGAGCTGTGAGGCTGGCTGTGTCCCATCATCCCTGCCAGCTGCAGTAGACGTGAGGAGTAGATCAACCAGTGGTGGAGAGGTTGTGTTGGTATGTCACTTTTAAAAAGCAGAAAGCTTAGAGAAGCTGTAGATTTAGTAGATGCTTTCCATAGTAGCTGTCTGCAGAAGAGCTGCCCGCAGAAAGGTTGATGATGGATATTCTAGTGTACCAAGAAATAAGAGCATGTTGTTTCTTAAGACGTGGTTCTAGTGCTGGAGCTTAGAGAGGTTGGTAGAATGAGCTTCCTGTTAGTAGTCTCACTCATTGGCGACTGGGGGAATCAGCAGATACTGATTTTTAATCTTTAAAGCATCAGCTCTGAGAAACCATATGGGTTTCATGCTGCCGCTGAGCTTAATTTTTTCATATCACTTTCACGCTTAGAGAGAAACTAAGGTTTCATAAAATATTATGAGCTCATCACTGACCTTTTTTTGTGTGTTAGATGAGGAGTTGTGGCTTGTCAGTTGACCGACAGTTTTATTTTACATTCGCTTTCTATTTTCCTCACTATGCTAAATCTCTAGTAGTGTTTTCTGCAGCATTTTTCAGACAGCCTAAATAAAGTCAAGAATGACCAATCCACCTTGCTACTGACCTTTTCTTTTTTGCCATGGAAACAGGATTGAGTTGCTAGATGACGAAGTGATACCAAACTTGAAAGAGCACAGAAAGGTACTTAGCATCCAGACAGTCATAATTAATTGCAACGATTCACATTCTTAGTATTTTCCTATTGGAACAAAGAAATTATTTCATTCAAAATCAAAGGTTATTTTCATGTGCTTGGTAGGTAAACTACATTTATTCTTTCAAACACTGGAGTATAGGAACCACTATGGAGAAAAAGATCCAATGGACAGAATCTGATCAGTCTTTTTTTTGAAGAGAAGATTGTAATACTCCTACTAATACGGAAGATATCTTAGAATCTTTATGAGAATCTGAGTGAAGAGTACAGTGCGTTTGAAAGCTCCTGAAAAAGCTGGATAATGATCTGGTCAAAATGAGAAACCGATGCTGATGTATTGTGGTAGAAGAGACTTAATTAGATCAGATGGTTGTATGATCAGGTCTTCAGGAAAGCCTGAAAGAATTATCTAGGTATCTAGACTGCTCTGAAGTACCTACAAACCCACTTTTTAAAGATAAGTGATGGAGTAGTTACGTTTTTGGGAAGTAATGTTACATCATTAGTTGTTACATCCAAATATTTGGAAACATTTGAATCAGTTTCTTTATTTTAGCTCTCGTTGCATACAACTTGGGTATGTGAATGAGGTCAAACACAGGTGACTAAGTATTTGATAAACACAGGTGACTAAGTAGTTGATAAGACACAGCTGTCAAGGAAGGAGAAATATCAGTCTGAAAATATAAATCTGTGGGTGAAATTGCACAAGGGAAAGTGATGTGTTATTATGAGGCCGTGAGTTGTAGTAGACAATGGGCTGTCTGTCAAAGGAAGTGTAGTAACTGTTGTTACCAGCTCCATTTCCAACTGTGTTGCCTGAAGAGCTGATTAACACAATGCAGGGAACAAATTGGAACTATTCTGTATTAAGAGTTGCTACAATTCTCTATGGGAATAACATCAAATAAAGAAAGTCTATGACAAACTTTTACATTAATATTTACTTTTTTTTTTCTTTAATATATATATGGTAAAATAGGTCTTGAGACATGCTAAGGCAAAAAAAACTCAACCCAAACCCACAAAACACTGGGCAAGCTCTTGCCTGTCACTGTGTGATAATCAGTTTTGGACTGGGAAAGGATTTAGCATCTCTGTATTTCTGAAAGAAGTAAATGATTCCTTGAAGTATTCTACTAAAGAAAGAAAAGAATGTTCTGTTCCTGTTAGAGACAAACAAATATAAAATATACCTGTAACCAGAACTGAAAGTAATTTGGTAAGTTATGGCTTTCTTTAGCTAAGGTGAGATATAAGTTATCATTTTGCTCCATTTAAAGTTCCATAGGAAGATGAAATCACTCAGTAGCTCCTGTCCTTCCCCCGTCTGCACTTTCCAGATACTCTCCTGAGAGAGTTGCAAGGAAATTGGTACAGCCCCTGGAATGATAAGCGAAAGGATGGCTTTAAATAATAAAGACTTGTTTTGTTAGGTTTGCAGGTAAAAGGTTAATAATAGTACACCTAAGGTCTTCAGCCATATCCCCCATCAGTGCTATAATCAGTATATATTTAGACATTTGCCCCTTTTTAATATTGAACAAAATCATGCATAATTAGGATTAATTGATATCTGCACTGTTGCTTGAATAGTAGTATTTGATTTCCCTGATACTTTAAATATTTAAAAACTCTTTGAAATGTTTGAGTGTTATTCAAAAAGGAAAACCAAAATATTTTAATCCTCTAAGAGACAAGAGTACTGCATTTAGGTAGGAAGCATCAGCTGAAGTTTTTGATTGGTACGATTCAGTGCAGAAGCTTCTTTAAATAGGCAGTGAAATCTTTTGTATGTTAGACTAATTTTGGACAACTTATCTACTTACCTACTAAAATAAAAACAGCCAAACCAAATCAACCTATCAACTCTACTGCCAAACCTACACATCTAAATAACTTTATTAACGAAGAGTATTAGCAGAACTGATAAGGAGGTGTGCCTGTGAGTGTGTATGTCCGTACATACATATAATCTGAAATAATATGAAGGTAATATTCTTCCTCGAACAGCATCATCCTGTGTATCTAGGGAGCTTCATACCCTTGCCATAGGATCTATCTTTATGCTGTAACCCGTGTTTTAAAACAAAACCTTTTCTTATCTCCTTTCAGTGTTGTAAGTTTTATTGTGTTTAAGGTCTAGTATTACAGTAGAACATCTTCCATCACAGCCTATGGTGCATTTAATGAAGGCTCCCCCAATGAACTAAAACTTGGCACTTTTTCTTGTCAACTTTTTGGTGTATCTAGATGAAGAGAAGATTTATTATGTTTGCCTGCAAAAACAAGTTCCATAGTGACTTTTGATGAAATAAATTCATCATCTGGGAAGAGGTTTTGTTGATCTGGCTTCCTTCTGCTGCCCTCTATGATACATATATGTCCCGCTGCTGCAAGGTTCAGAAAATCAAAATGGGAAAAAAGCTCCTATTTTCGCTTTTCTGACCTCCTCAGGAAGTTAATTTTATTTAGGTTTTTACATGTTGAGTTTTTTAGATGGTCAGAATTTTCCTTTGTTTTCTGAATATGACACAAATGCCCTGTGATATAGGTAGGTGAAAGAAGCAATGATTACGGTAATGAAAGATTGATTAAGGGTAGCAATGGAGAGAAGCAAATTTGCTGGGGGAAGTGTATGAAAGGAGACTATTGAATAAGGAAAAAGATGTAGCTAAGTTATACCTACAATGCCTGTCAGAGGCAGTTATGCCTCAGGACTTGGTCATAACTGGGATCTATTAGACCAATAACCCTGCAAGACTCAGCGAGGCAGCGTTATTAAAACACTGGCCCAGAGGACAGTGCTGCAGTGCTCCTATGAGAAGCTACAGGAGGCAGCTTAGTAAAGCTACCCCCCTGTGGGGTACATAAAACTTTGGTTTCTGTAAATGGCCATGTCTAATTGGATTTAAAATTAAAATGCTGCTGCTTCACTGGACTTGAAACTGCGCCTAGGGATAAGAAAAAATGTGGTCAGAAAGAAAAGCTTGGCTGCCAGCTTACTTTCTATAGTCTGCTTTTCTCTTCTGTATGTCCCAAAGGACTCTGTGATATCTCACCTGAATTATGGTGATTGACTTCCATCTGAACTAGCACAGATGGAACATCCTGCCAACCCTGAAATCTTTGAGTTTGTGAAAATTCAGATAATGATTTTCCCAAATCAGTGTTGCATCTCAACATAAGAATATAAAACTAGCTGTTTCTTAACTCAAACAATTGTTGAAAATTTGAGGGTTTCCTTTTGATGTATCATAGAACTGATCTTAGAATCCCGTGGTAGCTTTGGTGCAAATGAACTTGATTTGATGTTAGTTGCTTACAAATGGACCAGATACCAAACGTCTGTGTCTTTATGCCCTGGAAGGGTCAGTTACAACAAAACAGAAACCAATTATGATGAAAAATGGGAATGGCTATTGGCAAATGATCACTTTACTAAGTGCCCAAAAAAACACAGCAGAGTGTGAGTCACACTGACTAGAAAGTGACTCTGAGGGATGCAAACACTATTATGAATAATAAATGTATGTAACAAATGCATGAAAGAGGATTTTAATAATGTAAATCAAAAATTGGAAATTGCAGAGAGCTGATAAGAAAAGGACAGAAGGTGAAATTTATAGTCAGCAGAATTAAGAAAAATAAGAGGATTAAATATATGAAGAACAAGATAAATCCTGTCAATTTTATCAGTATTTTACTGGATGGCAATAGTGGAATTGATCATGTGAATGCAGAAAAGGCAGACATGTTCAATAAATATTTGTATTTGGGGAAGAGAGGGGGAAGGAACTAGATGATGTAATATGTTTTGCTTTCCAACAGTATTTAAAGAGATTAAGTAACAGCTACTAAACTAGACATTCTTAAATCAGCAGGTCCCAATAACTTCCTTATTACAACCTGGCAGAACTGCTCTCTCTGGCAGTTTGACAATTAAGCCCTTTTTTCCAGTCACTTGATACTTTTTCATCTTTTCATGCACTATTACAGATATTGAGTAACCACTCAGCAGTTCTCTAGACATTGTACATAACCCATTTAAATCTCCCATTAGTAGTACAACATCATTCCTTCATATGTTGTTTAGCACATCTCATACCAAGCTGTAAAATTCACCTTTCTCCTTATCCATCACACTTTCTTTGAGCTGTAAAATCGTATGACAGTAGTCTTTGTATCTGGGGTAGAAAAATGTGTGACTGTAATTTTTTTTTCATTCACTGAGTTTAATTGTACTACTATTTTTGCTGAGACCTCTACTAAGAATAATGTCTGAGAATAAAAGGGAGATGAAGTACTTATCATCTTGTTGTCTACCAGGCTTTATGGTGTACTAGTTTCTGGTTTATACTTATGGCGGTAAGCTGTAAGTTTGTAGAAATTTTGATCAACTTATTCATGTTCCAAGATAAAAAGCAAGATTCATTGCTGAGAGAAGAGAGTTTTGGGTATCAGTACTGTTGCTGCTATGATTCCTATCCTTCATACTCTTTCTATCCAACTTTGACTATTGCTATTTGTTTCTCCCTGGTGTGTTACTGGTAGCGCATTAAAATGATATTGAGACATCTATTATAATATTACCTGTGCCCTCAGCGTAATCAGGGTTTGAGCTTATTTCCAACTACTATGCAACCTGTTTGAGATTCTTCCTGGAAAGTATCAATGGCTGGAAAGCCCTCTTTAGATTAGATTTCTTCATTTCTTCAAAATAGCCTGTTAAGCCAAGCATAACACATCCTATTAGCCTTTCAAAATCCAAAGGAAGAACGTTTGGTTGCTAGATCCCAGAAAAAGTTACAATACCTTAAAGAAATGGCATTTGCTGTTTACCAATACTCTGAAAAGTATTCTTAACACAAGTCTGTCTCTGGATATTGAAAATAACTGGCAAAAAAGTAATTATAAAGTTTATGAAAGGAGGTGAATGGAAGTAAAAAGAAAATTTAAAATAATCCCTCACACTTGTTATTGTCAAGCTGAGAAGCTATTAGGTGATCATAGCAAGCTGGTTTGTGTCCTTCTTGTGTAACTGTATTTCTACATGCTGGATTCACTGAAAAGTGCATCTAGTGGCTTCTACTTCCTTTTCATATCCCAAATATAATATTTTTTTTAGAAATATTTCAGATGGAAATGATTTTTCTCCCTTATTTTTTCCTCCATCTCTCTGTCCCTACCTTCACCTTCCCCCATTGCCCCATTTTCTTAATTGTTAATTCCTCCAGAAGGAAGTTTTGGGCTTATTTCCACCAGACCTCTGGCTGCTCTCTACTGTTTAAAAATCCATGTACATTATATATGTACATGATATCATATTATATATGATCTTTCTCCTGCTGAGGTGATAAAACAGAATCAGACAATGACTTCTGTAGTACATGCCTAAACTCTGGACTGATCATTACCGAGAGGCACAGTGCTTTTTTTGGGGCCAGGCTGGCGAAATCAGAGTCACGTATTTGAGTTTAATTTCTGCTGCACATTACTGACTGCTGCTGAGTTTAGAGATGATGGCAATCACTTTAAGGGAGGAAAGGTAGGCAAATTACCCACACACTCTATCTTACAGCCCTTAAACAGCCCTTCCTCACTGTGCTTCTCCACTGATCAATGTGGTGGAAGGTATGTGATTTTTAAATGAGGTTTAGTGACTGGCTCTTCTCTCACCTGTTCATTTCCTCTGGTTTAGGGCTGTCCTCAAGAGTAAGATGATATTGTGACAGTGTCAGTGACAGAGTTAGTTACATAACAAAGAACATCAATAACAAAGTCTAACAGTGTAAAACAGAAGTACTGGAGCTGGAACTTGGACAAATTCAGTTTGGAAATAATGTAGTGGGGGTAGGTTGGTTATCTACTGAAAAAAAAATGTATTTCCATAATTTTAAAAAGCTTTTTTTTTAAGTAAGGTTTTAATTCAAAGAGCAATTATCACTGGCATGTCTAGATGATATTAATGTTCAGCCTTACCTGTAAAGATACTTAAAGATGTCTATTTCCTTTACAGTATGAATAGTACTGCCTAACGGGAGTTTTTATTAACAGATTCCTCCTGCTGGCTAGAGGGACAAGTGCCTTTCATGTTTTTTGCATCCTTTAAATTTTTAAACTATTTTCATGTGCTTCAGCTAAATGTTGGTATGCATGAAGTATTGCCTCCAAACAATGTAGGTGTGTTCCTTTACACTGGCTACTTCAGTAGGCAAGACTTCAGTCAGATATATTCAAATAAATGTGGCATCTTGCTCTGTGAAGTATTTCTTCCCTTCATCTCTGTCTGGATGCTTCCCCCCCAGGTTTTTCCCTTCTGTCACATGAAAATGTTTCTCAAAATAGTCCTTCCTGTCTTCCTGGAAACTAGACTTGCATTCTTGGTGGGATGCAGGTGAATAGATTTGCATTGGTCCTCTTTTAAATAGTATCACCACAATAAGACCAGGAATTCTGAAAGTGTTTAGCCGTAGAATAAGAAATATACAAGGATAAATATATCCACTTTTTATTAATGTAAATACCTCTCCGGGATTTATTCACCTACTGAATTGTTCTCCTTTATAGAAAAAAATAGAGAAGGAATTTTTGCTTTTGTTTGCACTGCAGATCTGCTGTGCAAATGAGATTTGTCATGCGCTTTGTATTAGTTCTGTGTACATGATACCCGCTGTTGCAGAAAGTTTATTAGCAGGAAGGGCAAAAGAAACACGTTCAGTAGAATACCAACCATGTTCTAAATTTTAAGTGAGGAGCACCAGAAACAGTAGTTTTATCTATGCTGTAAACTTTTTTTTAAATATCTAGTGTCTTCTAAAGATAAAACAGGATATGCCACAGAACCTGGTTTTGTCTCATTAGATTCTAGAGGTGATGTTAAAGAGATATAATACGTCATAGTCCACTTCATATCACAGTTGCTTGAAAGAAGGGTTCAGTAGCGTAATTTAGATTCAGACAGCTCTAGGTAAGAATATTTTATATCTCTGTCTTGGTGGCATCTTGAATGGAATTTGTTTTCTTATATCAGGCATATAATCTCATAATATTTAGTTTGTTAAGTGTGTTTCAATTATATGTTAAGAAGCGTGGCTGACATTTATTGTTTGTTCTCTTATTTTTGCTGGTTTAGAGTGAAGGAATGGCCTAAAGCTCTCAGTGCCATCTGTGGTGCTAAAGAGATGGGTTTCAGATTTCTATAAAGGTTGGGATTTCCACATAACTCATTTTGTGGACATGGGTATTTCAACATAATCTCTAATATGTTATGATTATCCAATCAGAAGGTAGTGAAGTTACCAATAACTGGTAACCTGTCTTTTTCTGCCACTATGGGATTGAAATGGTGAAAGGTATTGCTACCAGACACTGGAGCAGGAGAGCTTACTGTCGGCAGGGATTCAAAATGACTAATTATAGACATATGGTTTTAACCAAAGGAGACTGTACTGTGCGTGCCCTTCCAAAGGCTTCCTCTGCTCACTAAAGTTGTTTCTGTCTTGCTTGGTTTCAGCTATTCATTTATGAGTTAATTCTGTCAAGGCACTCGTAGTTGTGTGGGTTGTTGAACCTGTGTTGATGAGTACATGGAGCTGTACATCGTCACTTGCACTTGAACCTTCATTGTCTAACAGACTCACTCAGTTTAACTTAAATTGCCAGGTTGGAGAGTGGGATCAAGGTTAGTGTGCTCTCTCATCCATCTTTTCATGTCCGTGTTGCTCTTAATAGCCTGCCTATAATTTAGCTGCTGGCATCCACAGCAAACTCAGAACACCTACACATCCTTTCTGTTCTTGCAGTGGATTGTGTTGAGCCGTTTCTAGTAAAGGACCATGCACAAGGGATGATGTTACAGGGCAGAAGGGCCACAAAGAAACAGCTACACACTTGGGAACATACTACGTTTTCCTCTAAAGTCATCTCAAGATGGTGCTTGAATGCATGATTGCATCTGCATACTGTACATACTGGACTAGTTCAGCTCTGGTTGCCAAGGCTAAAATTGATCTTGTTCTTTTTTGAGAAGTACCGTAATGAAAAAAAAAATAAAAAATCAGACAGCCATTAAAGGGGTGATTAGGGCATGAATGCACTCATGGGACACAGGACTGACTCTGAAAGATGAGATGTGCTTCATGGACTTTTTATCAGGCTGTGTCATCAGACCTACATTGATACATGGGACCAATTCTATCAGCTGAATCTGGATTTTGGGGGATGGAAAGTAGGATGTTGCCTCCTTTCTCCTCTCTTTATCCCTGCTTTACTGTCACTCCTGTGTTGCCTGCGGTGTGCCTTGCCTCTCAACACTGCATCTGACTGTGACACTGGTTGATGCAGCTTATTAGAGGGTTGCAATTTTGGAGAAGGCATATGCCCGGAACAGAATTTAAAAGTACTGTACAAATGTACAGTTGCTATTTTCCACTGTTTTTATAGCTTTGCCCACTCATGCACACAGCAAAACAAAAAGATTAATGCTATTGAATTAACCTGGTACTATTGTTTTTTCCTTAAATAATAGTTTTAATTTTAGAAATAATTGTATGAGAAAAAAGAAAATGTATGGAAAATTGGGTAAAAAAGAGATTAAAAATAAGTCTTCTTTTGGAATAACCTGAAGAGGAGGTGCTATATTATTATTGTAGTTCAGCATCTGTATACTTCAGGACACAAAATAAAAAAAACACCTCTTATGGACAAAGAACACTGCACTTAATATACTTAACAAGTATTTATTTTTCTGAAGTGGACAACCTGAGTTTTGTGCAAGTAAAGTTAGTAGAAACCCTGTTTAACTACAGTCTAATATATATATATTTTAAATTGCCACTACAGTATATAAATGAGGTGGACACCATTTTGTGGTATTAACATTTCAGCTTCTGTTTTTTTGAAAATAACTTTCTTTTCCTTGCTATTTAAATTGTCACTACAGTATATAAATGAGGTGGGCACCATTTTGTGGTATTTTTTGAAAATAACTTTCTTTTCCTTGCTAATTTTAACTTTTGCTAAGCTTTAACTGTTTGGAATGAAAGTTGGTGTGCTGGATTTCTGCCTCAGACATTTTTATTACAAAGAAACCCTAAACAATCCAAACCAAAATCACATGAAACCAAAACCTATAATTTTAACTTTTGCTAAGCTTTAACTGTTTGGAATGAAAGTTGGTGTGCTGGATTTCTGCCTCAGACATTTTTATTACAAAAAAACCCCTAACCAAACCAAACCAAAATCACATGAAACCAAAACCTAAAAAACTTTAATCCAACCAGCTTTGGTGTTTGAGAAAATGAAATTAAACACTATTACTTTGTCTATATTGAAAGATTTCTCACCTAAAACAGACTCCTCTACCTCCTCACGTGAGCTCAGTATTTCCTCAGTTGTTCTGCAGTGGGAGTTTGTGCTCCCCTCTCCTCACAGCACTAGTGTGTGTTTCCCATGGCTGTGCCAGGTAGACTCAGATCTGCCTTGAAGGCTCTTTACATTAATTCACTGTGCTATGTAGACACTGATGCTTGTCAAGGTGTGTGTGTTGGGTTACACTGTCTCTCGTGGGAGTTAACTATCTTTGCATGTCATGTGTCAGAGGCTGAAGCCATGACTTAGTATTTACAGTGCAAGGGAAGCTCTTTTCACTGAACGTGCTTGTCCACGGAAATAGAAATGATGTATGAGAATGGGGTTTCGCAGCATCCTGACAGAAGATATTTTTTTTCCACAGAATAGCATTTATCTAGTTTCCTGCATGATGCATTGGTGGCAAAGCCAAGAACCTAGGAAGGTCAGTGCTCAGGCTTGGTGGCCTGGGCTCTGGAGCTCACTGGTGGTAGCCTACCTGGTGAACCACCAGGGAGGCCCTGGGACAGTACCAGTTACAAGCATCAGTCTTCTGGCTCTCTGCCTTGGCCAGGTCTGGCGGTTTGCTTGTTTGTGGTTTTGTGTTGGATTATTCCTGTCTAGGTGCATTGTACTGAAAGCCCAGTGGAAGCACATTAGGTATGCTGTTGGAATTTGTTTTTTGAGTTTACTTTCATCTCAAACAACTGCAGTCTGAGTGTCAGGACCTCTTCATGATGCAAATAAGAGCACTAACTATAGGGCATTCATTTCAAAAACGTAACTATGGATTTGAACCAAAAAGCTAATGTTAGTGTACCCTAGGACTGCCTAATCTACATTCCAGAAGGAAGTCTCCAAAACAATTCTGTAACAACATTCTCCAGCAGCTGAACCGTGTTGGCTTAAATTCTCAAATTAAAACAAAACAGCCTAAGGTAAAGAGAAAGCATTGGAAATATTGAGTCCAAACGATTTTGAAAAGTTATAAGCAACTGCAAAGAAAGGCTTAAAATAGAGAGAATTAGACCTCTGTTTTGCTAGCAACACTATATATCATGATGTCTGGTTTAATATTAAAAATATTTGTAGGCATCTGGTACAGTGGTTGGGTTGTTTTATCTTTTAAGCTCCTATTAAATGTGAGGAATTTTCAAAAATCTTGGTTTAGATCATAAAGCCAATCATTGCCTGTTTCCACGAACCTGTCATGATGTTCACTGCCATTCAAGAGCAGACTTTCTGGCAGACATTTGTGGCTGTGCTATTGTATGTGGAACCCCTCTTTGTTTTGAACACTTTCAGCTCTGCCTACAAAGTGACACCCTAAAAATGGCTAATTTTTGACAATTACGATTTCAGTGCCTTTCTACTGCGACAAAGAAATCTTTCAGAAGGCCATTGTTCAGGTGCTTAGTTCTTTATCTGAAGCACTGCAATTGTGTTTCCTCTCCTATTAGTAGAGCAAGTCTTTATATATTCTTAGAAAAATACGTAATACACTGTTTTGTTATTATGCTTCATATTTGTTAGAGAAGTATAAAATTTGACTTTTAATGAAAACCCTTTTGTGAATATAAATAGAATTATTAATAATGCTTTTTAAAGCAAATCCATATTTCAAATTTGACCTTCCCTATCCCTTAAGTTAATTTGCCACTTAGCCTGAAACTTTCACTCTGGTCAAAAACAAGCAGGTTCTGATTTATGTCTGTCAGGGAGCTTCCAGCATCTTTATCTTTGTATAATATAAAGAAATCTTCATCTTTTACTGCAGCAAACCACTGGTTTTCCTCAGGAGTGCCAAGCCAATACCAAAAGCTTGCTTTATGCTTTCTCAAACTACTTATTCATGTATCTTTCTTCAGAACTGAAGACTCATTGTGCCGTGGAGAACAAAAGATGGGTGTTGCTGTATTCTATCCCGCCGCAAACTTCTTCCCCCTCTCATAGTCCCTGTGTTTCTCTGTGCTCTGCCTTTCAAACCAGGTGTGCTAAGTAGCACAATGCACAAGGCAAAGTAAATGTGCATCTTGATTTTGTAAAGAAAAGAGATTTCTTTTTTGTATTGGCTTTGAACTAGGCTGACTGCAGTGTTCAGAAACTAGCAAACAGGAGAACCCTTCTTAGTCGTATTTTTTAAAAAGAGGTCATCTCCAGCCTGGCATCACCCCATGCCTTTTACCATATGGAAGTGCTAGATCTGCTTTGCTTTAGGAGAATGACGGCTTCCCCTGCCCAAATACAGGAGCTCTAATGCCTTGCTGGAGATCTTGGATGCCGCCTCTAACCCTGGATATTAAATAACTTGAATCTAGTAAATGATGTTTTTGAAAAGCTTTCCGTTTTGTGGTGCAAGAATGTAATATGCTATAGTTACTTAAGTTAGACTAAGAACCAGACTATTTACATTCATGCTAAGTTTAAAAACTGCCCTTTAGAAACCCCCAGTCATTTGCTACTGGGGACAGCTGCACTTTCCCTCATCGACATGAAATTTTCCAAGGTGCCTAATGCAGTGCTGCTGGGCATACTCAAAGTTGTCAGCTCCTGGATCCTACCAAAGCCTGACTGGGATTCAGTGATCAGATATCCTGCCTACATTTTCTGGAGTGCTTGATGTGGTTGAGTTCTCCATGTACTCCATGGCCAGTTCAGGTCCCCTTAGAAATCTGCTGAAATTACAAGGAGGGGAGATTTAAGAGTCCCTGAAGACAGAAGAGGTCTAAATAGGGATATGTATTGGGACAATTGCAGATCTTTCCTTGTAACTTATGCCAGGTGCATTATTGTGAAGCACAGAAGTATGCCAAGTCTAGCTTATGACACATTTTCCAATTTAACCTGTTACAGAAATGCTACTTTTGTTGTATCCAACCTCAAAATTTCTATTGTGAAGAACTTATCACTTCCCTGACCTAAGCAGTTCTAAATACTGATGCTGCTATTGTCTCTGGTGGTTCTTGTGATTATGGTCCCTGTTCCCTCCTATCTTGTGCAACTACAATGCATCAAGCCAGTTGGAGCAAGCTGGAACATAGTATGTTCCATAGTATCACCTTCTTTATGGTGAGGGTGACAGAGCACTGGAACAGGCTGCAGAGAGAGGTCGTGGAGTCCCCTTCTCTGGAGATTTTCAAGACCTGCCTGGATGCAGTCCTGAGTATATGTGCTATTGGCAATCCTGCTTTGGCAGGGGAGTTGGACTAGATGATCACTAAAAGGTCCCTTCCAACAATTCCATGACTAACACACTCCCTTCTCAATAGGAATCAATTCATATCCAAACACATTTTGTTTATTGTCATTTTAGCCTGTGTAACTACAAATGCTATTATTGGTCCTAATATTCTCACTTCTCTATGCTAGTACATCAATATTTTTATTTCCTTGCTCATTTATTAGACAGTGACATAACATACTAAAAGCCTCCATCAAAAAAGGGAGGAATGACTCTTAGCTTGCAGTTATGCTTCTCAATTCTTGAAGGGGAAAAAGGTCAAATAAAATGATTATTTGCTAATAAGAAAGTTATTAAAAACCTGACTTAATTAATTTGCCTTTCAGAATTATTTGCTGCACGTTGTTTTGTGTGTTTCAGGAGCTTTACATAAGTTAGAACTGACTCTCACGGCATGCAAGTATTAAAGAAGTTTTAATAGTCTGGATAATTTTCAGAAGAAAATTAATTAAAGAAACCATTTTCCTGGTGGCTATCAATCTCATGGCTCTCCAAGCCCAAGCTATACTTTCCTTCTCCTTTCCAGCATACTAATGTGCTACCAATTTACAGGAGAGTAATTGCATTTTCATGCCCATGGCTTTTCATGCATTCCTTTTTAGAAAGCTGAATGGCTATTTTTATTGATAAGGCTAGAAGTTAGAAGTATCTCAAAAAATGCTCCTGTTGACCTTTTATTTTCCCTCCTTCTCCTAAACTGTCTAACTAAAGAGCTGCTAGAAGTGTATTTTCTAACAAATTAAGTGCTGTGACATCATTAGGCCTTTGAGTTTAGTGGCCCTAAGTTTTAATTAAATGTCAAACAAATACCATTCAATTCTGCCAACAAAAACAGAGTGGTATTTGCAGAAAACCTCGGCATGTCACCACTTTGCCTTGCTGGCTTTCTCTCTGCCTAGTGACACGCCACAGAATAATTCCACTGAGCAGATTAAAACCAAAACAGTTACTGTGTTGTGCACCTTGGAAACCTCGTGGGTATCATCAGGAGACTTAGAAGCTTTTTATCCTGGTATTATTTAGTTAAAAATGATGTTTTGGTGGTATCTACCATCACAACACTTTCCTGATGTATAATCTGTCTCCTTTCAGGGAGGTTTTTAGTACTGTTTCCAAGCCATATGACACAGTCTCCCAAATAAACAAATGGAAATGGTTCCTGTCTTACCATCTTTTGAGCACTGTGTTAGAAAGCTGCCCCTAGGAAAACTTGTTCTCTCCTGACATAGTTGGTGTTGCCTATTGCTGGAGATTAGTTCTTGGACTGGAGGCACTCCACATGCGAGAGACTGTCAAGTCCTATGTTTATTATGCGGGTAGCAGTCATAGGAGGAGAACTGAAACAGTTTTATCCTGGAAATTGGAGGAGATAAAATTGTGTTCAGGAAAGCTTGATTTCTTGTCAGGTAATGAGCAGCTCCCAGGGAGTCTGTGCTGTTCATCTACATGCAGTAAATCCAGAATCAGGCATTGACCCAACCCTACTGTTTAGATCTCCACTTTTCTTTCTTTCCTTTGTGTTAACTTTGGTGATGTTTTTTCTTTTATTTTATATTTTTCTGATGTTTTCTATATAGAATAATACTGTGTTGCTTCTTGGCATCACCTGAGGAGAACTACTTTTACCTGTCTGGCTCAACAGTATTGCATTAGAATAGTGACCTAATGGAAACCATGTAAGCTTAGCAGAGCTTAAAAATTACTTAGGGTCAGTTATATCTTGCTTGATCAATCATGCCAATTTCTGAAGGCCAGTTAATGGATATATTTGATTCCTGTTTCATTGCTTGGCTAATCTGTACAAAATGAGGTGCAGAGAAGGCAATTTTTCCCAATGGTTATCGAAAGCATGCTTCAGCTCTCAGTTTCTCTGGCATACTGGCATGAATTTTAGTGCATTTACTCCCAGATTGTGCCAGTCTAATTAAGAGATATATAAAATCCTAATAGTACCTAAATTTCAAGTATCTTTACTCATCTTTACATCTCTAAGCACATTAAAACAGATGAGCTTCCTTATTCCTTAAATTTTTGTTTAAATTCCAGTTTTCCATGGCCTTTGCTTTTAAGTGGTTAGCTGGGACCTCTTCTTCCCTCACAGATATAGGGCATCATATCCATGTACCTCAACTCTGGGAATCTTCCCTGTACATAATCCTCTGAGAAGGCAATGACAATGTCAAAGGCTAAAAGATTGGTCATGGCAGATAAATAATCTAAGTCCCAAATAAGAAATAGTTGAAAGGGAGAAAAAGGAAATTTATGGGCAGTGGGGAAAATGACAGAGCTGGAACTACAGTGACTGGCAAAGACAGTAATCCATTTGGCCTTATGGATTGAGTTTCTGCTTCCTTAAAATGTGTGAGAAGGATCTCTGAACTTCTTGAGTTGACTGGTCTAGTTCAACCACATTTTTCAGAGGGGTAGGGATCTTACTGCCATGAATTTCCAAGACATGTTATAGCAGCAGGTGGTTGGGCAGAGGAGTAAGGCAATGCTCATACATTCATATCACAAGCTTTCCAGTTTTCTTACTTTTTTCTTGCTGGTGCTGTTCCTTTCACTATCAACGCTATACGGACTGTGCAGGCTGATTAGCTGTTCACTTACCTGCTCACCCAAAGTACTTCACGCAGTAGTTGCCTTGAATTTATTTAGGTTTTGCTTTTCTTCATCTCCCTTTTGTTGGCTGGAAGTGTTCTGAGAAGGTTGGAGGGGTTTTTTTGGTTTTGTGAAGAGACTGTAGTTTGGGCAACCTGTAAATGAAGATCATCACCTTGTTTCTACAGTTGAGTAGAGGAGGTCCAGTGAAAGGAAGCCCAAGATACAGATGTAGGCTACAAACATTTCCTCAAGGCCACTTCTGGCAACAGTCATTCTCCCAAAGTAGTGCTGTACAGGATGAGAAGATTGTAGCTCCAGGTTTCATCTTCTGGCCTATACGTGCAACGAGGTGGCCCTGCATTGCAAAATATGTGCTACAGGATAGGAAGGGTAGTGTCTTCTCCTTTTGTTTTAATGTCTGTGAACATGGTGGATTTCATGAGTGAAACACTGTATCTGAGCTAGCTTTAAACAAGCTTTAAACAACCTAATTAACTCTGCAAAAAAGGGCTAATAAGCTGAATAAATGTGTGCGTGACATGCCTTGCTCTGGGGCACAAAACAAGCACCCTTAGTATCAAATTATTATTGAAAAAAACAACACCCTACAAAAACATTACTCTGTCAGGTTTGAAGTACTGTTTCATTATTTTGGGCGCTTTGAAGTGGAAAATGACCAAAAAAGTAATTGTCTCAGAGGCCCAGAGGAGAATTGGAACAAATGTCATGCAGTTGCTCTCCTTCAGAAGGCATGAGTCCTGGGGAGCTGGGCACGAGCCAGCTCAGACGCGCTGGCCCACAGCCAGCCTTCCCCTTCTGCTGCCATTCAAACGGCATGAATAGACATGGACCACCCCTCCCCTGCATGGATTGATCCCAAAGGGACACAGAGTACTGATTAGGTACGAATTTTACTTAGGAAAGAATTGACTGCCATATTTATAAATCTGTGTGTGTATAGTCATATACAGGATTTAGAGGGGCGCTTATGTGGCTGCGCAGTGCCCTTTCCCCAGTGGCCACTCTTTCATATAATAGGTGGGACAAGCTCAAAAGGTAAATCACATTTTCAACAAGCTTCTCAAAGACTTGGCGCCGTCTTGATTCTCATTATAATTCACTTACCACAGAAGGGCTGAATTGGAAAACTCATAACAAAACATATTGACATTTCAAGCCATTTTCACCCACATTATTTACAGTTTCTTGCCTTGCTGAGTTTTCCTGAAACTCCTATTTTCCTCTTTTGTTGAGCATCTGAAAACTACTGGGCTGAAAAATACGCTATCTTTGCTGTCTGTAATTAGCTCTTAATTGATACCAATTCCCAAAGAAACGTGTTTTACATATGGAAAATAAATTTATTAAAAATTTAACAGAAGCTTTGTAAGTACACTCCCTTTTGCAAAATCAGGAAAAGAATTATGTCATAAAAGCTTTGAAATATAATTTTTCACTTAAAAATGAAGCATAAACCTTTATAAAGAGTAACTGCAACCAGTTCACTGGAAACAGTTTTCTATGCCTAATACAATTGCAAGTCACAAATGTTAGATAATAAAAGTTTAATGGAGGCCTTGAAACAATGGTTAATTTGGTGACCGGAAATATACGTACTACTGTTTTTTACTGTGTTCCGCTTTAATCTAGCTCAGTCTGAATCAATTCAATGCTGAATACTGCTCCCATTTTAGGGCCAGGGTTACAGACCGGTGTCTGTTTGCTGTCTGACAGACAGCTTTTCGGTGTTTGCAAAACCACCACTACATTTTGCAGTATCGTTAGCAACGTTGGTAGAAAAGCAGAAGGATAAAAAGAGTGTAAATAGTTCTTTAAGCTTCGTATTTGTTCCATTTTAGGCCTGACACTGACTCTGAAAAAGATCATATGTTGGCACTGTCAGTATTAAATACATGAACAGAAACTTTTTCTCTCAGAAACCCAACATAGTTAACTCTGAGAGCAATGTAAGTATTATGATAAAATTTGTGACTACATAGAAGGAGCCAAAGAATTCGATGTAACATTCCTGAGATTAACCCTGAGACAAATCAAAATAATATATGGTATTAAAAAAAACCAAACCCAAAACTACTAATGTAGCTGCAGTTTAACTAACTTTCCATTAGTTTAATGACACTTGCTATAATTTTAATCAAACCACGTGGCTGAAATTTTAAGCAGATTTTATGTGGCAACATATTTTTCTTACATGTCCATGTTTACTCTTCACTGTCCCAAGCTGTTATCTGCAAAATGCCATAGTGGATAGAGATAAATGGTAAGCAACTTTGTTTTCTAGGAGATTTATAGCATTTTTATACTGCCAATAGTCATAAATAGCTCTGAAGTAAACAGCTAACACTTGTCCAGACTGAGGTTAATACAAACATGGAGACTGTGGTACTTTATAAAAAAGTCTACTTTGAAAATGGTATTGAAAAGCGATTAGATGTGAGAAAGAATCCGTTTGGCTAATTGTAGCTTGGGCTGTAATCCATTGTTGACTGAATTTAACTATGAAGGGGTCCTCAGTGATGTCACTTGGTGCCACTTGGGCTAGCTGCAAGATTAGTGTCTTCCTAGGAGCCTGGTCCTTAAGTGGGGTCCTGGGTCTGAGTTCTGAGCAGAGCTTGGGACCTGACTTAGAATTCAAAGGCTCAAGGACCTCTCTACCAATAATTTGTTATTGATGTCAGAGGAATGCCCAGAATGCAAAATTAATACTGGACGCCCAATGCCACTTGTCAGTGTACAAGCATATAATAAAACAAATTGATGGAAGCTCATGAAAGGTTTACAAAAGGTGCTTGGAACTTGGAATTGCAAATGAAAGGTAACAACCACAGGAATATCGTGTTTGCATTTGAGTGGTAGTTCGTTGAAGCACTAAGTGAAAGACTGCCATCAAACAAGTCACTTTAAGTCTTGCTGTGGTTTTACAGGGCCTGTGACTTCACTGCAGACTTTTTTCAGGGGTAGGATGCTAAATACAGATTTTTTGCAGAGGAAACCTTGAGAGGACCCTTGGGGTTTTTCTTTCTTTTTCTTTGGGGAGCAGCCTTGGGGGTTGGTTTAATTGATGAAAAATGTTTGTAATAAAATTGAAAATTTTACCTGTGGAAATATTTCATGACCTATCAGCAGCTAATAGTCCACAATGCTTTCTGCAAGCAAGTCTCAAATAAGTTATAGCTGTCTAAGTAATAGCTCTCTTTAAGGGTGTTTTTTTCCCCTGTGTTGAATAGGAATTCTCCCTTCTGTCACGGAGCACTTAATGGTTTGTGGTTTTGTTTTTTTGAACAAGTGAAGAACTTTTAGCACTTTTTCTTTTGTTGCCTCTCACTGCATTTCATAATCCCTTTCTTTAATGAAAGAAGTATAAAGTCCCCGAATTACCAGAAAGTAGCAAATCGCTTTCAGAAGTGTATGAATTACAAATTACTGTGATAGTTAACTATTGAGCAGGGTTTTTTAAGCAGCATTCCATTTCCCACTAGTATAAAAGCTGAGGAATCAAAGAGGTCAGGCTCTTTCTTCAATGGACAGTGTCCCAGGAGGACTCTGTCTACCTTCGATCTTGATCAGTGTGGTCCTGAATCCAGATCTGGAATCCAGTTCCTGTCCATTGTTGAGTCCAGTCTGGGACTTTCCCAGTGCCTGCCAGTGACGCGATTGTCATCCTGGGAACTTCATATGGTTTTGTATATATTGTATATATTTCCATTATTTTCTTTTAATTAATTTATTAATATTTCATTAAAGTAGTTTAGTTGTCATCCTGGGAACTTCATATGGTTTTGTATATATTGTATATATTTCCATTATTTTCTTTTAATTAATTTATTAATATTTCATTAAAGTAGTTTAGTTTCTTCTAAATTCATAAGTCTCTTTCTCACTTCCTGCTTTCCTGGAACAGAGATACTCTTCTGTCTCTGAAGGGAGACAGGTCAGAGAGCATCTGTCTTTTGTTTCAGTGACCAGTCTGGCCCCAACCGCAATTGTGCGTAAGCTCAGTAACAAGATACTTTGAATTACCATTTTAGTAGGAATGGCACAAAAAGGGAAGATGTAATTGTAAGTTGGTTAAACTAAATAATATCCCTCCCCTGTATAATAATATCTTTTTTGCACTGCTTCAAGAGGTGATTTTTTCATATAACAAAAAATATCTTTTCAGCATTAGGGTGAAGTCTTGATGTAATGCAATTCAATTTATTATTTTTTTGTTTATTTTATAATATATTTTTCTGCAGAAAGAAGTCTATTGACTTTGCTTTAGATCTTAACACACGGATTTTCAAATTTCCATTTTAACATCTTAACCTCTAGCTGAAATATCTTTCTCGTAAGATGTTAAGAGCTGGTGGTCCTGTCAATGCATCCACTTTGTAGTGAAGTGCAAATTCTTTCCTCATTTTCTATGGCTATCTATGCATCTGGTCACTTTGTTCAAGACTAAAGTAAATAATAAATTGTGTGCTGCTGATTTGTGATGGTTTTAGATCCTTCATAACAGTAGGGAAATGCTTCCATTCTGCTTTTACAGACTATGCATTTTCCTCAATAAGTAATTTATTGATCTCTAAAAGTGTTTGTTTTGCCGTATATTTTGAACATGTGCTTTTATGCAAGGATTTGTTGGTTGTCCGTTACTGCTGCAGAGAATCTGAATGCAGGTTGTGTCCTTTTATACATTTTAGTGGTAATAACCAATGTTGTTACATAGCTGCATGTTAATCGAGTCAACTCAACTGTGCGGGTGAATTGTAGCTTGATGCTGGTACTCTGACAGCCTTTTGAAAAACTTTCACTGCTGCCTTTGTGCTGGGGAGAGTGATTTGTGAATGATGATTTAATATCTAAAGTCACGTTGTATGGTGTCTGGGGGTTCACTAGTCTGCCAAACAGAGATTTCACTGCTGTTTCTTTCTAGAAAGATGAAAAGTAAACAGTGACTTAGAAATATCCCTCTGCCTCCCAGTGAGATAAATCTGAGTCAAACTGCTTCTGCCAACGCTGGCTGCTCCAGTAGGCATCTGAAGTATCGCTTCAGATACGATTTCCTCTAATTCCATGACTCTTCTTTCAGTGTTACAGGCAGTGATCCTTTCCTTTCTGGTACTACCTTGTGTTATAGTTCAGGTCTGAGTGAAGACTGGTGTGTGGACACATTGTGCAGAGTGACAGATTGTTGTACAGTTCTTGGCCATGATTGTTTCCAGAAGAACTTTTGTCCTCTCTCACTGAGATTATTAGGCTGAGGTGAGACCCTGTCTTCCACCTGGCACGGTCAGAAATACTTGTATTTTCATTTGAGCAAATGGTTGGCCTTTTGCTAGGGGCATACCTCATAACATCCACAGCATTGTTCCTTTTATTTATATTAGTGTTCCTTGAGAGTTATTCAGCTTTGTTTAAATCACGTCAGATTAAAATTTGTTCTGCATTATGGGTACTTAAGAGTGTCAAAGGATTTTTATGTTTGAGTTACACTGTCCAGTAATTGTTGTATCTGCTTAATCTTAGCGCTCTCCCTCAAAACCTATGGTGAATCTTGGGTAAACGAAGTGTGGAAGAAGTCATCTCAATAATAAAGCATGTGTAAAAATACTTAGAATTGCATGCTAGTGGAAGCAAGACGACTACATGAAATGATCATGATATAATGGATACATTGCATTGGCTGAGTATGGATGGTATATCGCTCATCCTCACTTTATTAGAAGTGATAAAAGATATATCTCTCACACTCTGGACAAGATCCAAAGGTAGTGAGCTAAATTGACTCAATTCTGTGTAAACTTCTGCGTCCACTAGCTTTAACTTTGTTAGAGGTTCTTATGTAGACTAACGCCTGAAAGTCAGATATTGTTTATTTTATCCACTGAAAGAAGAAAAGTCATTTCAGTCTAAAAATGTTAGGTCAAACATTAGGAGTTCTTGGGAAAGGAATAAAGAAAAAATAACTGTATCAATCTGCAGTCCTATTTTTTTCAGAAATGTGTAAAGTATTAATTTTCCTATTTAAAGAAAAAAAATGTCAAAGTTGTAGAGAGGAAAATAAGAATGATCAAAGATGTTAAATGATTTCTGTTTGAGGATTAATTAAATAAACTAATGTGCCTGAGGCTCAGAAATAAATGATTAAGGGGATATGAAGGTTTATAAAATACAGGGCATTTGGGAATGATTTTTCTCTGTCTCTTCCAATACAAAACCCTGCTATTATCAGTTGAAACTAGCAGATAGCAGGGTCAAGAAAAAAGAAAGGAAAAAAAAAGAATAAGATAATATGAAGTTCCTGCCACGTGGAGAGGTAATTATTGGCCAGCAGGGACTGTTGGATGCTAAAATATGACATATGTCTAAAAGTGACTGGGGAGATTTGTGAAACAAAAAGCTATTAGGGTCTATTTAGGACGAGGACGTCAGCTCTACCTTGAGAGATCCTTGTGCTACAGATCTGTAGAATCAAAAAGTATTCTGAGGAAGAATCACAGAATGCTGAGTGTGTTGCCTACAAGTCTATTACTGGTCAGCTTTTACCTTCAGGGATATTTATCCAGTTTTTCATTTTGTTAAAATATGCTTTTTTTCCATGGGAAAGCATGGAAGTAAGAAATGCAAAGTACATCTGTGTTTGTGGGAGAAAAGAGAAAGACTCTAAATATACTGCTTTCTATGCTTTATTTCATTACTGGCAAAATGCATATATATTTTCCCTAATAATCTCAACAGCTGATCACAAGTTTCTGTGATTTACTCTTTTCTAACAGGTATTAGTTCACTTTCTGTGTATAAACATAGGGTTTATAAGTCTTTGTGTACAACTTTGTTTCACAGCAGATGCTAAGAGAGCAATATCATTGTTCAGTATAAGCACAGACAGAATATAAGCGGATAAGCAACAAAAGATGCTTTCATGTTCGACTGGCTATTTGCTTTATGGCACACTGAATTTAGAGGGATATTCTATTCGGCATCAGTCAGCCACTGTGGAAATGCTAACCAGTATATTAACACAGTAATATGGCAATTTTTCAAAAAGAAAATATGTCCTGAGGTGTACATAACATTACAGAGATTGGTGATTACAGCTCTACTTATCTACTTGTATTTAAGCATGTGCTTTGTGGTTGGCTGGCGAACAAACAAATTCAGCTGAAACTGCAGGAAAACTTCAAGTAAATGGAATGTAATTTGTCTATCCACAAAGAAGTTCTGGATTTTTAATGACTGCAAGTGTTCAGGGTTTTGATTTTACATCTCATATGGATATTTAGTTTATCATTAACCACATAATCTGTCTAACATTCAAGCATAATTAATTAGCATGATAAATAGAGTGGTGATTTTTAATTTCTTTGGCCTGGTGAATGTATGAGTCACTTGTTCAAATGCACTAATGAAAAAAAAGTCCCATGATACATCATAGAGAAGCAATTAAGTGTATTTAAGCAAAAGAGACTTCTCTATGGAGTGGCTCTCATCCTAGTGGTAAGAATATTTTTGTCTACGTATGAAGTTAAAGTAGCAATAAGAGCAATATTCTGGTGCTGGTTTCACCAAACTTCTGTTTTAAATCAGTGCTAATCTGTTCTCATTGATTTGCTCAACTGGACTGATTGACACTGAAGTGTTGTACCTATTTTGATGGTGAAAAAAAAAAAACAACCCAAACTTTTTCCAGGAAAAATACACTGCAATTAAAAAAAAAAAATACCTGGTGTCACAATATTTCACTTACTATCAAATTTATTATTATATATCTCCTAGTGGAAAACCTTCCAAAGCTTAGAGAAGCAAACAATGAGGAAAACACACAGTGGCCTTTCACAACACCTGTCATCCTAATGATAAGTGCTGTGAACTTTTCGCAAATTAAAATAATTCACTTACTATCAAATTTATTATTATATATCTCCTAGTGGAAAACCTTCCAAAGCTTAGAGAAGCAAACAATGAGGAAAACACACAGTGGCCTTTCACAACACCTGTCATCCTAATGATAAGTGCTGTGAACTTTTCGCAAATTAAAATAAACAAATTTTTTGTTGGTTTTTTATTGTTGGTTTTTTTTTTTTATGTAAGGGAGTGCAAGCTGGCACAGCTCTGACGGGTTTCACAAATATCTTTTGATATGTGTTGACATCTCAGTAGCAGGGTGAATTGGGAAAAAAAATCATCAAACAATGGGGTTAAGGCAACCAAAATAACAGACGATAAGAAGGCAAATGCTAGCTGAGCTCAATCAGGCTGCAGGTGATCCTCAGTGCAGCTGACAAAGCCTTGTGTTTGACGGGCAAAGTGATTATTGTGGAGTGGCCTTTTTGGCTCCAAGGGTTGGCTTCCTTCATCAAGTGCTCCTTCAAAAAGGAAAGGACCTTCTGTGCTAGGAAGTGGAATTGATCAACATCACAATAATGATTTTGTATCTGCAGGATGATATTAAGCAGGAAATACAGGAATCTGTGCTGCTTTTTTTCCTTCTGATCTACTTAAAAAAAAAAAAAAAAAAGGAGCATTTTTCTGCCTGTGATCTGCCTAACCATTTCAGTTAGTTTGAGGCTTAAAGGTTTGGGTGCCAGCTCCTTCTCCAGTTTGCTATAGAATTGCTCTCAGTTATTTTTAGACCTGGTTTCATACCAAGTCAGAGCCAGTATTTGATTAATGGGAGACTTAATCAAGACCTAAGTTCAGGATCCCTTGCTCTTCTCTTGTACAAACTTAATGGAGACTCATGCTGTTAATAAACTTTACCTATTGGAACCTCTGTTCTCCTGTAGTCTCAAGATGGAGTATTCCTTATGGTTCCCCAAAATATAACAGTAGACCCCTGCTCTAGAGACCCTATTGTATCTAATTTTATGTGAATTTCCTCTCTAGGATTATGTACCACCGCCTCTTTTCAGTCATTCCCCTTTGTAATGACCTTTTGGAATTAATCCTTCTTAGCTTTCCCTATCACTACTCCAGGGAAAGGAATGAACTCTTATTTATTCCCAGATCTCAAAAGGAAAGAAATAATGAGCTTTAAACTGTAGAAAATGCAGCTCTGCATAAAGAAATAGAAGTTCAGTCAGGACATGTTTTTTTTACTGGTAGAAACTCTCTCAATCTTTTGTATACCTGCTGTGAATGCCTGTTTTGAGTATTATGAAAAATCACAGCCATTACGAGGTTTGACCCTTTGGATTGTAGATATTCATGAGTACAAGCTGGTTGTTTGTTTCAACATGTGTAAGGACACAGCTTAGAAGAAATTGACTTTATCTTTTGCCATGCTTTTATCGTTGACCATTGCAAAGAGAACACTTAAAAAGGTAAGATTTATAATTATAATTCTGGCAATAAAGCAATAAAAAAGATAATAAAAATGTACTGAATTGCATACAGATCAGTGGGTTTATCTTAAATATGTCTGAATCACTGTAGAAGATGATTTTTGATCTTTCTATTCATAAGAATTCTTGTTCCCACTTCTAGGTTTTTGGTTGTTTTTTTTTTCTTTTCATATATTCCTTCCATATTTAATTATTCTTTTCTGGCAGGATAGCCGCTGAGACCATGTCTAAATGATATTTTCTTAAACCTTGGCATTCAAAAGTGACCTCTCAGATTTCAGTCACTTACAGTTAGCAACACAAAATGAAAAAAGAAATCCTATGTAAAAAAGAAACCTTGAATTTGTTTCTGAGAGCTCCTTGGATATCATGTATCAGAACTTGATGCAATCTGAAATGTCCCAGGGACAGTTGAAAGTTGGGATTTCTGACAGAAACACCAATTCAATCTGGACTTGAATATTGGTAATGACTCCCTTCTAATAAAGCTTTTACTGTAATAGAATGATATTTCAAGATTGCAATAATAGAAAAATTCCTTTAATTTTGAACACAATTGAGTCTGACCGAAAAAATAAAACTAGTGTTTTAGAGTCTGATTCTGTTTTCCTCTAACGTTGGTGTAATCAGCAACTGAAGCAGTATGAGGAAAGATGCAAATCCAAAGATGTGTGTCTTTGTTCTCTGCAGACTTCAATAATATTTTATTTTCACAAGGGATGTCCAGTTTTCCTGTGTTCCCAATTCCTTTGGGATTCTTCATTGCCCTTTTTGCTCCGTCTTTCCTGGCTTTAGCCATTCTGGTGCCCTAAGCTTCTTGGGGCTGAGAACTGTCTTGCACAAAATGGTTATTATGTCTACTAGGATTAGAGGAGGGATGATTGTGAGTAGGTATGCAAGGAGGCTCTGGGGGTGAGACACAGAGGTCTATGAGATAGCTAGAGTGGCAGAGCATGCTCCTGCAAAAAAAGTACTAAGCAATTAAGGTGGAAAAGCTTGTGTGCACTTTGTGACATGCACATTTCAGTAGAAACACAGGTATTCACGTAATACAGATATAGCCTGTAAAGTTATGCTTGAAATGTTCTCTTTCATCAATATCTTTCCATTAACAGGTTCTTCGAATCTTTGAGTGAGTTGGTATTTAATCCATTTTAATAGATATTCTGTTAAATCCATGTAATATAAATTTTTAAAATCAAGATTCATGTGATGTTAAATCAAATGGCTTATAGAAATCTGCCTGTCAACAAAGTGCATATTAGCAATCAAATCAGTAACCCTTAGCAAAAGCTACCCATCTTTGATTTGATTTATTTCCATGGGACAACAATAAATTGCTTCCTAATATTCTTACATCTTTTAAGAATGAGACTCCTCTTGAACTGCCTCGGTTTTCTGGGGTTCCTTAAAATAAAATATTACTGGTATATAAAGCTCCTTAGCTACAGCCATTATATCGACTGATGAGAAATTATCCAAGACTTGATTTTTGCATTCTTTCTGCAAAAATCCTCATTTTGATAATTAAAAGGCTTCCTGATAAGTAGAGTTACAGATAATAATCTTTTTGTCCTGTTCATGACGGCATATGAGCTCCAAATACAAAAGAGAACTAGCTAATTCACACACTTTGGCTGTTCCTGAATTACTTGAAAATGTTACCATTTACTCCAAGCAGTTGACCTATACATGACCAAAATAGACTTTTTTTGCTCTTAATCATTTAAAAAATGTCTTTTGATATTTCAGATTTGTTGAACGCTGATATTTCAATGATTTCTTTAACCTCCTTTATTAGTCTCATGGGTTTATTTTTATCTGTATTGTCCATCATTAACTTTTTTTTTTTTTCTGGTTTTCTGTGAAGTAATATATATATATATATTTAATTCTTTATTGCTTCTCTATCGGTTTTTGCTCAGCAAAACTGTTTGGCTGCAATAACTCTTTCTGTTTGTGTGAATGACATGATTTCATAGTTTTTCCTGGGATAGCTTCAGATAGTTCCCAGGTTTTGTTAACAATTCCCTTTATAGGTTCCCTGTCAGTTATGCTGACAATTGGTTTAAGCTAATGGGGAGAAAATCAAATTGTGAGATATCAAAATCCTTCATAATAAGGATTTATTTTTCTCAACAGAGCTCTAGTGTGAATACAAGATTTTATTAGAAAATGGGTGCAGCATAATCTTAGGCACAATTTTGGACATAAGTTAAGGAGTAATGGAGCTGCTGTCGTTCATTCCAAGTTCAGTCTCTTAGGATGATGCTTAAGTTTCAGGTGAGTGACTTTCTTCAGAATTCTGTGCTTCTGAGTAATTTGTGCTTTCAGAAATCTTACCATGGAACATAGTGATGCTTTGATACGGAGAATCTGAATTTCTAACTTGAATTACAGGGAATTATTGTTTTATAGGATTAGTTCTTCAGGGAATTTTATTTAGTGCTGTAAAAATAGAAATATCTCTCTTTCACTATTCATTATGAAAACTGTAAGTATGGTAGCTAACATCACGCCAAAAGTAGGTAATTATCTCTGTTTTACTAATTATTATTGCCTTAAAAAATATGCATATTCTATAGCACCTACTTAAATTAGATCGTAGAAGAATACTTTTCATTCTTTATGCATCCAGAAGCAGGGTTCAGCAGTTTTCCTGTTAAATTAGTAAGGGCATATAAGCTTTCTTGGTCCCTAGATACCAGACTGAAATAAAGAATTCAAAGAAAGGCTTGAAGAAATGAAAAGTAGAATGTAAGTGTGATAATGAAGGCTAGATACAATATGCTGTATTTCTAGATCATCAAGTAAGCAGAATATAAACAAACCAGTGACAGATCTATTAAAACCATAAAAAACATGTTACAATTCAAGGAAGGTGGTGTCACTGCTGCTGGAATTTCTTATGAATTTTGTTGCTTCTGTTATGGGCTGTCTCTCCCATACCGCTGGAGAGACGTGGATCTGGGAGAGGTGTATATGCAACTCTCTTTTCTGTGGCTTGTGGGGAAATGTTAAAGTGCAAAAGAGCCAGGCTTGTCAGAAGATGATCTGGAATATTTGTGTACAAAAGAATAATAACTTTTAGTCCTTTGATGTTCAGAAAAAGTTACTTCTCAGAGGGCAGAAATGATGTATGCCATCCATGCTCCCTGACTTGTCTCCTCATGATTCCTCCCTTTTCTGTATACGCTCCACTTCCAGGAAATGTTTGATTACACTTGCCTTCCTTTTCCTTACTCTAATGACGTACCTGCTTGCTTCAAACTCTTTCTGCTTCCACAGTCGCCTTTGTAGCTTAGAGAGTTAACAGTAGAAATGTTCAGTTCCAGAAATGATTTTTATATTCCATTTTGAAGATGATGAAACAATGTGCTTCAAGCTTCCTCCTGTTTCTTAAAGAAATCTTGCCTCTCTGCATACGATTGAATGACTTCCCCTACAGCGTCAGGATTTGGTAGAAGTTTTCCATGTGAAGGGAATACCCCTAGTTTAGAATGAACACCAAGACTTTGGGTTTAGCCTGGGAAAAATGGTAAAACCTAGTCTAGTGAACAGCATGGTGTGATGACCTGGTCTAACCAACAAACAACAATAAAAGAGCAGACATCATGAATTTAGGAAAGCTGCTCCTTGTAAAAGCGCTTGTACCAAGGCAAACTGAGATGCAATGATATCCTAGCATCTGCTTGTTATACTTCATCTTTGTACTCAAAGCCACCATCTCACAAACCTGTTCCTTTCAAGTTAAGAGTTCTTGTCTGGGCTTGTATACTTCTCATTCCACGAGTGGTTCTTTGGCATCCATTTGCCATCATTTTGCACTGTATTTATGCTTTATCTCACGTAGTCCCATACACACTGACTATCTGGATTTACAAGCACCTATTGAACTAGAATGGTCTTTTTTGTATCTTTTGATGTGGCATCAGCAGCCACATAAGGAACAGAACTGCATTGCATCATGGCCTGGGACCAGTCCTTTTTAAAAAGCAGCTTACCTTTCCCTGTTAATGCCTTTGACTTGGTCTTACTAGTCCTTCATAGAGAACTACTTTTTTTTTTAATTTCAGATCTTGAAAATTTTTTTGTGGTAATGCATGTTTCTCCTGCTTACTACTTAGCTGTACATCCAAAAATTTCAAAGTGCTTTAAAGAGTTCTATTAACACAGCTGCTGTATTTAATATAGGGATAATATGAAAAGACTGGTAATTGCAGACTTAAACACCTAACAAGGGGGGGCAAAAACATGAGTTCTATGCTAAACTTTCTAAATAGTTGATATAACTATCAAAGATTTCTCTGGGAATTTGCCTGAAGTGCAATACATCAGTCTTGGCACCCAAGCCAGTATAGTCACGTAATGATTTTTTTCAGCAATGTGCATCCTGTATTATCCTCTGGCTGTTTTTAATTTGAGGTTAAAATTGTGTGATTTATGCTATGCAATACAAAACTATCTCAGCATTCTGGCTGCTTTGCAGTATATGGTAGCATTCTGCTCTTAACATAAAAAGAGACAGAGAAAATGAAACAAAAATGTTCTCATCAGCTTTGCTGCACTGCAACATTATGCCTGTGTTTTCGCAAGTAATGAAACTTGAATTTTTGCTGGGCAGGGAAATGCAATAACTTACTATTTGTCCGTGATTGTCAAAATGAGATATCACTCAGAAAATCTGAATGCTTTTACCATTTCTTACATAATAAATCGCTTTTATCCTATTGTGCTGCAGTGTGCTGCACAGCATTTCCTTCATCTTTGTGATGGTAAGTGGCTTGATAGAACAGAAATCCAGAAAATGGTAAGAAAAGCACCTGGAGCATCCTGTGTGCTACACTGTTTATTCTTATTTAGCATAAGAATTGTTTGCTGTTTATGGCTTTGGCACCCAGATGTGTTACAGCTGCTAATCCTAAACATGTTCACAAGAAAAACACTCAGTTACTGATGTTCCTTTACTTCACAGCCTTCTGTTGGGAGCCATCTGCTAAAAAGCTGGAGGGTGAACATGGAGTGGTCAGGATGGGGCTTCTTAAAAGTTTCAAGAGCTCATGGGCAGAGGTGTCATGGATATAGGTCAAATAGCAGTGTGATTTGTCAGAAAATCAGTTATTAAAACTGGTGTAGACTGTAGGGGATGGGATGGCTATGGGGTCTATTGCTCTTAATATTAATATTAATCATTATTGCTGGGACAAACTTGAGAAGAGAAAGTCCTACCAGTGCTCTACTTGCTGTATTTCTGGCTGAGCCGGTTCTTTGCCCCATGAGACAAGAAAGTTAACATTTTGAAGCTTTTGCTGAACAACCTGTCAAAGGAACTCAGCTGCCAAAAATTCCATTCGCCCCCAGATTACCCAGCTCAGACAAACGAAATCTGGGTTATGTGAACCCTTGTAGCTAACAAGTCCTTCTCTGCCATAAATCTTGGATGGGATTTCGATTCTTTGCTGAGAATGACCTGTTTTCTGCCCAGGAAGGTCCTGCCTCTGCAATGCATAGCAAGAATGTGCCACAAGCAAATGAACTCAGGGCCCACAGGAAGAGCCATCTTCTACAGCCAAAGTCTATTTTTAAAGCTGAAAGAGTAACACAGTGTAAAAAAATCTTTATCCTTTCCAAAAAGGGTCTGTCTTGTTCTAAGTGTTTAACAGGCATTAACAGGCAAGAATGTACCTCATCAGAAAAAAACAGGAAAGAACTCAGAAGTCAGTATTACCTTCCTACTGAGGTGGCAGAAAAACAAGATTCTGTGAGAGATGCAGAGCAAGCCAAACCACAAGGCTGTTAACGGGACACAGTTGTGAAGATAAATTATCTAGTTGCCTCTTGGACTACTTCATTTATAGGGACATAATATCTGTTATCTATGTCTTTTATCCTTCATGCATGTAAATGAACAAACAGTTTTGTTCTAGTTAGATGTTTACTTCAGGAAAGAAACCAAAATAGAACTCAATAATGGGCTAAAGGAGAAGATGACTGCATCAGTTTCTGCTTTATTTGCATGATATTTTTTTTGCTGAATGGCATTTCTGGGTGAGGATTTTTACTGGTTTAGGAGTCCCACTGCAATCTGTAAGTTATTGCTCATTGTCTGTGGCACACTCTGATCCTCCCTGCTTATCAGGTTTTGTTTTAAGAACTAGACATGGAATTTTTTTCCAGCAAAAAGTAGCATCTGAAGCAGAAACATCAGTAGTATCACTTAATCATGGAGAAACTTATACAGGTTTCTAAATTTTAAATGTGTGATGTAGTCTCAATTACCCAATGACTTAATAAGGACAGCTCACATATTCCTATATTTAAGAATGGCCATAAATCTCTACAGGATTAAGGCCTGGTTTTGTTCCTGTACTCAGTATGTGTAGCGTTTAATTGCATCATGAAAGAAATGAATGTTTTAGCAATCAGCAGGATTTTTGTCCCTTAACTGAGGTAGTTGTTGCTGTGCAGAGGTGACATTTGTTAAAAGACAAACCAGTTTATTTTAAACATGTTAAAGAAAAAAAAGATTCTGTACTATTTATTTTAATATTAGAGGGGCGTGAAAAATCTCTCCCAAACTAATTGATTCTGTAGGTGGATATTTACAGCAGTGCTGTTCTTTTCCTTACATGCACCTGAAAGTTGTTGGGCAACAGATGATTCAGATAGTATTGTGGGGTTTTTTAACCCTCAACTGTGTATCTCAATTCCATTTTTCAGTTTGCTTAAAATCAAACTTCGTGCTGTGTAAACTTTGAAGAGCTTTGCTGCTAAATTTATTTTTAAAACCAAAGCGTTGACATTACTAGACTACAGCTAGTGATGATGGCATTTGAGTCAGGTGGATTTTTTTTTAACCACATGATTAGTGCTTTTGCTATTTTTTGCTCTATTTTATTCCCTTTTTCTTCTGGATTTGTCATAATGAGACATTATACTGAACAAAATACTGGATTAACTCACCTTGCATCTTTGAGAGATGTTTGAGATACCCATACACAATGAGTTCTATCATGAACTCTTTTTTGTAGACTGAGCTGTACATCCAAAAACCAGGAATGTCAAAACCTCACATTAGGACCAAATGTTTTCCCAAGCTCCATAGCCAATAGCAGATTGTATGGTACATGTGCTGTGTAAGCTGTCAATAAGGGATGCAGGCAGGGGACTCAAAAATGCACCAGATTCAGGTGTGAAGTCAAGCAGTTATTCCTGAAAAAGATCACGGTTTTGAGAGAGAAAAAAATAATATGCAGGAAACATAAGCAATCTAATGTAATGGCCCAATCATCATGGGCAAGAGATTTAAAATAAGTGAAAAAGAAATTCAGAATGTAAAATGTAAGAAATAGTCTTGTAGAGAGACAAATGATAGGTATAGCACATTTGCATAATAGGCAACGTGACTTCTCCAAAAAACAGAATAAAATGAAAGGAACACCATCCCCAAAATTAGTAGATGAAGCTGATATTCCAAGTTTGATTTGCTGGAAAGGCAGACGTCGCAAACAGGAAGATTTGTTTTTCAACCTAATTGATGAGGAAATGATATTCTCATTGTATAATTTTGCAGATATATAATTTTGGAATATGTCATAGGTAGTGAATAGATTTTTAATAGCATGAGTTAGATAAAGCCCAACCACACATCCCCTTTTCTTGGGAAGGAAGTGAACGAAAGAGATAAATGGAAATAACATTACATATGATTATTTCTTTATAATAATTCAGAGCTTATATTTGTTTAAGAAGAATTTCTCATATGGGCTCATGTCGTGAACTTTTAATGCAGATTTTCTTTCTAAAGATAAAAAAATAAAAAATAAGCTCTGTGATTCATAGTTCATTTTGTGAATGTAAGGTTTCCATAAATTGTTTTGTTGATTGACATGTCAGCATGAGATGTACAGGTGTGTACTTTAATGTTCCTGCAGAATTATTTTTGAGTGACTCACTGTTTTAGGGTGTCTGCTGGAAATATCTAAGCAGCCTGCTCTTTGTGCTGGCTTCAGGGGTCAAAATTCCTCTAAGTTGCCTGACATATCTCACAAGTTTTTCATCTGCAGAAGACCACGCAAAAAGTTCAGATATAGTCTCATATTCTGAATTTTAGAAGAGAAAGAGTCAGGGTTCTTAAAACGTGCCTACAAATACAGAATATCTTAAATGCTGGCTCTAGGTAAGGGTGACATGCCTCAGGCTTTAACAAGTCATGCCTGAGGTTTCAAAAGCAGGTCTTTCTCTTGGTTTTTGTCTGAGATAGTTGACTGACTTGAAAACACAAGGTATGAGGGATAAGGCTAAGATGTCTTTTTGTCACAACAAAATAGATATTTGATAATAGATATTGATTTTTAAATTTTTTTTTTAACAGTATCTTTCTACTTTAAAAAGACTGTTTACCTGGTTGATCTTTCTTGTACAACTCAATAAGCACCAGAAGGTCTGGGTTCAACTTAATACTTGGGACTAGTCACACTTTCTGTCTCAACTCTAGAGTGAGCCACTGGAATAAAGCACTGAATTGATGTTTGAGGTGGGGCAGTTGGAATGTAGATGCTGTGGGCAGCATGGAATTACAAATTTTGTGTTGGGCTGATTGTGGTCAAGCTGAGTGTACTCCAGAGATATTCACAGAGTGTGGCTGCCTCAGCCATACTCCAAATTCTTATGCAGTGCCTTTATACAGTTTCTTTTTGCAGGCTTCTGCAACCTTCCAGGAAACTGAAGCCCTTTCATTTCTAGTAGATGACTTCTAATAATATGTTGGTCCAGAGGAGAGCTACTTAAGGTATGCATGGCATTAATTTGCTGATTTGACTTGGAAATTACATACTTTGCAGTAATTTTTTGATGAGTCATCCCAGCCATAACTGAGGGCAAGAGGAGCAGGAAACCATATGTGTGCAAACTAAATACACATAAAATGTGAAGCAAAATTCAGCACCCAGAACTCTATAATCATGAGACACATCTTCCTCTTCTGCAGACACTTTCATCAGGTTCTTGATTAAGGAGCCATCACAGCAGATCCCTTCACTTGACAGAGCACTGTTTTCATGTATAGCTGTCTATCCTGTTGTGTCAAACACTACATACTGTAAGAAAAATTAGAATTATTGGAGTTTATCAGGATTTTAGGTTGAATTTGGACTTCTAAATTGCTTGTATTCACAAACATTCTCAGTCCGTGTTGCCTCCCTAATAATTAGAGCTTTTGATATTGTGGGTGTTACGGGCTGTGTATGCCTAGCAGAAAAATCACATGGCATGACTGGCACATGGAATTCAGCCGTGCCAGAGTGTATTGCAGAGTGAGCTGTTGACTGTGTAGCTCCAAAGATTTAGATGCTACGTATTATCTTGTTCTGAGGTAAAAAAAAATACTTGATCTGTCTCAAGTCCTGGATTTCATTAAGTTTGGTACAACATCTTCATTAGGGTTTATAACCAACTAGATCACCATCTTTTTAGAGCTGTTTATGAAATCCCTGTAGCATTTCTTCTTCACATTAATTTAATGATTTAACTAACTCAAAGATAAAATTGTATTTCAGTTACTGAAATTTCATCTCATTTTCCCAGCTGTGTTGCTCGGTCTCAATCAAATGTTTACATGTAATTCAGATTTGATAATGTTTTCTTTATCTCTTCTTTTTGCGTGTTAGAATAATGTTTATAAAACCAGTAAATGTGATGCACTATTGCAGTAAATGGGAGGAATGGAGTGAATATTTGCTACTTATGCAAAATGCTTAATCAGCTTTCTGTAATTACGTTTGGTTCCAAAAACATAAGATTTTTGATATCATAAAAAGTTAGTCTTTGTGAATACTAAGCAATGGTGCATGAGCTTGCTTAGTTTCGCTGTTTGCTTCGAGTTATATTTGAGGTCGAATACGTGAAACCTTCTAAATGTACAAGTTCCCCAATGTGTGGGAATAGATCTGTGAATTTCTGTGTTGATGTGGTTGCTGCAAAGTTTTCCTACATTATTACCTTTTCTACTGCTCAAGTGCAGTGGTAACTTTCAATTTAGGCAAAGTATCTAGCAGGGAGTAGATTTCTGTCACAGTAAATTGATGTAATTGTTGTTCCCACCATAACATTCTGTTTGATTGATCTTAGATTGATATGTTTCTGATTAATGAAGCTCGTGTTCTAAATTATAGAGCAATTTAAGAAAGCCTTTTGACTTCACTGGATTGTGTCAAAGACTTTATTGGTATTATGTTTTAATACCTGTCCATTAACAGTCTTTAAGCAGAATTTTAACATGTAGGGCTTGCAAGAATCTATATAGGCAGACATTAAAATGTCCAAAAGTAAATCATATAGATCTGGGAGTAAGTGCAGTATGTTCTTAAAAACTGACTGTGTCTTGCATATTAATGGATTATACTTTGGTGGTCCACCAAAAATATGATTAGCAGTAGTGGTGTGGAATACTGATGTGGAGCCACAGTTCCTCAGAAGGTGTTTGTCATTTCCCAACAATGGAAAATTTTCATCAGATGAGACAATCTAAACAGTTTGAGTATCTCCATGAAGACAAGGAGAAGGTAGTGTTTTGTCCTAAACACCTGGATTTCAGAAATACTTTGCTAATTTCTCCCAATTTGATTTTCTGAAAAAAAGTTGTTGTTTTGCATTTTTTTTTTTTCTGGACAAGACAGAACTGTTCTGTGAGAAAATGTTTCTCTTTCCTCCTATTTCATAATCCTATGGGAATCATCAGGTGCAAATTTTACACTCCCAATATTCTTTCAGAGTCTTCTGAAGGTTTGTTGTATAGACTTTTCAGGGAGAAAAACCCAATTCTGATGGTGAAGACTGTAGTTTTGAACATTCCTGAACTACTGCTCTTTACTGAAAAAAATAGGTTATTTTGATTGAAATTAATGGAATCAAATTAAGAAGAAAATGTGTTAAAATCTTAAAATAGTAATATGAAGTTTTGTAGCATGACGTTTGGATATATTTTTTTTTATATTAAATAGCCCAATAGACACCTCTGCTCAATGAACTTCAGGATACAAATAGCAGTGAATGATACCTCTGAAGTTAAAAGCACTGCCCAAACTGTCTGGAAAATCTGGCAACACTATAGGTATGATTATGTATTATTGCAAATAGTGATGCTAGTCCTTCCCTTGTTTACATTCTCATTCACTGCATTCACAGTCAAATATTTCTCCTAAATAATTACCTGCTAAATCAGGGATAAATCTCCCTGAGGCCTTGTTGGTATTTTTTTATCTTCTTTGTAAAATGTAGTGACTAATGAGTTCTTCAATGCTGACAATGAATGCAAAAGTGTATTGTTCTTCCTCAATACATATATGTGCCTTGTATAATGCATTTTAATAAAAATATGAGGAGATACTGCTCTTTATGGGCATTTAAAGGTTGTCCTTAAGGAAGCAGGGACCCAGTATATTCTGTACAAGGTTTACTACATCAGCTATGAAGATACTGGGCTGCTTTGTTAGCTGCATTGCTCCAAGGCTTTCTTCTTCTCTAGTTCTCTGTATATCAAGAAATATTGAAAATTTCAATTTTTATGCAGGTTCCTTAGTGCATAGTTGACCAATAAGAACACTGATGCAGTCCCACACCATGATATTTTTCCGGTGAAGTTCATACAAATATAGCCAAAGCATAATGTCCTACAATTTCAGTCAGTCTTATAATTTTGACTTCTGCATGTTGCTTTTGCCTTTGGGCAGTCTGTTATCCATGGACATTACCCTTGTGGCTTTTAGAATCCTAATATCTAGGCACAGTGATGTACAAATGAAGAGCATTTATTTGTGCTTGGCAGGTCTCTTCTGTGTTCCTATCTAGAGGGCACAAGCTAGCACAGTACTAATTCCAGCTTAATTTTTGCAATGAAATTTCATTCTCAGGACTTAATGTAGTTATCCCAGACTGACAAAAAGCCGAGGTTAGTAAACTTCATTGCTTCAGAGGTTTCAGATTTATTCTATTGGAATTAATATATTTTAGCAGACCTTGTGAGCCAGTTACTACAAGTACTAATCCAGCAAAATGCTGCAATTGAGAAGTGTGTGTATGAAACCTGTTTGCAGTGAACGTGGTGGTGACATTTACTGTGAGCTGTGATACGTGGGCACTTCTTTAAACAGACTGCAGTGAAATGTGGGTCTTGGGAGCTGCCAGTGCTTTATGAGGATGACCTTGGCATGTGTCTATGAGATCATTAGTCACACCAAAATTTTCATGAAAGGAAGCTCTATGATTGTGCAAGGTTCTTATCTTAGTGCAGAATTTGAGAAAGGTGATGATTTATTCTGATACCAAGGAGGCAGGAAAAAGGGACGTCAATCTTTTGCTTGTTGCAATATTCTCTATGGCAAAAAGTGGGCCAAAAAAGCCAGTTTACAGCACAGTGAGAAATAAGAGATTTAGTTACTACTTGATAATCATGGGTTTTGGCAGTGTATTACACTAGCCTTATGCTTCTGGGATTCTGCTGATCATCCAGAGAAGTGTGGAAATAATTACTTTTTCCTTTCTGAAGCTTTACTAGAAAAATGTTGCCAAACTGGTTTTCAAAACTTTCAGAAGTTTTTGGGAGAAGGCTAGGACATTTGGAAGACTGCCTGCAAATTAAATAGCAGCACAAATTCCTGGTACACAAACCAGGGATGCAAAGCACACAAAGAAAGATTCATTTGGAGTGCTGCAGCTTTTCTGAATGCACTTGCCCATCCTTAAGACTGAGTTTTTCAGAATTTTAGGGGGAATTGGGCTAAAAACAAAGATCTACCTCTCCAAATAGTTCTTAAATAAGATTTTAATCTGATTCTTTGTCCCTGCAATGAATGGAAGGAAAATACAAAGGAAATCTACAGGACATTTGGGATGTTGTCAATTAAGACCCATATGTTGTGACCTAGCTCTAGGCATTGCTAAGGAGTCTTAACTCCTTTCCCTGTGGATGGCTGAGGTGACATTTGGCAAAATGGTCTTCAGATTTGAGGTAGCTGAAAAAACAATTCATTCAGTTTCAAAAATGTATGATCAGCTCTAGGTGAACAATGGTAAATAAGTTGGATTTATCTTGAAGGTTGTGTAACAAAGGGCTATATAGATCTGGCCATGACCTCCACTAACCACTCCTGGGACTCTCCACCTCCCTGTGGTCCCCCAGGGAGGGGAAGCCTCTGTTGGATGGGGTGCTCTACACAAGCAGAAGCAGTTGCTCTGCCACTCCAGGTGACTGTGGGTTAGAAAAGTTCCACCTGTAATTTCTCTTTCAAAAAAAGAGAGCCCTCTCTGATCTAGAGATGAAACAAACTCCTAAGCTCTGTCTGAGGTTCTGCATGTTGTATTATATCTGGCTGTCATTATCGATGCTTTTTGGCATAGTAATTAGTGTCTCACGGAGCTGTATAGTTAACTTGGGCTCTGAGGAAGACAGAATACTGTGCTTGGGGTAATTCTGAGCTCATTTAAACACCTGGAAGCGAGAAAGCCTTTGTTTCTTGTTTTTCTTCAAATAATAGCCTAAGGGAATGTGTCCCTTCAACCACCTTTAATACGTCAAATGAGGTTTTCAACATCAGAGACTGTTCACTACGTGTATTTAGTATAGCTAAAATACAAAATTCCACAATTTTTTTCTGAAGATGGTGACATTGAAGCTCATCTTCATCTTCGGTGATGTAGTCTTGCTTACATAAATTGCTTACTTAAATTCTTCCTAATTACATTAGTACTATATTGATCATCAGAATAGCTTTCCACATTTTATTAAGTTAGTTTTTTTAAAAAAATAACAACCAGAAATCCTTTACGAATAACAAGTTTACACTAAGGGAGAAAAATACCAGCCAGACATGCAGTGAGGTAAGTAAGCACAAAGATCAGGTATAAGCATGCAAATGCACAGTGCTTCCAAATGGATTCATATAGCAGGCTGAAAGACGCTTGTATTGTCCCTAGGAGAGGTTGAAAGACTTTAGCCTGGGGGTTTATGAATAAGGAGTAAAGAGGAAAATCAATGAAGGAAAACTAAAGCATAAAATTAGCAATCAAAACTAATTCAGAAAGTCTGCTTTTTAGGCAGTCAATATCAGCAGTAACTGCAATTCAAAGACTGAAAAAGGGGAAGACCCCCCAAATTTAGCAACCTGTGGTACTTCAAACCAAATGAAATAGTGCTGCTCCAGTCACCTCCAGTCTTTTCCTACTAGGTTTATACATTTATTTCTGCCTTTTCTCAACTGAGCATGGTCAGTGAAGCTGTGCCTTTAATACCAGGAACTTGGGACTTGGTGTTTCACCTCCACTCAAGATTTAGTGAGTTTAGAACTGCTCATAATTTCTGAAATGGATAATTTGAAACCCGGTTGCTGCTTTACAACCCTAGAGCATTTAGTGTCAGCCCAGGGGTTACACATCCCTAAACATTTTTTCACGGGGAAAAAAAGGAAAAAAACACTTGAGGAGGGCACTCACTCGAGTTACCCAAGTCCCTCTGTGATTACAAGCGTCTTTCAGTGGTGATGAAAGTTCTGTGAAGTAGCATCCTGCTATCATAAATGGTACATAAGGGTTTAAATATGCCTATTTTCTCCTTGTGTTGCTTCCCCTCTTCCATAGCCTAATAACTGTGGGGGCCAGCCTTTGTCTTTTGCTTTTGTGTTTTGCTTTGCAAGGCAGTGTGTCCAGATGCCTGCTCTCCATTTGGTTGTATCACCCAGCTCTGTCCTGCGTGGTTTGCTTCTTGATGGGCTGCTTGCTCTCAGGCCAAAGAGCACAGTGTTTAGAAAGTGGACATTCTCCATTTGGCAGGTGCTTCCAAGCAGATGGATTTCCCTTCCACTTCTCCTGGCAGTGCAAGCCTCTCTCGCATCAATTGTGTCTCTGGACCGTTTTGGTTTTGATGGGGTCTTGTCAGTTGACTTCAAGAAACTGCTGGTAACAACTGACTGTGTGTGTTTCTGCCTTTTTGAAGGTCTGAGCAGGACTGAGAAACCTGAAAGATTACTTCTCTGGCAAAATATGCAGTGGGTCATAGTGTACAAGCACATATGAAATTAAGAATCTCTTTGGGCTTGGTGATTTAGTGTAATATGCACAGTCTGTTTGTGCTGTGATGTTCATTTGAGATCAGGACTTGGTGGTATTAGGATATTACCACAACATAAGCAGAAGGTTTTGTACCAGAGGCATTAAGTAGATAAAGTAAGAAAGGGAAACGGAGGTTCAGTGACTTGCTCAAAGTATGTAGCACCAACAAAACTGTGAAATCCTACCTTAACTGATACTGAAGGAAGTTCTGGTATTGATTCCCTGGCGTTAGATATTCACTCTGGATATTCACCTCTGGTTCAGTGGCCCTCAATGTCATACAATATAATCTATCAATGGCCACCTGTCTGGAATGAAATGCAGCAGCTGCTTAACACTGCCCAGTTTAACTCAGCGTGAGATTCATGTTAGAAAGAAAGAAAGAAAAATGTTCCAGCCAACTGAAAGCGGAGGAGAATTTTAGCTAAAATGAATGTAATTATCTAAATTAGCCCTCTGGCCAGGATTATGAGACAAAGACTGTCATGGGAAGTGTGACAACCAGAACTGGTCACAGCCTTGGTTTTACATTTTCACTGTGCCACTGTTCCTGTTTTCATACAAATGCTTTCTATTTTTATTTTCTTTAAACCTTATAAAATGTTCAAATTTCACAGAGACTGAGGTAACTGAAAACTTCCATTGCTCATTGTTTTGTCAGACAAAGAGGGCAGGCATCCTCCCGGTGTTATCATATTCTGTGAAGCAGAACAAGTACTGGAGACTGATTTTCTGGGGGAGAAATGTCTTGTAGCTGCATCTAGAATAGCGCTAGCACTGCCTTCTCAATGAGACATTATACATGGATGATGGATTCAGTGCTCCAGGCTACCTTTTGTGTATATTTATGTTCTTGTTCTGAGGGTTATTTTTTTTTCCCATAAGACACATGTTTAAAAAAACCCATCTTGCTTGTAGTTTTAAAATTGATGGGTGTGAAACTAACAATTCTTCTAAGGGAGAGGTGCTGTTTAGTAAAGAAACTAAGGTTTAGGGAACTTTTATTATTTTATGACCACTGGGTGACCATGGCTATGGAGGTTCATCTCTCTGTGCCTTGTTCCTTTATCTTTAGAAGGGCCATAAAGATCACAATCTTTGTAACATATTTTGGGAAAACATTAATATTAAAGCACTGTATAGGAACAAGTTATTATAATTAAAGTCTAGATCTTTTATTAGCAGAAGTAATGCAATATTTTGTTAAGAGTAGCCTATATGAAATTCTGTATTTCTTCTGCAAGGATCAGACCACTTCAAATAGAAAAAGATATTTTTTTCCTCCACTCCCTGCCTGAAGAAGTGTAGACTGGTGATTACAATAATAGTACACTAATTTTTAGTATTAGCAATCTGACTGCATCTGTTGACCGAATACTGTTTTGTTTTTCTGTTACAGAACTCAATACATACTGAATATATGATATCTATTTCTTACTCTATTTATCTGTTATAGATTGCACTTTAAACATCGTGTATCTACCCTTCTACCCTCATGCCTCAACATCAGATGCATTTTCTTAACCAATGTTAAATAACTCTTTTTAACACAAGTGAATAAATAAGAGCTTTTCATACCAGAAACTGAGGAAAAAACCTCTCTGTGTGCAACTGTCAATCACACATCAAGTTTCCTAAAGACGTTTGTGTATATATTTGTGTATATTGTGTATATTTGTGTATATTGTTAATATATGCATATGTAAACAGGCACACACATGCACACATGTTTATATTAAAGTGAACATATACATATAAAAAACAGAGACAGATGTATGTTGGCTCTCATTAGATGAACAGGCCTCCACGCAACACATCTGTACATTGTTATACATACATACTTTAAGCCAACAGAACTATTTCTCATTGTGAATTTATCATATAACGAAAGAGGAAGGTAGGGAAATTGAAATTTTGTATTACCAGTTTCTATGACTTCAGCTTTCATCCTCAACTTTGTATTCATAATCTGTTTTTTATTTTTTGATGAAAAGGTTACAGAATACTCAAAAAAAATAACTTTTAACTTCTTAAGTCAGAAAAGGTGATCTGCATAAGTGAGAACTGAAAAAAAAATGTTAATATTGCAAAATAAGTACTTTGTTTAACTCTAGTCCACAAAACTGTTCTCCTCCCAAAAGAGTGTCATGTGAATTATTCTGTGTATTTTTGAAGAATACATACAGTTTCTTTCTGCTAATAGAAATATGCAGACATATCAAATAATGTACTGATACTCATGATGAATACTCCATCTCAGAAAATTCATGTAGTCCTCAGTTTCTTGTGTGATTAAGAATACAATCTGGTCACTGATCCTGTATTTTTACACAAAAATGTGGTTAAGGCTGCTTCTACTCTGCTTTCAAACAGCAAAGAACAGTAAGAGTGTACTGTTGCCATGTGTATGGGAAACAGATGCTTAATATAAGGGTAACAGAAAAAATATATTTGAATTTCAGTGCTATAGTTCTTGGCAGGGACAGTATCTAGCTGAAAATTTAGGAGCAAAACTGAGCTCCTGGAAGATTATCATGGAAATAGGTGTGTATATAACAGCAGATTTGAGAACAGTCTTTCTGGATTCTGCCTCTGTCCAAGCTCAATATGAGTTTTTCTGCAGAGTGCTCCCCTCTCATTATCCTGCCTCACAGCATCTGTCTACCTGTAATTACCCGCCCAACTTTATCTGATGCTCTCTTTATAGAGTTTCTCTGTGTGTACAAAGGACTTTGGCATCCATTGATAGTTATCGCAGTGTTGCATAATATTGCTATCAGAACTGTCTATACTCTCGATTAAAATTAGTACAAAAGGGTTAGGTCAAAGATTCCATACTTTCAGCTGTTGTAAATAATATTCTTTATATTAAAAAATAAATAAATACAAGGTGAATGATACCAGGTTAACCACTCGCATAACTGTCTGAGTATCCTCATTCTGTTTCACAAAGTTGTTTAATTTCCTTTTCCATTTAGCAAGAGCCTTCCTCCCCTGAAAATACAATTAGCTCCATCTGTGTGGCAAGTTTTTATTCAGCTGATCTTGGTATGATCTGCAATTCAGTTCAAACTTGCAATGAAAGGTCTGACTGAGCAGAACACTTTTGATCTTCACTGAACTCCGTGAAATCTGAATTGGTGACATAATAATAAAAGTTATTCCTCCATCATCTCTTTGTGAACACCTGAAATCACTGACTCGTTATACAGAAGCCAGCTTTCAGTCGTTAGTGACCTGTAACAGCCATGACCTAGCAACTAAGCAGAGAAAGTTCTATCCAATTAAAAATCCCCTGAGTCATCCAGTCTCTTTAAAATGAAGAATCTAAATAATAGATTGCATGAAGATAGATGACATTCTCAGCATCTACATTGTTTCAGTCTTCAACACAAAGAGAAAGAAGATGGGAGTCAGCTAAGTGAGATAAATGTGAATAAGGGTCTGGGAATATGAGGAAACAGACTTAATAAGAAGCTAGTAAAAGAATGCTTCAATAATTTAAAGTATCTATAAATCAGTGAGGGCCCAGTGACATTTAACCAACAGTTCATAAGGAACAGCAACAAGAACTGTGATGATCCATCGGTTGTGTTGAAGGATGGAGAGAGTAGAGGTGAGTCGCCAGGAAGTGAAGCAAATGGCCTGTATGCTGTAAGAAATTGTTTTAAGTCCATGAGGCAGAAGCCTCCCCAAAGTATAACCGATTTCCCTCACACTAGGAAATTATGTACTTTGTGTATGTGTGAAACTTCAATTGCTATGCCAATTACACAAACAATCTCTAAGCATCTCCTAGTGCAGCCTGAAAGTTTTCTTGTGTATACCCTTAAGCTTCTGTGGTAATCGTGGGTATATTTTTCCTGGAGGGAGGGACAAATGTGCTCATGTAATTTTTTAGTGTTGCTTCTACACGCAGCAAGTTGCATCTGGTTGTTTTTGATCTGCCTCTGCTTTCCTGCTAGAATTTATCTATCTGCATGTAGATACATCATCTCCCTGCTCTTCTCACTAGAAAATCTTTAGCTGAGTTCTTATTTGGTTTGTTGAGTTACTAGGAAGAATGGTTTCCTTCTCCAGGCAGAATATCCATTGCTCAGTCAATTTGCTTCTATCTGAACAAGGAGCCTTTGAAGGGAGTGAAATTAAAAACTGGAGAGAGAATTTCAGAAAGACAGGATATCGGTTTATATACGGATTATTGGCTGGATGATAGATGTTGTTTTTGCACAGTTCAGCTGTAAGAACTTCATATCCCAGAATTAGCTGTCCTGTCTACAAGAGAACAAAGTATTTCTGATATAATGGAAAGTGACTTATGAGTCAAAGAAATAAAATATTTGAAGTACTGAACTAGCTGAGATTTTGGGGCCAATAATTTTAGTGGATAAGATTTTGAATGTGGAAGTAATTTTCTTTTCACGATCCCAGCACATTGTGGCACAGATGAAATGAATGGAGCAGTTGGAGTTGAATTGTTCTCTGAGTATGGAAAAAGAGGGTAGAGCCATCTCCATATGAGTCTGCTGTCTCTGGAAGTCATTCCTGTTTTTAACTGAAAGGAGCCTCAAACTGATGACTTTAATGGCATACTACAGAAGACCTCTACAGGATGGGGTTTCTGGAAAGAGTTTAGGACTGTCATTAAAATGATTTTTTACTGTTCTGCTTCTCTCAGATTAAATGTTTCTTCTATTAGATTAAATTGAAAAATAATTACAATTTTTTTTTCTTTAAATGTAATTGGTGTTAGGATTGCTAGAATAGGGTCCTAAGTCTGTGAAAACATTCTACAAATGAGAAACTGAATTAAGTTTGAGATGTTAAGTAAATATGTATATATGTGAAAATACATATTTCATAAGGAGATAAAAAAATATTGTTTTGGGAATTAGATGGGAATCTACAGTGCCATTTTAGATCCTTCTCAGAGAAGCACTAAACATGAAAAATTTCAGAAGATTAGAATTCTATGTCTCTCTGGGTCCTACTAATTCTAGTCATGATAATTATTGTGCGCATTAACTATATTGCTATTCTGAGTTATGTAGTTATAGCAGGGCTATAACAGAAAGACAAGTGAATATACTTAATTTCTAAATGATCTGGTATGCCTTAGTGTAAATGCCTTGAGCTCTTAAATAGCTACATCTGTCTTCAAAAATATAAATATGAATTTTTGAACCTGAAATGAAGAATTTCTTTTAGAAATAGGAAGGAAATTTAGAAATAGACATGAAAATGTAGAGAAATGTTCCACACTGAAAGACATGGGGCATGGAACTGACAGCAAAATTATTTTGCCCAAGTGTGGGCTGGAGGTATCCAGGTGGTCTTAAAAACATCTCAATGACAACAGCATCATGGGCAGGATTGGATCTCACCAGAGCTGTCATATTGAGTTTATCCAGGTCATAAATGTGTATGTAACCTCTCTGTGAAGGCATAGCCATTGGGCTGAGGTTGGAATCAGACAAAGCAAAATTAGGCTTGTGCTGTGCTGAATTGGGAGATACTGGTGTGTGCATTCAAAATTAAGCTACGTTCCAGTGCTTTGCTGAATTTTGTCTTGATCTGTGGTCTGAGGTGCTCAACTACTTGTAAAGGGGTGTCTATATGAAAGGCTTGTCCAGTGTTTGGGACAATGGGCTCCTAATCCCTGATTTAGCCCATTATACTTTTAATTTCATGATGGTAAAGAGCAACAGGTAGGGGTAGGCTCCTCACTCTCACTTTTATGTAAAGCTTTTAAATGTTTGGACTTGTTTCACAGAAAAACAATCCTGTTTCAGATAAATGTTTTTATTTCTAATGCTTAAATCTTAGATGCATTCCACTACTCATACAAAGTCTCAGTCAATTTCTTTCTTTTTTTAAAGTCCATTACAGTTCTCATTTAAACATTGTGGCAAATGATTCATAATTAGTTCAGTTTCAGGAGTACTCATTCTTTACCTTGCATAGAATTACAATGAAACCTTTGGTTTTTTTCTATTAAGGATAAATTAATTTTCCCCTGGATCAGGTGCATTAAATTTTAAATCATTTATTACAGTTGCTTTTGAAAATTTAGGCGCCTCTTCCATGAGTCAATTTTTTTAGACAAGGCAAATGATTGTAGTATTAATTTATTCTACATACAGTATTTGCTCTAATAGATTTCTCCTACTTGGTCTTTTAATCACAAGTGACAAATTAGAGGGACAGATTTTGATTTATTTCTTTATTCATATTTGCTATGGGCAACAAAACCAGGAAAGCCTTTTTTTTTCGTGGCTCGATGCCAATTTAACAGGGCAGTGAACAATTTAAAAAGGCTAAAATTCCTCCTTAAGCAGTCAATATGTAATAATGAGCATTGAATTATAAATGGAAATGTGAAGACCTGAAAACCTCTACCTGGCAGGTGAGTCTCTTTTTTCTTAAGAAAAAGAATGAAAAGAAAGTTTATAAAGGCATTTTTGCAGATTGTTAGTATTCCATATTGTACTACTCATCTTCTTTCACATGGACTTTTCAGCATGGCTGCAGCTTCTGCCTGGATCTTCCTGCTGCCTGTGCAGTAACAGCTGAAGGTAACCACACACGTGGTTTTGATGTGATTCCTGTATTTCCCAGTCCTTTACTGGTCCTCTTAACACTTCCATGACCTGGGTGGAAATGTAAGGACCAAATAGAGCATATTTGTAGGCTTGAATTAATCATTGCTTGAAACTTCTAGCAAGACAGGAAAATGTAGAGAAATGTTCCACGCTGAAGGATGTGGGGCATGGAACTGACAGCAAAATTATTTTGCCCAAGTGTGGGCTGGAGGTATCCAGGTGGTCTTAAAAATGTCTCAATGACAACAGCATCATGGGCAGGATTGGATCTCACCAGAGCTGTCATATTGAGTTTTTCAGATTCCCCTCTACTTCTCACTCTTGCCACTGGAACATTTTCTATCCAGGGAGAATACACTTAGTAAACTTAAATCTGCATCTACAATACCTGTCTTGGGAAAAGCATTCTCTGCTTAGTGCCAAATAAGTTTTAGTACCCTTTTAACTATTCTGTCTCTTTTTTTTTTTTTTTGTGCTTTAAAAATCCGCAAATCTGAGGATTCAATACTTCACTGCAGATCATTCTCCTTCTGTTTCCTATTCATCACTTGTAAAGAGTCTGCTTTAGTTCCTCTGTTTTCTTTCTTCTCTTTCATGCTGTGATTTAGGCCCACTGGAACAGGAATCCCCTTGCTATAGATCTGTTCAGACTGTACCAAGGTGTTCTGTATGCACAGGACTGGAGTGATCCCACTCTAACTGTGGGATCTAACGTCTAATGACCCACCACACTTACTTGTTGGCCTCATGCTCTGTCTCTCTTCTCAGAGCTGACCTGATCACCAGGCTGGGAAACTGCTCAAACTTCCCACAAGTTCAAGTCAAGCCTCAAATCAAGCCTTGCTAGGAAGGAGGCAGGTTAAATATATATAGACTTAAAATCCCTTTGGCAACTTTTCCACAGGTAGCCAGATTAGAGAATACACATGTGATCTCTTCAGCAGTGCATATACACAGAAAAGAGTGTGAAGTTAATGTAGGTGGTGGGACAGTGATTTTGAGTACTTGCAAGCAGAATGGACTTGCTTTCAATTTGGCCATGACCTCACTATCCAAGATGTCCTGTTCATTTTATCAGGGCTGATATATTAAGGACATTTACTTTGTGCAGATAAAGACTGATTATTTGGATCTTTAGAGTCAGCTTGAATTTGGGTTTGAATCTCCTCTGGCAAGCACCCTTCAGCAGCTCTATTATATTTCTATTCTCCTGAATCTTTCATTTTAAAGAATTATTCTTTCAGGTGGGTGTACTTCACCCATCATTTTAATTATTTATTGCTCTTTAAGAACCAAGAGTATGCTTGAAGCTGTTCAAGTCTCTCCTTTTGCAATTCTCTGTAGAGAAACCAGTCTTCTGTATCTCACAGTGTGAGACCAGCTCGGTGAATACATGATTTGCTGAGGGAAATAGAAGTTTTCTCTTAGATGTTTTAATTAGAGTCAGTAAAGAGCAACATGTCTGCATGTAAGGTTGCTCAGCAGATAAAGCTACATTTATAGATACTTCTAATTCTTTTAACAGTAATGGTAGACAGTCATTTGTTGCTCTTTGTGAATTTGAGGGATTTTTTTAAGGGGTACATTTTAAGGTGGTTTTTTTTTTTCAGATATTCTTGGTCGGATTGTCACAGGTGGTCCTTGACACTGAGCTAGATACTCACAAGACCTTGCCTTCTCCGCTAGCAAAGTGGCGGGGCTAAAAGAATAGAAGGTTCTGTGTCAATTGTAACTTTGGTTCTCAGATCTATAAGTACAATGGAAACTTATAAATAAAAAGTAAAAGAACACATAGCGCTTTGAACCCCTGCAAGATTTCTTGTTTGGGTAGGTGTAAGTAGACTGCTGAACTTATAAATTCATATAAACAATTAAAACATCTTAAAATCTCAAAATGGCATGCTGTACATGGCATTTGAGTGTACTAGAAATCCCTGAAATGGCATTTGCTCTGGGATTTAGGCCATTGTACTGATAAGAAATCCAATGTACCCTGGTGCATTGTAGTAATCATTAGTACATGGTATCTAACCAACAGATGACTGAGACTGGAAGGGACCTCTGCGGGTCCTATGGTTCAGCCCCCATGCTCAAGCAGGGCCACCTAGAGCTGACTGCCGGGGACCATGTCCAGATATTTTTTGAGTATCTCTAAGGAGGGAGACTTCAGAACCTCTGTGGGCAACCTGTACCAGTGCTCAGTCACCCTCACTGTAGAAAAGGAACCAACCAACCAAAAAAAAAACCAAAAACAAAAAACAGAAACAAAAAAACAACAAAGGAGTAACAAACAAACAAAAAAACAACCCCCAAACCCCATTTCCTGATGTTTAGATGGGACCTCCAGTGTTTCAGTTTGTGACCGTTGACTCTTCTCCTGTCACTGGGCACCACTGAGAAGAGCCTAGCTCACTCCCCTTTGCAGTCTCCCTTCAGATATCTATATGCATTGAGAATTCCCTCTGAGCCCTCTCTTCTCCAGGCTGGACAATCATAGCTCTCAACCTTTTCTCATAAGACATATGCCCTAGTTCCTTAATCATCTTTGTGGCCTTTTGCTGGACCCTCTCCAGCTTCATCTCTGTCTTGTACTGGGCAGCCCAGAACTGGACCGAGTACTGCAGGTTCAGCCTCACCAGTGCTAAGTATAGAGAAGCAATCACCTCCCTCAGCCTGCTGGGAACACTTTGCCTAATGCAGGTCAGGAAAATGTTAGCCTTCTCTGCCACAAGGGCATATTGCTGGTTCCTGTTTAACTTGGTGTCCGTCAGAAACCTCAGGTCATTTTCTGCTTAGTTGCTTTCCAGCTGAGTGGTACTCGGCATGAACTGGTGCATGGGGTTGCTCCTCCCCAGGTGCAGGACTTTGCACTTCTCCTTGTTGAATTTCACAAGGTATCTGTCAGCTCATTTCTCCAGCCTGTTGAGGTCCTTCTGGGTGACGTCAAAACCCTGTGGTGTGTATCAGCCATTCCTTCCAGTTTTGTATCATCAGCGAAGTTTCTGAGGGTACAGTCTTGCCTCATCATCCACATCATTAATGAAGATGTTCAAAGGGATCAGACCTAGTACTGATCCCTGGAGTATACTTCTATCTACTGGCCTCCCATTTAGACTTCATACCACTGATCACCACCCTCTGGGCCAAGCCATTCAGGCAATTTTCCATCCACTTCACTCAGTATAGGCACATTCAGCACATACTTCACCACGCAGCTTCTCTGTGAGGATGTAACCTCTTGAGGATGTAACTGGGGAGTGTGTCAGAAGCCTTATCAAAGTTGAGGTAGACAATATCCAGTGCTCTTCCCTTATCTGCCAAGCCAGTCATTGCATCATAAAAGGTTATGAGGTTCGTCAACATGAATGGATGTTATTGCCCAGACAATAGCATTCTCAGCAGGCAGAATTATCAGCAGGATGTATGAGAATAGACTTAGGGAACTGTGATAAAAGGCTGAGACAAGATGTGACTTGAGGCCTCCTGTCTTTGAATAAAGTTAAATGAAATGAATGTCATTTCCCCCATGTTAATGGTCATATTTTTTTTTTCCTTGATGTCAATAATATTTAGATCAAGACAGTCTTTTCTGGAAAAAAAAATGAAAGGAGAAAATACCTTTTTTAAACTAGAACATTACTTATGTTGAAGGATACTCTAATTAACGGTTTTTGCCTAGTTTGTAAGGGAGGAATTAAGCATCTGGTTTATTAAACTCTTGTAGCTTTGAACCATGAGAGTTTTAGGAACAGGGTTATTCAGCCCTCCTTGTTGGAGGTATTCTGCTTTGAGTAAACTCTCAGCTACTTACTGGCCTGAAGTGAGAATAGATCTGCAGTTGGTAACAAGGTCGTCTGGGATACTCGGATACTCATCCCAGTTCAAATGAATATTTAAGGATTTTATACAAAGTAGACAAGCCTCAACAAGAGAGAAGATCTTTAAATATTCATCAGAATAGGGGTTAGCTCTTGGGTCTCTCTGATGAATGCCCTGACAACCAGACTGTAGAATTCTCCTTTTACTTTCTCTATTGCTCCCTGAGTAGCTAAGCATTTCTTACAAAGCAGAACAGCTTCATAGGTGGACCATGAGAGCTTTTGCTCAGTGTGCCATGCAGACTCGGAATTAAGCACAGACTTAGGTTCAGACTTCTGGCACAGATCAAGCACAAAAAGGAGTCACTACATTGGCCTAATGTGTCAGGTGAAGACCAAAATCATTTGGTTTCTGGTTGTGAGAGGATGCATGACTTTCTCAGGTACTTTGTGTGGGATTTTATATGATTTAAACCATGGTAACTACTGCCAAATTGTGTCAAAAATCTGGAACAATTTAGCTTGTGCATCCCAGAGGGCCTGAGGAATTACTAAGTACTAGTTACTACTCTGAGGCTAAAGCACTGATGATACTGGGACTTTAAAAGAGAAAGTGACATTAGATTTTCAAACGTCACGTTTCCTAAATGATAGCACTCAAGTGGGATTTGGGCCCTTATACCTTTCTTGGAAATCTATCCCTAACGTGTCAGGTGTCTCATTCTTAAAATAGAAGTACAGTGTGGCATCATTTTCATCTTTTGATTAAAAATAAAAAAATCAAAGGAAATAAAAACTTTTTCCCCAATAATGACATGTTAATCATGTTTCTAGTAGAACTTTAGTATCCTGATTGCTCATTAAAAACAGTGTCTAGGACATGGAGTCCTTCCTGAAGTTGTAAGGTTTCTTTTTTTTTTTTTTTTTTCAGATTTGTAGCTAATCATTATGAGCGTCTGAAGCAGAGTGATAAGCAGGAGCTATCTGGATAGTTGTGTTTTCAGAAAAGAGTGGTGACACTGAGTAGAAAATGAAATGTCAACTTGATCCAGCTCTTTTTTTTCATGAAATGGAACTTCTTACAGTCACATTAGACAAGATATCATTGATTACAAGAGTCCTTATTAAAATTTGTTAAAAGCTCACATTTAGCAGACAATTTTGTTGAAGATTGCTGGCACAAAAGCACAAATCCTTATCCCTATCAGCAAGCAAAATTCTATAAAGCTTTTACAGAAAGAAAGGGAAACAAAAAGTAAAGGAAAACAGCAGCATTTAAAATGCTATGCAGTGCCTAGCTGCAGTTTGGAGTGGGGGGTGGGAATCAGCAGCTTTAAGTCATAATATAGCAAACTCTTACATCTGTAATTACAATTTCTCTCCCTTCATAAGCTTTTGGGGCATTTATCTTCATTCTTCTTGTCTTTGGTTCGATTGAAAGCTATATGGATCAGGGACTGTATCTCATATTTGTCTGTGAAATACGCAGCAGAATTTGGCTATTACGTAAATTTACTTGAATTATGGGGTGCCCCTTTTGTCTTTCATCCAAGACAAAATATTGAAACCTCTCCTTGGTTTTTATGTAGCCTGGTTAAGCAAAGCTTCTAATGGTAGTGAAAGTCTCACACAATTAAAGGTGAAATGAAGATTTGACAAATAAAATTAGTCTTTTGTGTTCTGGAGTTACATCCATTTCCTTCTTATCCCTTTGTGTCCAGGAAGATATGAGGAAAGCAGTCGTAAAATTAAGTGTTTCTTATATTACTGTAGTAAATCCCACATATACCTATGTTTGTGTCTGAGGGAAAAGAAGAAAGTCTGTCAAACAGTAATACTCCCTTTTGTGGGGGTTTTATTTCAGTTGTTAGAAAAATGCTATTTTTCAGCATAACAGAAAGACAGCTCAACACCATTTTGCTTTGTGAAAATGTTTTTGGTTTGGTGTTGTTCATTTGGGGGTTTTTTTTGTTTGTTTTTTGTTTAAAAAAAAGAAAAACAACCGCAAGCCAGATTATACCCTAGATGAATGCTAAAGCAGTGTTTGGTTTACACTAAGAAAACCCAAACTTTTTGTTCTGGTGAGTATGTGAAACTTGAAAATTTGGTTTTAATAGACCAAAATGGTAAACCAGGGTTAAAAGAAAAAACACATTTCTGCATAGACAGAGCAGTGCTTCCACATGCTCTGAAAAATTTAGACCACGTGGTGGTTGCTTAGGATAAAAGTAATTAGGGTTGCATGTTGTGTAGGATAAAAGGTATGTTTTTGCTGCTGTTCTCTTGATTATGTCCGCTTGCTGTGCCTTGGTGACCATTGTTGGGTGGACTTGGACTCTTGCTCTCTGTCCCTCCTTGCCCATCCTATCTGTCAGTGCAGAGACTGTGTGCAGGGCAAAGGAGATGTGGCCAGGACATCCTTGGGTCTTGCAAGCTTGAGCTGAGCTGGGACTTCTGAATTCAGGAGAGCATGGTACTGTGTGCTGCCTCCTGACCTTGGAGCCCAGTGGATTTAGAGCTACATTAGGACCTGGACCTCATGATGCAACACTGACTGCAACCCAGCATCTGCGTGAAATCTGGTTTAAGTAACAAAATACCAAAGAGATTTTCTACAGTCTCTGGATTACCGCTTACTATGTTTGACTATTTTTAATATCATGCGTTACTAATCCATTGGTTCTATTGTCATGAAAAAAAAAAAAAGCCACCAAAGGTTTTACCCATGGCAACTTGTTTGCATATGATATGAGGAAATGGGATTGACCCTTCTGTGCTGGGACAGTTTGTTATTCTAAGGATTTCTTCACCTTTCCCAAAATATCAGCAAAATAATTTTAAGTTATCTGTTGAAAATAATAATAATAAACATTTAACTGTTAAAATATAAACAAATCAAGCACATTATAGGATCCCTTGTTATGGTTCTAAAGTCGTTTAGGCTTGAAATTAAGATTGGCAAGCCATGACTGCATCTAGTAAAGAGAAAATGAAGTATTAATTGTTCTATTTTTCGGTATCCAGTCTGCAATTTGAATAACTAATTGGTTTCTTCTGTAACCTCTAAACTGATATAAGACTTGGCTGCCTTGGAATTGTTCACACAGTTCCAAACGTGCCCTAGTTTTTATTTAATTTTTTTTTTTCATTGACATTGAATATTCCAGCTTGCTTTTCAGCTTTACTGCTCCTGTCATTGCCAGTGAAATGATATCAATAATCTGAAACTTTCAGTATTTCACTTCCTTTGAAGTTGTGAATAACTGATATTTTGAGAGAAGCTGCTGTTCAGGGACTCTGTAAAATGAAATGTACCCAGACACAAATAAGATTTTGACTTAGCTGGCCTACTTCTGAGATCTAGGGCCTGATTCTGCTCATTGTGTGAGCAGTAGGAGAGCTAAAATTGGTGGCATTCCAGTGGTAGACACTGACAGTGTTCCTTCTGATAAAGTACCTTCTGTTTTGTTTAAAACTCTGTTTACTACTTGTGAAATGATGAATTTAAAAGTAAAAAGCATATTGTGGTTCTTGTAGCTGCACCCTTATTTCATATGCCTGCTGTCTAACCAGATGCCTCATACCTCTTCAGACTAAATGGAAATACATTAAAAGCAATAAAATCAATACTGATCTATTTTTTTGCATACTCAATGAATGAAAAGTAGGATTTCCTTGTGAATAGATTCAGACATCTGCACCACTGAGTACTTAAATGTAAACCTGTTATGCGTAGTGATTTGTTAATTAATGATCTGCCCAAGTAGACGCAAGGGGGAAGAAAACAGAGGTAGAGTTCTTGGAAATGGAATTAATACTCAAATACTAATGACATAGTTTTCAAGAGGGCAGTCAAGTGAATAAAATTAATAATGAAGTGTGTCTTAAAATTGCATAGGAACTGATGAACCTGTGGATAAGTGCACCAGATCAATATAGAAATTAAAGGGTGCCTGTGTGGGAAGGAATGGAAAGGAAATATTCAACTTTATCTATTTGCTACACGTTTTCTCCCTTTTTCTCTATTTTGATATATTTACACGTACAGTATTTATAAGACACAATGTAATGCTAACTAATCGAGTGAAAACGTGTTTTGAGACATACCTTGATGGTTTCTAACCATTTCCAGGTGAAATTTATACTTGAAATCCATAGGAAACACTCCTGATACTTGAATTCATAACTTCATGTAATATGAATTCAGATGGTACTTCCTCTAGTAATACAGGAGTTCTGTAAGTGGTGGAAACTGCATTCTCAAGAGCACTATATTACTATTATATTGTTACTATCAGAAGAAAAACTTGGAAGCTTTTAGAACAAGTGAAGAAATTTATCTTCTAAGGTAAACAGAAATACTTTGAATCTTAGGGCTTGTGTAGAGACTGTGAGACTTCCGAAAACAGAGTAGAAACCAGAATGTGGAATAAAAATCACAGCATCTTTTAGACTCCTGGGTGTGTAGTGTGATCAAAACCATGACTTCTGGTCTTGGCCACTAGAGGATGAGTGGAGAGATACACCTAAAATTAGAATTGCTCTAAAGACCTTTATGACTCTAGAGGTATTGAGTGCACTTAAATTGTCTGCAGCAATGGGCTGCTGCAGGAGAGCTTGTCTGGTTGCGAGTGGTGAAGAGAAGGTGCTTCTTTTATATATCTGTTTAAATATAGGACTGTGCACTTGTGTGAAGGTGCATCCTACAATTTTTTTGAAACTACATGGAAGTAGATTGGGGTAGTGGAAATCTTGGAATGCCTGACACACGGATCTTAAGGGTTTCCTCAACTGTAGGGATTGGATATTCCTATTACTCGGTTATTCTGAAATCTTTCTTGCCTCAAAGAAGGCTAGGAGTTTACTTAGGAAAGTCAGAAGTAGGCAACATGTAGGCATATGTGCCAGAAAGGAAATACATATCCTGTTTCAGAAGAAAAAGCTCTTTCTGTTCTGCTGCTCTTTGATAAGGGTGTTTTTAGGATGCAATTAAACAAGATGCTGTACTGTAAAAATAACTGGCACTCATATAGACTTAAATCTTAGCTATAAATTCCAGAAAGTGGGAATGTTGATTCTTTTCCCTTGGCTTTTGACAAACCCTTACGATTGGGTCTCTTAGATTTGAATGCATTTTCAGCAAATTGTTGTACCACCTTGAAAGACAGATTGCTCTTTCCTTCCTCAGGAAGTCATTCACAAATTGTGATTCTTTGATGTTTATTGGCTTATACAAGCATATATATACTAATGGAAGTGCTTGGAAATATTGACACAAGGTTTTTGCCTGAGCTCAGGTATGCTGGATGTTACAGTGCACTGTATAGGAGGGCAAATAAGGTACTTGATATTAACACAAACTCTTTTGAGTAGTATGGTATAAAAATTAAGTCTGTGCAGAAAATCAGTTATGCTGATGTGGTATATATAACTAAAACTTTGCCATTCTCTGGAGTTTTTCTTCTTAAATCTGTCTGTAAGGACATACACGTGTTTGTATAGAAGTATGAAATTATAATCACTGAAGCATGGGCTGAATTGTTTGAGGCAAAGTTTTCATGTGAACTTTGATCTGTGAAGCTGTTTTCATATGGGGTGATGATTCTGGCTGAAGAGTTTCACTTCTCATGCCTACTGCTCGCTTCTGCCTGACGTCAAGAATTACATTGTCTCTTGGTTTTGCAAAACCCTTCGTAGAGCCAGGCTTTCTACTGGAAACTGAGCTGGTTAATGATAAATTGCCCTTAAAGAGAGATGTCTCCAGAAGGCATAGATGTTGAATTTTAAGTGGGTGTATAAGAAACCAAACTACCCCTAGACATTTTGTAGTATGCAGGCTGGCATTAGATGATTTAAAGCTTTGTACAAGAATTAACATGTTTTTTGAGGATCTTAATTGTAGGAATTGGATGTCTAAAGACTGGTCTACAGGTCCTTTATGCTACTTCCTGAATCTCATCCCACCCTCTTGGTTAAAAAAATGTAAATTTTTGTATATACAGAATGCTAAGGACAATTCATAAAGGCTGTCTCTATGGCCTCATTTTATGTAGTCTAGATAATTCAAACAGACGTCTGTTGTCAAAGTCATAGAGCTGTGTTTCTGACACTGTCATCAAGTAACAGTGGAATGATTACTTTGTCAAAAGATTGACATTATATTTCCCAAATACTGAGAGGGAAGGCTGGACTATGAGAGAAAGTAGTCAATTTTTTTAAACATGCACTTGCTTAATGGGACCATAGCTGTATAGTAAAACTATTAAAAAAAAAAAAAAGTCAAATCTTTACTGTCAGAAGCCAAGACATAAAATGAAAATAGAATTTCAGATTTAATTGGTTTGGTTGCATAGTTTTAGTATTCATTCTTATGGAATTTTCTTTATTTTCTTGTTAGAGTAGGATATCATATCACTTTTCTTAGGCTCTTGCTCTTTTAATCCATGGAAGAAAAAAGTAAGGGAAATAACTTGGTGTTGCAATATCTTGCTATTATTCTGAAATTTTATGAAGAAATGGAAAGTCATAGATAATGATTCTTTTCACATTCTCTTGCCTCTTCTCCCAGTAGAGTAAAATAAAAAATCATGTCTTCAAAGTCTAATATTCTCATGAAAAAGTTAAATTAACTGAACTTAAATCTATTTTTGCTCTGTGGGGAAAAGAGATGAGGTAGCTTCTCAGAAAATTACAGCTCTCTAGAGCTGGTTTTCTATCCCCTTTTTGTTGATTTAGTAAGAAAAAAGGAGAGAAGACGACGATGATAAGTGCCCTATACAAATGCCATGTAAGAAAATTGTTGTGATTACTCTTAATAATGAAATAGTTTCAGATGCTGACTTGTGAACATTTGTGCAGTTCCCTGTCTTTGCCTGGCCATCTGCATGTGAGTATTAGATTTTCATGAATGTGTGATAACTCTAGAATGGTTAGGGCAGATGGGTATACAGTACAGTATCATTCTCAGCAACAGTGTCTTTAATAACTGGCCAGAGAGAACCTTCCTTCTGAATTGTGTAGTCTGTTGTGGGGTTTCTCCCAAGCCTGGGCAGATCGGAGCCCTATTTGACCTATTCAGAGGTGATGGATCTTTCAAAGTTCCACAGCAACTGTGCTTATGTAGAAATACCTTAAACCAGTTCACCAAACTGTGAAGAATGTTGGATTTTTTTCCTGTGGTTTTTTGTGTTTTTTTTTTTTTTTTTTTTTTTTTTTTCTGTGGCTATATGGGAACTGGGAAGATCAAAGGGTCTGTGCACTGCTTTAAGCAATTCTATTTCAGTAAGATACTGTAATTAACAGATACAGATGTATTAGTTGTATTACAAAAGTCTTAGGGAAACAACAATGCAACCATTTTGCCAGACTTTTTCTACCTTTTATTCTTGTACCTCCCATGATTTGTGAGCCCTTACAACAAAGATCAAAAATGCTGTTTCATTCTATAATTTGGATGCTTTAATTTACAGTGCAATTTCTAGAAGCTGAGCTGGTGGCCAGAACTCTGCAATGTTTTCCCATAGGACACATACAGGCTTTTCTTCCTTGTAACCTTTGGTGAGTTAGAAATGCAGATGTATCCCTTGCACAGATATTTGTCATGTTGTCCAGTGTCACTGAATCTGTGTGGGTACCTTTCTTACTCCCTCAAAGTACTCTCAACTCTCACTTTTTCTGGCCTGCTTTAGTATAGAGAGCCATGTTGTAGAAGCCAGGGCTTTTGCCTCGTTGTGCAGCTTTAGTGGAACGGTAAGGAAAAATCCGCCTTTTCTGGAGTCAAAGGTAAAATATCATCCTAGTTGCCCTGCTCTTTGAGTGTAACTTTTAAAGATTTAATTAAACAGCTCTGAACTGGAAAGAGGAGAAGGAATTTCTCAAAAATCAGTAGATTTGTGAAATCCAAGGCATGTTAACATGAGTGGGCATTGGGTGAGGATAATGAAAGTCATAAAACCTCATTGAACCTGACCGTGACTACTTGCACCTTTTAGGAGAAACCATATTACAGATCCTTGACATTCCATTGTGGTCTGTAGTTTTAATAAAGAAGCCTTGTCTGATTCTATTTCTCATTTAGAAAGACTAGTCTCTAGGACATGCAAAAAAATGTATAAAGCTGTGCAGTATAATTTTATGCTTGAAGCTAAAAGAAATGTGTTTAAGAAGTAAGAAGATGTTTCAGAGACTGCTTTTTCTGCAACTTGCTAATCAGTTAAGATTTTTTTTTTAGTGGAAGAAAAGAGGATAGAAAAAATATTTATCTGAAGCTACTGTTAAGAAATACTGTAATCAGTTATCAGAGCAGCCTAAGTGAGATTGACTTTCTTTTTTTGCCCAAGAGAACTGCACTGTGGTCCATGATTCTTGTATAACTGCTGTTTATGTTTCACTGCCTCCAGGTATTAAATGTAGGCTTAATAGAGCTTGTGGCAGGCAGAATGACTAATTACTTGCGCTTCTGACCCTGTTCTACTCTGGAAAGATGGAGTACCTATTGACATGGGTGCACCCACCCCTGTGTTTTGACTATTGATCATCCTCTGCCAGGCACCAGCTGATGCAAGCACTAGTGTAATTGTAAAAATTATGCACTTGTTCATGCTGAAATTATGCATCAGTGGAGAACTGAACTAAAAGCTTACTTTCCAAAGAGACTTGGGATGCAAGTTTGCCCTTCATTTGGACTACAAGTGGCTGTACACTAATATTTCCCAAATCAATCTTCTCCATTTGTCATTCCACCAGGACAGGCTCTGCTGCACTTATCCCCTACCTTAGATTTCTCTTCTTTATTAATGGTGGATTTTGTGTTTTGTTATGAGCCTTCCCATCCATCTGAGATGGCAGCAAATGGAATGAAATGAACTCCATCAGTGGTTCTTTTGTCATTTTTAGAGAAAAAAACCCCGGTGTTTTCTCTCACTGTTTTTTATGAAAAATAGCCCCTTCCAGCTTAAAAATGAAATCTTTCTCTATGTTGAAAAAAAGACATGTCTTCATTTCTTTTTAATTCTTCATTACTGTCAACATCATAGAACAGTCTGTACCAGGCTGTTGTAGGGTTGTCCACTACTAGCAAACTGTGTGGACCAGTGTATTATAGCTACTTTTGAAAGTTCTGATTAGTTTGCAAAGAAGCATTTCATTGTTTCGTTGCAAAAAATATTCAGTGAAGCATTATTTTACTCCTGTGTTTGCCTCCTTAGCTCCTGACTTTTTATTGTAGAAAATGGCTATTTGAAAAGCGGAAAACCTCATGTCATGTAAGGTGTGTCTGGTTTGGATGAAGGCGTGCTGTGTCTTATACAGCACGTGAAGTGTTGTCTTTGACATTGCGTTCAATAAGGGAGTACTACAACTCCCCAGACAATTACTGAACATTCTGTGTACGATTCCAAAACATTACTGAACACTTCAAGTAGAAAGACAGGAGGCAGAAGTTTTGCAAACCCTCTTCTAATGAAGTCAGAGACAAATGGAGCAATGTTTGTCCCTTTGTCAGCCATGAAGGAGCATTCCGCAGAATAAATGGATCATCAGCACCATGTGTCATCATTTTTTATTATTATTTTTTTTTTGTCCATTGGAGGACTTTCACATGTTTTGGATAGCACTTGCATGATTAATACTGCATATAGTCTTTCTGTAGTTGCTGCCAGTGATTGGATTGTGTGTTCTAGAGGGCAGGGCTCTGAAGATTAGGTTTCTCTCTAACATACTAAATATACTCAGTGACAGGGAATCTTATGATGAAACAGTTTCAAGGGATTTGATTTGGGGATCTCAGCGGAGAAACAGAGATTTTGACTGCTTAAATAAGTTACGTTATTTAAAAAAATGTTTCACTTATCTTTCCTTATTTCCACAGTACAAGAAAAAAATTTTGTAAAGCATTTGATTTAATTAAGGAAGTCTCTATTAATCTCCTACAACTACTGAATAGACAAATGTTGGTTGGGATACTTTGTTTCTTTTTGATTCCTAATGAAACAATTCTCTTTGAGTAAAATACTTGTATTGGTTTCTCTTGAATTGTGATCCCTGTTTTAATGGAAGGTAGCCTTAAGAAGTCTGGAGGCCTAGGGGACTGGGGGGACTAGACCACTGAGTCTAGTCCTTTGCTAGAGCAGGACACACAGGAAATGTCCAGCTAGAATGGATTTATGGAAGTCCTATTCCATATCGCCCAAGACCTTCAAATAAGCTTTTGACATACACTATCACCCTTCCTCAGGCCACAAATATTGCATGTGTCAAGAAGAAACTGGGGAGACACCAAAAGTAAGTATTTTAGATCCCTCAAGGATATTTCTTTATAAAAAAACCCAGAAAACCCAAGTAAGCAGGCCATGTTTTTTTTATAGTATTTAACAATGTCACGTGAGTGAAACACTTCTGCTGGATGCTGAGTGATATTATTTTAAAGTCACACATGAGCAAAAAATCTCATCTGCAAAGAATTTAAATTTCCTGGGCAAACCAGTAAGCATTGTGTCTTGTGGCACCCATTCATGCACTGGTGGAAAATGAAAAGCTAAGCAAAACGGCCTCAACCCAGAGACAAAATATGTGTTAAAAGAAGTAAGAATCCCTTTTTGTTCCTCCTGGAATATCAGAGGAAGCTTGAGGTATCGGATTAATTCAGTGTATTATTTATAGTGATAAAAATTATTGATTGAATAGTCTTTTAGTTTTCCCTGTTTATGCAATACCACAACCCCAAAAATTTCTACCACAAACTTAACTTGTATCTTTTGAGCAGTTCTTTGCTCTCACAGTTCAATGCTGGAAACAGCTTCAGAACCCCATTTCTCCTTGCAACAGAGTAGTTTGGGGTTTCTAATCTCTTCTTAATAGGAAATGACTAGTATTCATGTTGCAGGGATATTTATGTAGGAAGAACTTAGCGTGGTAGCTGAATTGATGAAAACTACTTCTTACATGTGAATAATTTGAACCTATGCTTTCCCACAATCTGAGGTTTTTTGTTACTGCTTCTGACGTTTCAGTCTTAGTTCCAGCCTGCACACCACATTTAACCTTTCCACTTGCACAAACTCCATGTCCCTTTCCTTCTCCTCTTTTATTTTAATTGGGCCTCAGCTGCTCCTTCATGCTGTCAGTTCTGAAATGTTTCCCCACCTTTCTTTGATGCTGCTCTTTACATTTTCAACCTTAGCACCTGAGCCTGACTGAACAATAACTAATTCATCTTCCCATGTAAGCTCTTTTGTAGGTATTATTTCTGGGATCTTCAGTCATATTATGGAAGGCAAAATTATACCTTGACTTTCTCTTTCATATTTAATAATACAATTCAAAAAGAGATTTTTAGAGTGAAGGTAACATTTCAATTACATTAGACTTTAAATGAAATAACACTAAGCAATAGTACTCCTAATGAATCATATCCTAAGGTCCTCCATATAAATTCAGTCTTTACCAAGGAAATTTTTCATCAGTTTCAGAGTAAAAGCTGTTTATAAGAAATGAATTGAAGAGTGTTGTATAGTCTCAGTCTTGTTATGATTAAAATAATATGATAGTATTTTTTGCAGGTTACTAATTCATCGCAATCCCTCAGTGATTAATAATCAACACTTTGTCATTGAAAATATTGAGATGTCCATGAACTTGCTAAACTTAATTTAATGGAAGTGGTCCATTTCTCTATACTTCAGAAGCAGTAATAACCTGTGTAGCTCTGCTCTTTAGTTAAACATTTTTGGAATTCAAGGTTTGGAAGAATCAGCATTTGGGCTTATTCCTATAAAGAATCCTCAGAGCTAAAGGAAAAGAAAAAAAACCAAACCAACAAAGCAAACATATGTGGTACCTTTGGTAATAAATTTCATTGAAGAAATCTCACTGTGAATAACCACAGAGATAGAATTATTCATCCTCTTGAGAGGTTGGTCCTGTAGGTCAAACTGGAGTGTTAATGGTGAAATTTTGGAAGGCTGCGCAGCCACCACCCCTTTCCTCTACCCTTGCTGTGTCAAAGCCCCAGGGATTGTCAGATTAGCCACTTACATAAGCAGTAAAACTGACACATGCGATTAAAATATCACAGCAAATATAATACAAACAATTGCAACACTCTTTTATGAGGAAATAGATGTTAAGTTCAGCTCTTTTGTTTAGAAATATTCTTTTCACTGTGTTTTGGTGTGACTCATGTCATTCTGCTGTCGTTTCTGTGAGGGAGAGGGTGTCCTGGGACTTCCAGGGGCACGGTCTCTTTTATGCATGTCCAATGTGCATTCCATCTGGACTTTTAGCCAAGACTCAGTTTTGAGGGTAAATATTATTCAAGATATCTCAGTTACTTCTGGAGAAGGTAAGAGTGATGTAAAATACGAGCTTGGGATCTAGAACAGAAAGATGATTTTTTTTTTCCCAGAAATTACCAGTAGTAGAGCACAGTCGATGTACAAAAATGTACCAAAGATAACGCAAAAATACTTCTCGAGTATAATCTAGTATGGCAATATTCCTAATAAAAAAGCCAAGCCTATTCATAAAAACTTGTTTTCATCCAGATTTCCCTGCCTTGTGCAAAGCTCAACTGTTCCTTTACTGCTTTTTTGTTTTCCTGTCACTTGATATGAAATTAATAGTGAGAGGTCTCTAATTAGTTTCAAAATCTATTTCTTTCCACTTCCCTTCAACTTGTTGGAGTCAATGATTTGATGTGCATTTTACTTCTGAGAAGAAACACACTATTACTCAAAATCTGGTATTTCTTCAAGCAACTCTCTTCTGTAACATCTCCATTAATAGCTTCTCTGAATGCCTTTATGCTTTTCAAAGAAATGCTTTGTGAGATTAAATGTCAGTGATTTCCCCAAAAGATCACATCCTTGAACTTCATCTATTCCCCAGAAATTTAGATTGCGATTCCTGATAAAAAGAGATTGCAAAAATAACATCTATTTCATAAATTCCTTTTAATGAATATGTATGGCTTGGAATTGTCTCATTTTTCTTTAATGACAAAAATAGTTTGAGTCTCACTGAAACTGAAAACATGGTAATTGCCATTCAAGTTAAAATTTTCAAGATAAATATATTTGTATGAAATCATCCAAACTTATTTTGATAAAATTATTCCCATTTTTTAAAAAATTTAATTGATCATCCCGATTTTTCTTACAGACATGCTCTGATTTTTCCATTTTACTGACACTCTGTACTCAGAATTAATTTTTTAAAGAGATAGTGCCCACCCCAAAATGTCTCAATTGCTTTGTGCAAGCAAGCTAAATATCCTTTGAACTGATCCACAACAGCTTTTCAGTGCCTTTGCTGTGGGTATGGCTCTGGTGACAATGTGGCAATTGTGTAATAAAATTGATGGTCATTAATATTTGTTTTACTTATCTGTGTTGTAATCCTAAATTCGTCTGTGTTGGGATTTCTTCACAAACACACCACCGAAGAGGTATAAAAATATTTTCTCTCTCTGAATGAAATTAGCTGGTAAGAAAATAGAGCTCATTCAGCCATGTGGAATATTGGTGTATCTCTGGAGGTCAAAAGTGAGCTTCTGGCAAAATTTTAAATAAATCAGGTGTTTGTTTGTTACAATGATAAAGCTGTGTTCCTTTGAATTGTGAGTTAATGAACTGTATATTTTCCATACTATTATGTCAGGATACCTAGTGTTGTTTAGATAAGTAATTAGATAAGTACTTTAAACTCCAGAATAATGAAATTATCACTCATGACCACAAATGGATTCATGCTGTCCTTTAAATATACGTTATATCCTCCTTAAGTCATTTGAATTTAAGTATGCTGCATGTTCTCGGTAGGATTTATTGAAGGCAGACTACCATAGATCTTGCAGGCAAAATTCTAATGTCTGGATGAGATGGAATGAGCACAGGTGGAACAGCATACAAAATAAGAGTTTTCTGGCTGACTGTGGAGAGGTCAGTCTAGATTTCACTGAGATAAAGAAGTCAATAAATTTCCACCACATGCCAGATTTTTTTCTGCCTGTCTTTATCAGTACTGCAATTAGAAGTAAATGCAGGTTAGCAAATCCCATGTAGTTCCACTGCTAACAATATTAAACTTTATTCACTTTATTCACTTCCTTCTGACTGATCTGAACACAAAACGTGTGAGTTTACCTGTTGTTTTAATTTACTGCTACATTTCTGATGCAATTATCTATCTCCTTTTTTTGAATTGGTTTTTTGCCTACTAACTTTTGTGGAGCTTTCACTGAGCTTTCAAAGGCATTTAAGACTTTTAGTTTTAATTCTTTTAAAGACTTTTTTTTCCTTCCTCAGATTTTTTGGGTTTGTTGTGTTGTTTTTTTTTCCCTGTTAGCTTTACAGCTCTTCATGTAACACTTGAAGTAATTGCCCTACTCATTTAATTGGAATGACAAACAGTAGAAAGTTAATTAACAAAAAAAAAGTTCACTACAGGGCAAGTTAGCAGAATGGTAAAGAAGTCGTGATTTACAGTATTTGCACAACTTTCTTTATAAAGCAATTGTTCTTCATTATAATAATGCCAAGAGAGCAAGTAGAAAAAAAATAATGTGTTGCATTAGCAAACAATTAATGAGAATTTTAGCTGAATAGGACCCACTTTTATGTATTATTTCATTAAAAGTTTACAGGATCCATGAGACTAGAGAATAAATAAAGGTAATGATTTCAAGGTAATGGTCTCCTAGGGGGCATGAATATTGAACAAAAGTGTTAGTCTTGCATACTTACCTAAGCCTTAAAACCAGAGGCTTTTTATACCTTAATTTTTCTACTCGCATTTTCATTAAGAGATCAAAGTGTGCTATTAGATAAAAGACAAACTGGCACAGGTATTTCAAAATTATCGTTAGAGCTACATTCTCTATTGTAGCTTAACAAGAGCTCCCCTCTTATGTTAAATCCCCCACAATTTAAATCCTTTTTTTCCATTGTGAAAGATAGCTCTTTGAGTCCCTGCAGAAAGTAGCAAGTCTTTTGTAGTGGTTGATAACTTTTGAAAGAGTGATCAGCATTTCCTTGGCTGTACACCAACCTACAATCTTTAGTTGGCAGTTTTCCACCAGAGCTGCACCACCAATCTCAGCAATTGTGTGCACACTTTTGTGATAGGGAGGCTTTTCTCCATCTTTTCCATGTATTTGGCATTTGGAGACAGACCAAGTTAGCACCTTCTTCATTTCAGCTGCCAGACAGGTTTGATAATGGTTTCCATACAGTACAGCTGCCTTGGTTGCTTATGGCATGAAAATGTCACCTAACCAATGGCTACACAGACTGTCTGCAAGGATGGCTGGAGTTTATGTAAAGAAATGTACAGATGAGGATCTTGGGAATTTTGAGGTGTTCCTTGAACCCAACAGTTTAGATATGTACAGGAACAGCTGCTGGTGTTCGTTTTCTTCTTGTGTCCTTTTATTCCTGCTCACCTGCCAGTATTCATCTGTTGGTTCTTGTGTCACATTTAGATTTTATAAGTTTTGGGAACAATGCTGCCTCAGTTGTGTGTTGCTACAGGGCCTATCACAATGGTCCTCGGTTGAACTTCTTAGAAACCAGAAGTATGTGGAAATAATTGTCAGGTTTCTAGTAAACGTCTACAAACCCCATTATTGCTGCTGCTTTACCATCCCCATTTCTATGTACATCCCACATGTCTAAGAATTCTTTTTAAACTAGGCTATAAACTACTCATTGCTTTATTAAATGGCTCTAGAATTTGATAAACACTGTTTTAATGAGTGTGAACATGGTTATGATAACTGTTCAAGCAGGGAATTTGGAACATATGGGTGCTATCTGTGGCTTTACCTCCCAGGTTAAATGTCTTGCACATCTGTGGAATGGACACAACAACACTTCCTGGATTAATGAGCAGGGGGTTGCTGAGTAAGGAAACTTCTAGTCCGACTGGTCATCTGAAAGGTGTATTTTAAAACATGTAAAGGACTGTTATGCTACAGTCTTGGGTTCCTTGTATTGCTATAGTTTTACTTCAGGACAAAATGTAACTAGTTCTTTTAGTATGCAGGCTGTCCATATCTATCCTTCCCAGTTATACTATACACCCCACTTCTCTTAAAACAAATTAATTTTTAGTGGTGAATTAGGCTAAGAATAGTTCAGGTACTTGTTCTAGCACTGCTGCTTGCCTTTGTTTTCATGCTTTTGGTGTGGAACAGCAGACATGTTCTTTGTAATGAAGCAGAGGAAGCAGCACTTAATCAATAAATGTCAGAGAAACACGTAGCAGACCATGGTTCTGCAGCAGCAGAACATATTCATAAGGGCTGTCATAACCACGTGGCTGAATGAGTGGCTGAGGCGACCTTGTTAATTTAATTGAATTCATTATCCTAATATGTTCTCTCTGGTCCACAGGTGTTCCCTGATAACTAATGCTGACCTCCAGTGTGTAGGATAACAGGTTGTGGACCCTGTAATTTGTAAGCAGAGGTGGAGGAGGGATGCTGTCATAGTGGGGGGCAGTGAGGCCTGTGTGTGGCTGAAACACACTCCTCAGTCCCCACAGCAGAGGGCACAGGGGAAGGTCAGAACTACAAGAAGCTCTGAAGTTCTTCTATGCCCAACCAGAGGGCACAAGGGAAGGTCAGAACTACAAGAAGCTCTGAAGTTCTTCTATCACTTTTTTGGAAGGAGAATCAAGCCCAGTAGCCCAGGAGATTGAGACAGATCGAGGTGCCACTTTTGGGGCAGTTCATCAGAGACACATTTGCTAGACCTGAGGATGAAGGCTTCTGCCTTCCTTTTTTTTTTCTTTTTTTTTCAGTGTTTGCAAGGGGTGAATGCTTTTGCAGAGCACCTTGTAAAGAGTGATTTTGTTCATGCAAATTGTGGAGCAATGAATGTCAAGGCCCAGAATTTTGTACTGCCTTTAGATCACAAGTTATTTACCCCCAACTTTGCTTGTGTGCTAATGGTTAAACAAGACAATGGAATGTCAGGCCTGTTTTTTCTGAAGCAGTACTGATTGCTTTTTGTGGTGTGTATAATTGTGGCAGATGGAAATACCAGTCAACAATGGAGGATTTTGTCATTCAAATACCAAATTTCTTAATTCTCATTCATATTTATCCATACAAATTCCCTTGGAATTTAGTTACAAAATTACTGAGAAAAGTCAAGCAATCTTTCATTTTTTTTAAAGGAAATGTTAGTTTCCTGCAAAGCGTCTCTCCCAAGCTGACCAACATAATATGTGTGTGGAATTTGATAGCACTGAGACTTCAGTCATGCTGAAGCACTTGTTCATATCATCTTTGCTGAGTAACAATCAGCTGCGCATTTATGAAGATTTTGAATATACTCATTCTATAGTTAGGCATTGTTATTCTTAATTATTCAGACAAAATAAACAGAAATTATTATAGGCAATTAATTATAGTGAAGGGTTTAAAATGTCCAGTATTGGAAAGGATTAAATTTGTTGCTGAGATAAGCAGTGCTATTATCTTTTCTACAGTTTACATATTTCTATTCTGTACAAAGAAAGGATGAATTTTAAATACTGGGGAAGTTTGAACAAGGGAGGTGAACGGTCTGGGCAATCCTTTGAATACTCAGGAAGGAAATGCCAGTGAAGATCAAAGGTTAATTCAAACTTAAGCCAAACTTTTCCTGTGTGGACTAAATTGAGTTGGAGCCTTTGTGCAAGTCTGGATTTCTACATTTGAATCAAGCCAGAGACCTCAGAGAAGATTTAATAAATTATAAGTTTGAAATGAAACTAAGAGGGAGGTGATGAACTTCTTGGAACCAGTAAACAAAGGCCTTTAATATTATTTTGAATTGGGGAATCACCTTACACAAATTGGTTCATTTTATATAAAACTGTTTTGCACTTTCTTGTTAGTTTAACGCTTGGATTAACTTCAAAGGACAGCTCTTTTCCCAGTCTCTGGTACACCGAAAGAAGAGAGGTGAAAATTTTTTATTTTTATTTTTAGAAAAAAAAAATCTTGAGAGGAGCTGTAGACAAATGCTGTTAGCCTTGAATGTTGGAATTTTGCCAAAATACAGGCTTTATCCTAAGAGTTTAGGAGATTTTTATTAGTGTTCAGGCAGAAAAACTGAGCACCTAGTGGGGGAAGGAGGCAGACTTGTCTGTCTGATTATTTTTCTCAATTGCTGGTATGACTAGCTTGTTATCTGGAAGAATAAATGATGGGATTGGAAAGGCATGGATGTGGTTAAGTATCTTTGCAAAATTGGAGTCTCCTGACATTTCCTGATGAGGCAAGTGATAGTACAAAGTAAATTAAAACAGAGGTGAACTTGGACAAATGTCTGACAGGCACCATTTGGTGGTTCTTCTTAATGAGGAGTGACACTTCTTTCTTTTCTTTCTTTTACGCAATTCATCAGAACAAACCAGTCCACAGATCTTTGCAATAACATGCAAAAAAAATGTCTAACCCCAAAGACTGTTTCAATTCAAAAGGCACTTGTACAAACAAAGTAACAATCTATTGTACTTCTTTAGAGAGTTCATTTTTGGTGTCAGTGTAGCATCATAATGTGCATTGTATTATTGTTCTACTTAGTGAGTTGCTGATGTGTATAATGATGCACCTGTTAGTCAAGAAATCCCTCGGAAGCCAAACAGTGCTATAAAATTGACATACTTGTGCGCAGCCAGAGCTGTCAGGATGTTTCCTCTGCATTATGCAATATTTTCTGCTTTATGGCCATTAAAGGCAATAATAAAACAGCTGTCGCTGAGTGGGTATGTTGTCAAATACCAGTGGAAAGCGTTGAGATGATGATAGCAATGTGAGGCACAGTGCAATAGCTAAGGATGGGTCAGTGTTTTTATTTTGAACCCTGTTTTTTTTTCTGTGTATACATGTTTTTGCCCTAGGCGGGAACTTGCCACACAGCAGATAAGCCCTGGAGCAACGACCAACTTGTGCTTGCAAAATTTTCAATAACTCTAACTCTATAACTTCATTTAGTTTCTGGGAAAAAAGTTTTGTGACAGGCTGCCAATGAATTTTGCAACTTTGTGGATCTATCACTGGTTCTAACAAGTCTTCTGACTTCTTTCTCTCACTGTTTAACTAGACTGCCCTTATTATCACGGAGAAGAGGTGAAAGGAGCGAGGAGACATTCAGTATGTCTTAAGTGGCAACATCATAAAGAATGTATTTAATATGTATTTGTTGCATCTTGATCACATTTTTCTTGTGGGTCCCAGGAATGCTCTGAATACTAAGGAGACTTGGAGACTTGGCCCACGTTGCTCTAGCATTTCTCCTGCCCCCCCAGAGTTTGGGATGAGGCTGCCTACAGTTCTAAGGATTCTGCCAATTTACTGGCTCTGTTTGAAAGGCTTTTCACTTAAAGAGAAGAGGGGATAGGTGATGAACTGATTCCCATTCACTGCACAAGACCCTGTATAACACAAGGTGTGTTTCGAGCACTGGAGGTGTGGAAGACTGGGTCTCCACGGGTGGCAGGAACACTCGAGAAGAAATGTCAGTGGGAATTATTATGACCTTGAATGCCGTTCTAGAGGGCCTTATAGTGTTTATCACCAGTATAACTTGAGGATCACAAATATTATTTTAATATAATCTAAAGGGCTAAGAAAGTATTATTTCTGTGCATAACTACTGGTAGTAACGTTTTTTCACGTAGCGAACACATACAAAAGCCACTGTCCTTCAGAAATGTCTCAGAGCTTTCTCCTTCTGTTACAGATATGTCATACGGATACATAGTTCATCACAAAAGATTGACGAGAGTCAATAATTGCACCCAATTACACTAAGTTCCACTTCAGTGCTGTCAAACAGGACCATGTCTCTTTAGATCACCAGTCAGCATCCTGGTGGGTTTAATGATCACTTCTTAAGATAAAGAGCAGATTGTAACTGGACTAAGACCAGAGAGCAGAGATGAACAAATGATTTAATACTTTTTCATATAAATTTGACTTTCACTTGTTTAAAAAGGATAAACTAGAGAGGAAAGAGCTGAACTAAGTCTTTATTTCTTCCAAAACAAATTTTGCCTTATTTCTTAGGGGATGAACTCCATCTGTTTTCCATAGGCTATGCATATGGCACTCCCCCAGCATAGTTGATGTAACATTTGCACTCTTGGAAGGCAGGTAGGTAAAAATTATGGGCTAATGAAGCCAGAGACTCTCTGTTTACCAAAGTGGCTTGAAGTTGTAGAACAGCAGAGTAAAGAGCCATGAAGCTCAGCTAAGAGTTCTAAGAAATACATGGCTTACAATAACTCATAATCCCAAATTGCTCAAAACTATAGGTTAGACTAAGATCTTTTTCTTCTATTTCTAACCTACCATAGCCCCACCCCTATTTTACTATTTTCCTCCTCTTCACCCCTGCATGGGAATTTATGAGACTCAATAGTGCTTGTGAGAAAATTTCCTTAGCTAATTTTGTATCAAAGTTGAAATGTACTCTGTAAATCGGTTTTACAGTCTTTGTAACAGCACTGGCTACTCAGCATGAGGGTATTAGCATTTCTGATGAAAGAAAATAATATGTCTAGAAAGATATTTGCTGGTAGGAACAGCATGGCTCCTGTGTGTGGTGGGGATTAGAAAACTTGAATCTCATCTTGGTGTATATGAAGTGAATGTATCCTAAATTCTCAATTCAGATATTCAGTTGTTATTATTATGTGCATTTTAATTATATGCATTGCTATGAGTACTAAATAAATAGATAACAGAGAACAATTTCTTATTCCACAAAGAAGACTAAAAAGTTTTTTCTTTCTTTGCTCCCAAATAACTTCATTTGATTTAAATTCCTTTTTAAGAGAAATCTCAGCTAAATCTTATGTTCCAGTCCGCGTCTCAAGACAATTATGATTATTTGTGTTTAATACAATTAATTTTAATTTAATTAATTTCATTAATTGAAATTAATTCATATTACTTGAAATACAGGCAGTTATCACAGGATCAGCAGCCATAATTCCCATCTTGAAATCAAACAGTGTATTCTATATACAGACTTAAACTCAAACTGCCTTTTTTTCTTTTCTTTTTTTTTAATTTATTTTATGCTGCTATTTGAAAGAACCAGATGATGGTGCATTCTGGTCTTTCTATCTAGTGGTTGGGACATTGAGTTTGAACAAAGAAGAGGTAACTCCACAGACTCTTACTCTGCTGAGCATATTAACCCTGGCTCTCCACTGTGTGGTTATGAGCTCAGACTGGTGTTGTATGGTCACCGTTGTTGTCATTTTAAAGGAAATGGAGAACCCTACCCAGTTAACAAGAACCCAAGCCCAGGACCCTGAAGGAAAGAAGGTACACATATTCTGGAGATGGTCAGAACGGTATGCTTTCTGAATAGAGTTTCCCTCAGTTCATTATATGTTTCTACTTTGGACCCCGTTTGAGATATCAGTGTTTCCCAATATATAGCGCAAAGTTTGTAGGATGTAAGTCACCATACTGGCTGCAGCACTGAGCCTGTATACATATGACTTTGGTAGCAAGCAAGGGTGCAGTTATTAGAAGCAATAAATGAATATATATCCATTAAGGACTAAATTTTCAAAAAGACCCTAGATTTATAACATGGCTTGCAATAGGAAAATAGGCTTTACATTTGGGATTAAAGCTACTTTTTTATTTTTAGTGTTACAAGAAAATTCTTTTTCCTATAAAACAAATCTTTTTTTTTTTTCCCTATAAATTGTTGATGGAGACAATTGTTTATTAGAACTTGTTAGAAACTTGTTTCTTTTTCATATTTCCAAACAAAAGAGTAAACATTTTTGAAGGCATCTGAGCCCACAGTGTTTCACTAATATGTGGAGCAGGGAATTGTTCTGGATAACACTCTGAGTAAAAGTTAGAAGATTTGACAGTGATTCCTTTTATGGGGATAGGACACTATAAAACATATAGGAATTCCTTTTTTAGAAAGTGATGGAGTGATTAGTTTCCTGTTTATTTAAGGATTATCTCCTTTAGTCTTAAGGAATAAAATGCAGTTCTTAGTCCTGTATGTTTGAAGACCTCAGCTTTTTGGCTTTCGTGACATCTTGTGGCAGTGAATTTCATGAGTTAATTAGATGCTGTGTATGAAAGTATTTTAACATTTTTGTATGGCTTTCTATTTCAGTTTTATTGTTTTAGAATGCTATTAAAAAGGCCAAGGCCTTGAAATAACAATTTCTGGTAAACCTGTTATAGCTGCTTGTACACTTACAAAGGCATGAATTTCAAATGGATGGTTCATGTTCCTCAGGAGAAGAGTTTATTTTGTTACCTTAAAACTTTACCATGGAAATATCTATCTTGTCCTTTTTTTTTTTTTTGCTCAGAGAAATTACAATTTTAATGAACCCCAAGAATGCCATTTTGATTATTCTTTTAACATCTCAGGACCTTCATTGATTTTTCAGTGAATGGTTTATTATAGATATTATAACAAACGTGGCTAATTCACTTGACTGACAGAAGCTGACAGAGGCTAATCCATGACAGCGGATTCATAAAAACACTGAATGATATTTTGATGTTTACCAAGGAAAAGAGGGGAAGAGCACAACAGGAGTTCTAGTATACTTCAGAAAACACGGTGATAATGGGATATGTGCTGTGTTGTGATTTGTGAAGTTAGCTGAGATGATTGGTGAAGCTGAGAACCCACTGTGGCGAGATCCTCTCCTGAGCTGCGTGTTACAGCTCAGCTGTATATAACACAGTTTGAAATTAAATTTGATGTTTCAGGGCAAATATTAGATAAATAGTGTTTCATCGATTGCTTTGAACATACTGTAAAATAAGGAAAGGGTGCTTAACTTCCAGGAAAATAAATTCAATGTAAATTATTTCAGTTCAACTATACTTTCCATAACGAAGTGGCCAGTTATATATAATGCTGAGTCCTCTCCTTCCTTCCATCTCCAAAAGAGGCTACGCACTCACTGGAAATATGAGGTAAGATTTGTTTAAATACAAAAGAAGTTGCCAGTGGTGACTGAAATGATTAAATGGTTATAAAGTGTGGTTTTTATTAATTTTGTATCAGAACCTATGTATTAGACTATCTTCTCTGCCTCAATTTTGCAGCTTTAGCTTTCAGAAAATTTAATATGATAATCCATGATTTTCTAGGTCTATTTTCTGCCTGAAGATGAATGGATAAAATTTATTAATGAGGGGAAATTGCTAGCAAACAAAAATACTAAAATCTTCTCATAAACCTTCATCCAAGAATTTATTGACATAAGATGATGTTATCTGGGGAAAGAGTCTTGAACTTCCTGAACTCAAGAAAACCCTAAAGGCAGAATAAGACTCAAGGAGATACTGTTTGAAGCAGTTGGTGCTTCAAGAGAAGATGACCTGAGCAGTGACAGCTGGGCATTTGAAGAAATCACGTTATCATGACAGGTACAAAATTTGTTTGGTCATCTCTGCGCCAGGTTCTGTATCTCTCTGATAAATTAAAACTCATCCTTCATAAGCATGTTTTGCAGTATTTGCTGCAGAGGGTGATCTCCTTCAATGACAGAGAAATCCTCTTCTATTTTTGTTTTCACCCCAATCACTTGTAAAGGGATAAAGCTGCTGAATGCACCCTCCTTGCTGTCAACTTTTAATTAGGTGTAAAACCATCATCTCACAGAGTGAGCTTCTTTTGCCCTTAGACGCTTGCTTCCTTTCACTTTGAAGTACCTCTGGCAAGACATGTCCCTTTCAGTAGCTTCTGTTTTCATCTGACTCTCTCAAAATGCCTGGAAACATCATTTTTATCCTCCCAGCTTGATATTGCCTTTATATTCCTTTCCATCCTACAATGAAATATTTGTTACTGAATGAACTGTTTTCTGAATTGGTCTATACTGTTCAGTTCCACATACTGTGTTCACCCTGAATTAAACTATTGCTTGGAAATTTAATGAATATCCTATGATTTCTAGGAATAAAAAGGGGGAAAGAGAATAAAATAATGATTTAACTGTTTTATATGACTTGTTAAGCTACAACAACCGAGCTGATGTCAGCAACATCGACAGAAAGCAAATCTAAACTTCCCTGTGGCCCTGTACCACAGGCCTCACTTCAGAGGCTGGGACAACATCCAATCCAGCCTCCCTGTGTTCACCACCTAGAAGCTGTAAGGACTGCAAGATCAAGAGACTACAAAAAAACTCTACCTGCAAAAGTTGTAATACTCTCTCCGTTTGGGGTGCGATACGAGCATGGTGAAATATAGAGGCGCAGGAAAGGCCTAAATCAGCTAAAAGCGCCACTGTGCCTGGTAAATGGCACCTCATCACAACCTCTTGAAATAGTATAGATGGACTATTCTTTATGACAAGAAATATGGTTTAACCCTAGGGAAGTGCTGCCCACTGCACCCACTTGGTATTTGTAGCTGTAACAGAATTAGACACACTTTGGCAGGGCCTGGCTTGTGAGCTGCTGCTAAAAGGAACCTTTACAAGATGAAACTATCCCACTGGTTGCTGAAGAATCAGGATGCACCTTTTCAGCTGAGGCAAGATGAATTAAATTCTTGCACCTGTGTAACAAAAAGTGGTGGAGTCTAAAAAGAGAGCAGAAAAATGGACTCCAAAATGTACTTCGCCACTCCATCTGTAATCATTAAACCCCCTCTGAAAGAAATACCATGAGCAAGCAAGTTATATACATTCTAACTAAATCAGATAGGAGAAACGGTGAAATGAAGAGGAATATCAGCTAACTTTTCCAGCTTTGAACTTCCAAAGCAGTTTATTTCTTTCTTTGTATTTTAAATTTTCTCACACCTTTACCTATTCTAGTTGCAAATCGAAAAGCCGAAATGGTCTTTGGAAGATTACAAGACTCATTGTAAGTTCCCATCAACCACCAGAAGTCTTGATAATACTTGCTTAAGCAAAATTATATGTGTGTTTTATTTCTTACATAGAAATCTCCTTCTTTGTCACTTGAGAATGATGTCAGGTGGCAAAAGTCTTATAAAACCAGCTTGTTGACCTACTGTTAGGAAATGCATCATAGACCTTTGTGAACAAACCTTCTACTGCTACTCAGACTTGTGTAGCCTTTTGAAAGCTAGTGTTGGCAAAACCTGATAGATTCATTATTTAAGCGCTTTCATGAATTAAGTGACTCCCTTTTATTGCTGATAGCAAAATGCAGATGCCAAAGAGGAATGTTTTCTTTTGAAGAAATCATTCAGTGCAAAGAGTGTTTATGGTTTGTATACAATAAAAAATGTTTACCCTGGAGGAAGCTCCAGAGTTAGAATGTTAATGTTAAGATCTGCATTTGCCTTATACAAAAAAAATGATGTGAGTGAGATGTATAGAGCAGTACTTGTTTGGCTTCTGCAAAATGAGCTGATGAAAAGACATGTTCAGTGTGTTCCTTGTGTACGAAGGTAAACGAGGATGAGTGTGTGCAGTGTCCTTATGTTCTCAACACTGAGCTACAGAGGGTCTAATGCAACTTTTTCTTTTCTTCTATATAAGATCTGTAATATGTTGCTGTTCTGTTTGAGTTTTTAAATACTTCTGAGCAGAGATGGTGTGGGACATGTCAAAAAGTGAGTTTTTTGTGTAGCCAGCTGTCTTCTGCATGGAAGCCTGACCATTAACCAGGAAGAGGCTGGGGAAGACAACAAGTGCTGGAAGGAAAAAAGTAGGAATGGGGAAGAGAAGCACAAGTTATTGTAGTGCTAACATATATACAGACTCAGGGGAACTGGGGACCATGAAGACAATCAGTGATTTTTCTGTAAACAGGCATTTTTCTAAAAAGTTTGTAAGAAAAGATATGAAACAGAATGTGGAGTGTCGAATTCGGGATTTTTTTAATGTTTGGTTTATTTTCTGCCAATAATTTATTTAAAAAGTGTATTCAGAAACATTGTGAGGCCGGCTTCTAGCCTATCAATTGAAAGAACTGCAAAACATAAGATTTTTGGATGAAGTGTGCAGTTTGAGACCTGGCTTCCACTCATGCTACAGGTTCTACAGTGCCAATAGTCCAGCAAACGAGTTTCCTGAAAGCAGCCTAGTTAGTGGTTCTCTCTTGTTCTGCTCCAATAATATGTCTCAAGATTAAAGATAAAACTGCAAGGGTTGACAGCCGTATAGTTTTATCTTTCTGCTGTTTCGTGCCATTTGATAAAGAAACTTGGCAGGTTGCTTCTCATTCTTCTTAGCTTGGCTTGCTGGCTCTTACCTGTGTCAGGCAACAACTGTAGTACTTAGTTTCTGAAACCTGAAAAGGATGGGATACAGATTATTTTAATAGTTGTTTCCTTTTTCTTTTTATGCACATCTTTTATTCTTACTACCATCTACAAAACCTATAGAAAAGATTTATTCCCACTTTGCAGTTTCCAGGTAATATCTGATCACATTTGCACAAAATATGTGTGACAACTTTAACAACTTATAAATTGTACTTCAGCGAAGTACGTCAGGAATGTTTTTACCTTGCTTTGCTGCTAGCAACAAGTTAGATCTGAGTTGCTAGTGCCAAGGAGCCAGCTAGTGGGTGAATTTTTCATTTTAACATAATCTTGTTCATGGTTTGTCTGCACAAGCAAACATGGCTTATTTTGCTCTCAGGCAACTGAAAACTTTCCTATAAGGTCAAATCTAGTGTAAATGGCAACCTGTACCCTAAAGCACAGAGAGAACACGCGACATTTTTTCAACATGTTTTGACCTCTTATTTTTTCCTTACAGCATTATATGCTCTATATGGGAAAGCCTCATACTACTGTTGCTATTTCTGCTGCAAGTGCAGTTCTTTCAGGCTCCTTTCCCTCACAGGGCTTGCTGTTTAGTAGAAATTGTGATGCAATGGAGTTCAATAGCTGTCCTTTCCTTCAGACAATTGAGCTCTATGTGCTGACAAGTGTGCTGGGAAATCTTTGACCTCCTCTTTCACATTCCCTGTGGCACAAATAACATTGGGTTGTGGCTTCCACACATTACACAGTAGCTGACTTCACCGGTTGCTGAAGCTTCCATTATTCTTCTCAAGCAAAACCAAACAGCACTGCGACTTGGAATCATGGAAATTACAAATCTGATCTTCAGCTGTAAAAGCTGGCACAACTTTACCAAGGCTGATGCCAGTTTACAGCAGCTGAGGTACTCAACTTGCAGGGGAGGAAAGCAATTTTGAGATTTACTATCCATCTTAAATATAAAGATATAGTTAAGGATGAAAGTGACCATTTTATAATCTACTTTGCCTTAGAGTAGGACTCTGACAGTAGAATCTAAATTCTACATTGATGGGAATACAATAAAATGCTCTGTGTTTTTCCTTCACCTTCTTCAGTTGAGAGGTAACAGCTATAGTGTTTGTGGTGTTGGACAGATAGAAAGATTTGAAATAGATCTAGTTTGAGTTTGAGCCATATTTTGGCTAGATTACTTTTATTGATCCACAACAGTTGCACCTTCATTTCAAACACAATTATATTTCCAGATGGAAAATATTATAGCCTTGTAGCTACAAAATTGTAGCATTGGAGTTTTCCAGCTACTCCTGAGCTGGAAAATGTTGTTGAGGTTGTATATACTAGTACTGTTTTGCATTCTGATGAAAATGAGAGCAGGGAAACTCTATTTTTTTCTAAAATATCCCACAGAAGAGGAAATTTGAAAAAGCAAGTAGCCTAATGAGATGGGCAGGAGTCGTAAGTCGTAAGTTTAAGAAACTGCTCTCCTGCTTCCTTGTGCATCCTACTGACCTCCTTTTAGTAGTGCAGAGAATCTAAATGGCTTTAAGAGCAGAAGGAAGGAGCCTTGTTCTGTAGATTGTCCAAATTCCATCGCAGGGGCCCAGCAGTATCTAACCAAATCTCTGGTTGTGCAGTTTAACTGTGGAGTTACAACTCCATAGCAAATGTATGAGTTCCACTCCAATTCTCTTTACCTCGATAATGACATCTTCTTCTTGCATCCATGTTGTATTTCACACTCCACCCCAAAATGTTTCTTCCCAGGAATGCAAATCTATGTGTGTATGTGTCCTGGTATCAGTGTCATTGTAATAGTTGTCTCATTCTCTTCTTCCCATGGCAGAAAAGGACGCGGGGGTGTTTGACCCCCGGCTGAATATGAGCAACCAGTGTGCCTAGGTGGCCAAGAAGGCCAACAGCATCCTGGCTTGTATCAGAAATAGTGTGGCCAGTGATTAGAAGTGATTGTCTCCCCGTACTCAGCACTGGTGAGGCCATACCTTGAATAGTGTATTCAAGTTGGGCCCCTCACTACAAGACAATGAGGTGCTGGTGCACATCCAAAGAAGGGCAATGAAGCTGTTCAAGAGATTAAGTCTTCTGAGAAGCAGGTGAGAGAACTGGGGTTCTGAAGAAAAGGAGGCTGAGGGGAGACCCCTGCCTGCAACTACCTGAAAGGAGGTTGTAGAGAGGTGGGGGTCGTTTTTTTTCTCATGTAACAGGTGATAGGATGAAAGTAAATGGTCTCAAGTTGCACCAGGGGAGGTTTAGTTTGGATATTAGGAAAAAATTCTTCACTGAAAGGGTTATCAAGCACAGGAACAGGCTGCCCTGGGAAGCAGGTAAGTCACCATCTCTGGAGGTAGTTAAAAGACGTGTAGATGTGGGGCTTAGGGACATGATTCAGTGCTGGACTAGGCAGTGTCAGGATTATGGTTGGAATCGATGATCTTAAAGCTTTTTTCCAGCCTAAATTATTCCATGATTCTGTCCTATGATCCTATGATTAAGTTTGGGCATCAGAAAATAATGTAGCTGTAATGAGATTAATAGGTCAGCTATTCCTAACCTGGTTCCTGCATGAGATGAAAAGAAGTTGGTGTGTATACTTAGGATGGCATATTGAACCTGAAAAAAATGCTGTGCTTTCACTGGCTTTTGTGTGATGGATGATAACATGGGTAGAGATGAAACCTTGGATTACTGTGCAGTCAGGTTGCTGTCTCTGGCAGCATCACAGGCACCTGGAGTTACAAATTTGATGACTGTGCCCTTTTAACATAAAAGTAACAAGAAAGAGAAGTGAACATTTGAAGCACATTGCAACCATAGCTGTTATTAAGAGACTCCTCCCTGCTACATTCCGAAGCTCCCATTGCATCACTAGACAATGAGGGTTCACAGTGTTGGGTTGCTTCCCGCTGAAAACAAGACTGAAATGAACAGGCAGCGGGAAAGAGACAGTAGATAAGAGAGACTGTCAGAGACAAGGGCTAGAGCTCTTTTTTTTCAGATACTTGCCTGCTATGATAGTTGCCCTCTGAGGCTTAGCAAACTCCTAATTTCCAGCCTACTTTTTCTAGTGGCTGGCTACACCTTCAAAGTTAACCTGCAATAAGTTGCCGGGGAGTATAGAAGGGAGGAAAAAAAATGCCTATAGAAAGCCTCTTAGCCTTGATATGAGTGCTGTGCAGAGCTAATAATGACCATTCTGACCACAAAGAGTGGAAATTATTCTAATAGAAAGAAGAAATAAAGCTATTCATGTCATTTTGAAAGACTGTGATCTAGAATAACAATAAAACTGAAGAGGTTGAACACACTAACGGCTAAAAATGAGAGAGAAAACCTCCAATAAGCTAAATTCCCTTTGATGTTTTCAATGTTCTGCTCCAGTTCCAAATAATCACTAGGATTATTGGTGTATGATTCCTGCAAGCCTTAAGACAATATGTCTGTAAAGGATTTACTCTATTTTCGTGGTTTTTATTTAATCATGTAAACTGTTATGAAAAACAGTTGTCCACAATGTAAGGGGAAATAAAGAAGAATGCAAAACAACCCTGCCAATAAATGAGGGTGAAAACAGCAGACAGCCTACAAAGAAAGTTCAGATTGCATCTCACTGGAGAGGTTCAGCTGGGTTATTTCCAAAAGTTCTCTCTCCAAAGACCCAGGCTGTGGTAATTTGCTTATGGTCTGCCACTGGCTTTGATGCCATTTGGCCACTGCAGTCCCACAGTTTGCGGGTATTTCCTCTGAGCTTAAATAGAGCAACCCAGCACAGAGATGAAGAGTAGTTTTGTTAAAAGGCAAATTGTGAGGCTTATTTCATCATTGCCATTAACTTCGTTTGTTCCACTGACACACAGCAGTTCCAGCCAAGAGTATGTGAACTGCCATTCAGCTAGATACTATATCAACGACTCTATTCTGAAGACAAGTGTGATATGCAATTATGCAACATTTTAGGACTGATCTGAGAGGGTGTTAGGCATTTAGATGTTTTGGAAAATGATGGAACTTCTGGCCTGTATTTTCATTAAGGCCCAGAAATAACTCAAAGGTCTTCAAAGTTGCTCAGTGATTTTTCAATCTGTGAAAACGAGTGGGCATTAGGGGGTTGACATCTCTGTCACTTGATGGGTCAGATCAGTTGTTCTGCAGCTTCAAATTACTTTTGTCTCTCCGATTATTTGCAGAAGGCAAAGGCAGGGGTTGTAACAATGAAAAAAAATGCCACTGAAGATGAAGACCAAGCACGAGACTATCTAAGGAACCTGAAGGTATGCAAGTCAATGAGACCTAATGAAATCCATCCACAGGTCCTGGGGGAACTGGTGGATGAAGTTGTTAAGCCACTTTCCATTCTATTTTAAAATTTGTGGCAGTCTGGTGAATTTTTTCACTGTGAGGGTGGTGAGATACTAGCACAGGCTACCCAGGGAAGTTGTTGAAGCCCTATCCCTGGAAGTTCAAGGCCAGGCTGGATGGGGCTTTAAGCAGCCTGCTCTAGTGGGAGGTGTCCCTGGCCATGGCAGGGGGTTTGGAATAATGGAACTAGATGATCTTTAAGGTCCCTTCCAACTTAATCCATTCTATGATTCTATGATTTGTGCTTTTTTTTTCTTTTTTTTTTTTTTTTTTACTAGCACAGGCTACCCAGGGAAGTTGTTGAAGCCCTATCCCTGGAAGTTCAAGGCCAGGCTGGATGGGGCTTTAAGCAGCCTGCTCTAGTGGGAGGTGTCCCTGGCCATGGCAGGGGGTTTGGAATAATGGAACTAGATGATCTTTAAGGTCCCTTCCAACTTAATCCATTCTATGATTCTATGATTTGTGCTTTTTTTTTCTTTTTTTTTTTTTTTTTTAATCTCAGGAATAAAATATCTATTTACCTTAGAGAATAAAACACAACCTTCCAGACTATAATGTTTGGCATTTCTCCACATTTATGACCTTAGGCAGTAGGTAATATACAGTTCCTACTGGACTGTATTTGTTTTTTCTCCATTTCTCATTGTTTCAAGCGTTGTGTGATTCCATGTTATTTATTAGACTTTTTTTTCTAAGAAGTATTATCATGCACTTTTCCATGATTTCCAGCACAAGTAACTGCTTCTGAGGCTTGAGCCACCAAAAAAAACTTATCTAAGCTGATCTTCTGACTTTGTGACTTTTGGGGTTATTTATGCATTTGAGTAGGAGATCTCAATCTTTGCTTTCAGTTTTGTGTGTGGATAAAGCCTTTACATAAAAGAGAATCAAAGTGGTCTTAGGCTTGCACTAATAAGCTGGTAAACTTATAAGAATATGGTCCTGCGGTTTGTGAGAAGGGCCTTTTTCTACGTAGGTATAATTTTATGTAAAAAATAACTATTTAGAGATAAATCATTTAACTCTAATTTTTGAATTTTTAATACACAGAAACCCTGGATTGGATAACTATTTTCTGCCCAGAATCTTGGCTTTGCTCTGCATTACTTACTTTTATATTAAACCCTATTACATCAGTATTTCATTATTTTGGCAAAGCAGCAGGTGGAATATTTGAACATCTGCCCATCAGCCATGGAATCACACCTCATTTATTAAGGGGACTTACCCCATTAGCTTTCAACCCATTCTGACAGAGCGCTTGTCCTTTTACACACTGTGCTGGGACTTGATTTACGTCTTTTATACATTATTAGCCCTATGAAGACCTTTAGAGTGCAGCTTTCACTAAGCTGGTTTTATAAAGGTCACTATGCTAGGAAATTCATTCATTGTCTTGACTTGGAAAATTAGTTTTGAACACCAGCTGCAGATAACGTGTACCAAACTGAGTCCTGTTATGCAACTTCATTGATTAACTGCTTTTCTTAATGAGCAGCTACAAGTATAAAATTAGTACTGAGATATGATGCTAGTGACTTCATACAGTTTTATGAAACCAGCAAACATCCATTATAGTAATTGTGATGCATAGATAGAGTTGAAAAACTGTTTTTACAACAAGAAACAACTATGTATACTGTCCTGAATAGCGTGGCCGGTCCCCTCTGGTAATGGGATTGACTATGGAATTCAAGTCTGCTGTAGAAACTAGATTTCTTGATCAAATATGTGTCTTCTGGTGCATCTAGATCTTAAATTTTTGAGGATGAGTGTTTGCTGAAGGTTGAGGTACTGTGGTAAGAAGAACAGGGGTGGAGCAGAACAAGGGTACGAGGTGAACACAGTAAACTGCCAGGGCTCCTGTGGCAGTATATTTGTGTTGAAATGCTCAAATAACCTGTTGCAATAGTTTTACTTGTCACCATAAGTGTTTTGCTCAAAATTTTTCAGGAATTTTTTTTGTATAAAAAGTACATTACTGTAGGCCATTTCTACAGTTACGGGAAAAATCAGATAGATGGGAACACTGAGATGTGATTGCTGTAGTGTGATAAAATGCAGAGGCCACAGTACTGTAATACACCAGCTGTAAACTAAGCAACCAGGGTAGTTTCACTGCACATCTGACATTAATGAAAAGGTGTATAAAAATGGGTTGCTTATAAGCATCTTGACTTCTGTAACTTAAAGGGATCTTGAGTATACCCAAAGACTTAAGTTGCCAGATTCTTGAGTGTTAGAGGTAATAAAAATAAGCTATGAAGACATGCCCAGTACAGGTATCCCGTTCCAGCTCCACAAAGCAGAGTGAGCTGATCCTCTGAGCCCCAGCGCAGCTCCAAGGTGTGTGCATTTTGTAGCTGAATTTGCCAACCATTGTCTGCGAGTTAGTGAGCAATGATTACACGTTCTTGGCTGGGCTTCTTAGCTGGGGCACAGCTCCCAGTACGCATGACTAGATTCCACCCAGGACTGTGATGGCTTGTCTCCATCTGTCTCAGGTGTCTCTGCTCCTTGCTTTCCCACATTTTTTAGTCTAGGGTAAGAGCTAACGGAGCCAGATTAGGTCTAACACATGTTTGGCAGCAGTAAAAATAGCCTGCCCTTTGCCTCCCCTGCTTTCTTCACTGTGTGGTGTGTCAGGACTGGTGTCCAAGGACCTGCTGCGTTACCTTCCCTATCTAATACCTGGTGCAGAGTCTGTGAATAAAAGAGGACCATGAAGAAACTTATGCAGAAATTTACTAGTTTTGCCATGTGGAAAAAAAAACCCTGCCCTTTCCAGTTCCTTAGCCAAGACCCTGGTTTCATAGCTGTCATGGTTGGGGTTGGGCTGGGCACTAAATGAATGACAGATGCTCTCTTTAATGTCTCTCTCCCTTTCCAGAAGAGAAGGGAGAGAAAATAAGGTAGAGTCTTATGGGTTGAAAAGAAAATTAAAACTACCTTAATAAAATATTAATAACAGGAAAAGATAATATAGGAAAAATGAAATATATACAATATATATTTAGCCCTTATCAAGCTCCCAGGGTGACGATCATGTCACTGGCAGGCACTGGGAAAGTCCCACTCTGGAATCAGCAATGGACTGGAACTGGATTCAGGAGTGCACTGATCAGGATCAAAGGCAGACAAACAGACAGAGTCCTCCTTGGATGCTGACTGTTGAAGAAAGAGCCTGACCTCTTTGATCCCTCAGGTTCTATACTGAGCATGGGGCAGGTGGGATGGATTACCCCCTTGGTCGGTTTTGGGTCACCTTTCCTGTCCACTCCTCCACACAGGTGTGACCCCTCTGAGCTCTTCTGCCTCCTGCTTTCCAACAGGGTACACAGCAAAGTGAGCTGACCTTGGTTGTTATGGGAATAAATATAAGCAAGAGCTCGTCTGCAAACCATTCCTCAGTATTAACTATGAACATCAGGCATTATCACTGCTAGAAGCAGACACTGTTTAAAGAATATGCCATTAATTTCAGAGAGTGCAGCCAGTTAGAAGAGACTTAACTGAAAAGTAAAATTACTGAAAAGAAAATTGGTTCTGTTCTACTTCAAATCAACAGCAAATGAAATATCCTGTGGCAGAGACAGCTAAATGATGCCACATTTATCATGCTTTCAGAATTGTGAAGGTCTATAAAAATGTATGACTTCTGACAACCCTAACAAAGATTGGAGAAATATTGCAATATTGGCACTTTATTGGAACTTTACTTCTTTTTACATATTTCTGTGTTCTTTTAGCACATTAAAAGGTGGTGGTGAATTTATTTACTATATAACTAGAACTTCTTCACTTTTGAATAATGCTGCATATACTTGTCATTAGAGATGAAGTTGTGCTGAGAGCTAAGTGTTTTTCTTTGCTTCGTGACATCTCTAAAATAGGGAAAGCTAAAATGTTCAGTATAGAAAGTACCAATGCTGTTTACTTGTAGGTATAAAACAAGGTTATATTACAGGTTTCAAAAATAGGTTTTTAATAGAAACCTAGGAACTCAGGTAAATAAACATTTGAAAATTAAAGTTTGGACAGCAAACAGGCTGTTCCTCTATAGATAAAAATACAAATAGAACAGAATTAAGGGGTAATAGTAAATTTAGCATATTGTGTACAGATCTCTAATAATTCCAATTTCCTTGGGTAATAATATTATGCTCTGAGTGAAGTAAATTCATTTAAAAATAAGTATAGGAAAAATCGTAAAGAAATGAAGTGTTGCATCAGTATCTGTTCAAATCTTGCTCAGAGTTAGGAAAGCCTGTCTCACTAAGCCCACCCCAAAATTTTGAATTTTGAATTTTGGGGTATCCTTCTTGCCCCAAAATTGCTCTTTTCAAAAGCAATGAATTGCTTTTTCTGTTTCCTTTGGACCCTCATTTCTCCAGATCAGATTACAAGGCAAATCATGTATTCAACCTCAGTTTATGCAGTAGAGCACGGGAAGGAGAAAGAGGCACCTTCTACATAAGGCTTGTGAAGGTGATACAAATGCAAAAAGGAAAACGTGGCACCTTTTCTCTGCAGAGCCTGATTGAGATCTTCTTTTTCTCCAGCCTCAGCTTGATTGTATCATTCGGGGATCATTCCTGGTGAAAACAGCTGGATAGAAACAGTTTCCACCAATGCAAAACAGAAGTTGGATTCTGGACTTGACGACGTCTTGTTCCTCTGAGCGGTGAGGCGTTGTCTCTAACTTTGCTATTTCATAGACACTAATAGCACAATCGATGCAAAGACGTACAAAGTCAGTGACAGTGACAGTCCCACGCTATTTTTGCAGTCAGTGTAAGTAGGGAGGTGCAGGTGCACAGAGGAGTGGATGCTCCTTCTCTCAAGGGAGAGAGTGGATGTGATTTTCCGGCTCCCCCACGTGTGCCTGTTTGAGATGCAGCAGCTGGAAGCCCAGTGCTTAAATGAGAGGCCCAAGCCATAAACTGGGATCATTGTTCTTCCTCCTTTGTGAACACTGCATGGATTTGCATGATTACAAGTACCCTCACTGCAGGGATGGCATGTGATGAGATTTTAATGCTTCACTAAAATTAGAACATTAACTCTGCAATTGTTTTGATACTTTTAAATTATTCTCTTCTGAACCAATAACACGGAATTCTATCAATCAAATTTGAAGCAAGTAGTTTCAAATTTTCTTTAAATTTTGAAAATTTGGCTGTCAAATTTTCCTATATTTTAGGACCAAAAATCCTCATTAGATTACAGAGTTTGCATTCTCTGTGCTGTGGACAATTGAATTGGCAGCAGAGTTACCTCTGCATAAAGTTCAGCAGCTCATGCTTGACTGAAGTATCTTGTCCAAAAAAGTATCTGATCTTGATTACAAGAAAAAAGATGGAGAATCCATACCTGACCTTAGTGGTCTGTTACAGTCATCATTCGTCTTTGCTGTTAAAAATAAAAGCCCAGTTTAAAATGAGAAGTTGCCTGGCTACAGCATTTTTATCTGTATTTCTACAGTAAATTAATAAGCTCACTTTATATGTTTGTGAAGGAAATAAATGTACTTCCATATTATAGCCAAACTACACTTTTAAACCAGACATGTAACCTGTTGCATGTAATGTAACAGAGTGGTAAACCCTGTGACTGTTTGTGTCTTCTGGGATTTAATCTGATTTTTCTCTTAACTTTGACTTAGCTTGGATTCAAAGGTGCAATTTTTTACTAAATAGCAAACAATAACATGCATTTTAAAGTGTGTATATATTTATGTATATATATTTATTTATAAGTCAATAATATACATATATAATACACAATTTGAAAATGGAAGTTATTCTCTTATTTTAAACATGAGACGCTCTGGGGTTGCAGAATTGATTATCAGCTGCGAGAGCTATCAAAATGGAGATGCAGTGGCACTACAGAATTTGAAACAGAAGCACTAAAAATAGATGAACTTTTAAATTTTATTCAAAGAATCCAAGGAGAGTGCTGTAATAAATTAAATAACCCGTGTTCTCTGGCCTTCTACTGATAGTTAAACTGGAAAAAAGCAGTTACAGTGTCTCACCCAGGCCAACTCTCTCGCTACTCAGGGTTGCCCCCTGCAGCCTATTTAAACAGGTTTTGTCTGACACATTTTGAAGTGAATCTCTGCTGGGACTTCTGCAACTCCCCCGGGGAACCTAACAGCTGCCATCATTAATGTATCTCCTTCCTTTGCTTAGGTCTTTCTCCCTTCCCCATTTCTCATGCTTCCACGTTTCTTATCAAAATTTATTCCCCGCCCACATTAAGTATTCATGTCTTAGTGTTTGCATGCAGCGTCCTCTTCATACAGTTTCATCAGTAACAATTTTCCCAGAAACAGTGGAATTTTTTTCCTCTGAAATTTCTGTAGATAGACATTGGCCAATGTTGATGCAATTTACACTCAACCCTTTTTACTTTTTGCTCCATTTTGAAGAACTGAATGCATATTTATTCTTCTGCTTGTGTTTCTCATATTTATGTCGAGTTATAATCTCCAAAAAGCAGCACTGGACTCTCTCATTATTTATTGTTTTGATGCAGAGAGCAATTAAATATAATTAACTGGATGATTATCATTTACTGCTAGATTTTGCTAAGAATGCATATGTTCCTGCAGGGAGTTGCTTGCTATTTCCTGCACCACTGATCTGATGCTGTTTGGAGAGAGCCTTTTTTTCCCTCTCTATTTACTGCTTCACTGATCTGGGGAAGGCAGAAAGTAAGTATGAAAATAAGTATGCCCTAGCTTGTGAATAACTATCTCACAGAGAGCTAAGGGATAGAGTTTCATGTTGGCTTTGTGCAGTGCTGAGATGCAGAAACACTAAAATATTCATAATTGGACCATGAAAGAAAGGTAACGATGCAAACTTTTTTACTGCCCATGTGACACTGAGGAACGCATTCAAGCCAAAAGGTTTTGGTTTATTTCTGATTTATTTTCCAAGATGTCTTTGTAGATGTGAGATTCTATGTCAGTGAGATGCTCTTTAAGTGTGTAGAACTGATGAATTTCCTGCATTAGGAAAGAAAGTAATCTTTTTTTCATAAACGCAGTCTGGTCTGCCTGTCACTATACCCTTACTTAAGCCTTAAGACATTCTACACACGAATTTAAGTGATGCTTGGCTGAGGAATAGGTATTCTGCACTGTGGTTTTGTAATTGCCACTATTAAGCTGATTCCTCAAAGCTGATGTTAATATACTGCTGTTTGCCATCACACAAGGTGGCAATTTGAGCTTCTGAGATATTCAGCAGCTCATCTCATCCGAAGGTAAAATTCCTTTCATTAACTTGCCACTTGGTCCTCCCTGTTGGAATTCAGACCTCAGTCGCACTTAACACTTCATGCCTTGCCTTGCTAATAAAGTGTGGTAAAGCATTATCTGCGTAGCTGAGCTGTGGCTGTGATACAAAAAGGAGTATATTTTTTAGCCAAACTTTGTTTTGATAAATAATTATTTAAAGGTCCATTTTACTGTAATCCAGAAACAGAGTCAGTTCATTTTTATTTATATTTAGGACTTTTGAGAACTGCTATACTACCAAGCTTTTGCCCATTAGATTGGTATTTCCAGTAAGCAAGAAAACTTTTTCTCCACCTGTGTTAGAAATCCATCCAACTCTCCTCTTAGTGCACTGCTTCAGTGAGATTTCTTTGATTGATTCTCATATACTTGTAATGCAACCTTACCTGTAAAATAATTTTCTCATCTTTGCTTTTGAGAATGTCTGATCCCTTTCTTGCAGACTTTCAGGGCTTTGTAAACATCTATGGTTTTGTTCCTTTATATTCTGCACTGTTCGCTAAAAATCTCTTTGGACCTGCTGGCAAGCACCACACTTAGTACTTAGACAAAAAGAGCCTTCAGATGACTGTGCAAATGTTAGCTAATTATGTCTTCTGTCATTCTCTGAGATATGCTGGTTTTATCATCCACATTTGCACAGATGGGAAATTCAAACAGAGAGATTTTAAAGTGATTTGCCCTCGGCCAAGCCACATGAAACAGTCTCAGAGCTGAAAATGGAGCCTGGGGATTGTTGCCTCCCACAACCCAGAGCAATGCACCTCCGTTTTGGGCACTAACTGACTCTGTGTGAATATATCCAGTGAAAGTGCTGTGAGTTTTGTACAAAATACTCTGCATTTCTGGCAAGAACAACAGCCATCCTGGAAAGAACTGAAGATGCTTGCATCTCAATGTCTTAAGGGACAGCTATGATAATCTAAATTGCTGCACAACTTAGCCTGTGTATTTCACCCAACACTTCTTGCACCTGGCCCCAAAACACGGAAGCTGAGCAGCAGCTTAAACTAGATATTTTTTGGCACAGAGGTTTTATGGGGTTATTTACAGTCATTTCTCTCTCTTATTGCATGTCAATATATAAAGGCACCCACAGTTTGTATTTTTTTTTAAGGAAAAGCTATTGAAAGGAATATTCTTGCTGCTTTTGTGTGTTGTTTTAGTAAGTGTAAGTACACAACATTGTATATATATATGTATATATGTGTATATATAAGTATATATTACATATATATATATAAAACGTATGCGTATAAAGAATTATAATAGTCATTGAATCATGTAGCAGTTCTGAGAGAGCAGGGAAACAGCATGTGAACATAAGAAGAGAAGACTCAGGGGACCTCACCACAGTATTTAAGTACTTAAAGGGTGGCTACAAAGAATATAGAGGCTCTCTCTTCACAAGGAGCCACATGGAGAAGACAAGGTGCAACAGGTACCAGTTGCACCAGGAGAGGTTTCATCTCGATACAAGAAAGAAATTTTTGATTGTGAGAACAGTCATTCACTGGAACAACCTCCCAGGGCACGTGGTAGAGTCCCCATCACTGGAGGTTTTCAAGGTGTGATTGGACAGGGTGCTAGATAATGCTATCTAGGCTCCATGAAAGTTTGGACCAGACTTTTGAAGTCCCTTCTGACCTGGGCTATTCTATGAGAAAGCTGAGTAGTCAAAATTTCAGGGGAAAAAAAATGTACCAATTCGTAAAGTCTGTGTTTTATCACAACATTTAAATGGATCAGATGTGCTTGTCAGCTCTTGTTGAGTTCCTTCAGAGCTGTTTGCAGAAGCATTTCACAGGAAGTTCCTTAAGGTCTTTTGTCCAACAGAAAGGTACACTTAGAACCAACTTCCAAAATGTATTAAAGCCACTATGCCAACAGACTAGTTAGTATTCTGCTGTAACTTCTAGTGGGTTCACTGTATTTCTTAAGGATAACTTGGATTGGATAATGGCGTTTAAAAATCAAGACTAGGATTTTGAAATTGGTTAGTTAACATGCAGGGAGCAGAACTGAATTATATAAATAGGAAGAGCAGACATAACAAGTGCAGAGTCTACCACTTGGAAGGTGAACTATTTTTCATTTTTATTTCTTTGATTTTGCAGGGTTTTCTAGCCTTGAATTCCCAGGTCACTCCAACATGCTGTGAGGGGGCCAAACCCAGTCCGGGTGCTCTCAATATAGACCCTCCAGGTTGCTTGTTCACCAGTTTCACAATGCTGTTCTATTACTGTCCTCATGGTCAATCTACATATAAATCAGCAGTTGCACTGGCAGATATTTTATGTGTAGCCAGCTAAAACTAGCACTTTTCTCTACCTATTTTTCAAGCTGGCATCTCTTATGACCTTTTGCTACTTCTATGGAATGTTGTCTTTCTTTCTGACCACATCTTGCTCTCAGTAATTCCCCCATATTAATTGTGTTGAAAAAGGGCTAGACAGAAATAGGAGATTTATTATCTGTAAGGTAATAAGCCAGCTGCCCACTTGCTGAACTCAAAATTCTTTAATTTGCCATTTTTTAATGATATCATCTTGATATTTACCTCGGGAGGTATATTCATACTTTGTAGAGAAAAATGCTCTTCAGGCTAAGCACTTGAGAGAGGCAGTTGATTCTCCTTACTTGAGGGAATTAATTACATACAAGTTTTAGGTGTGCCCATCAATGCCTTCATGGAGGATCTGCTGTTGGAAGAGTAAATATTCTGTGAGGTTTATGAACCTTCAGTTTAGAGTTCTCTGGTTTCTTATAGTTAAACTTTCAAAATACATACAACAGCTATGTTCTGTAAATTTAAAACCACCTAATACGTTCAGAAATGTGTTGGACATTGCCAAATGGACCAGCTCCAGGAATAACAGTTTTATAAATTTTTGCCCATTTGAATCTTATTTGGTTTGTGAGAATTATTCCTCCTGCCTCTCTTTATTTTACTTTTTCAATCATCTATTTTACTTTTTATTTTATTTTACTTTTTCAATCATCTATTTTGTCTGCCTTGAAAGAGGTGTTGTGAAATATTAAAGACAATCTCTGAAAGGAACCTACTGGAATCTTGACTTCTATAGGAGATACTTGGAGCAAAACAGAGTAACCTGAGAAAAAATGCTCTTTAAAGATTTCCCATTGAGATAGAAACTGTGCATATTCTCAGCCCATCAAAATGTAAAATTTTTGAAAAACATGCCTATGTTGAATTAGGATGACATTTATTAATTAAAAGACAATCACTCCTGGCCAGAATAATCTTCCTGTTCAGAAAAGTTTACAGGTTTTATTAAAAATTAAAATTAGAGCTTTTGTGTTTGAAAGTGACAGGTAAAGCCTTGACAAGAATTTTGAGACTGTATTCCAGGATAATTGATTAAATTTGAACTTCAAAAAGCTTGGAAAAAGTTGAACAGTGTTTTCCAAATGAAAAACACATTTTTGTGAAACTTTCCTGACCAGTTATATTTCATACAGTATTCTGCTGCTTGTTTCCATGTACAGCATAGAAGGATGTGATACTCTGATTTTACAATAAAGTGTGTTAGAATAACAGAAAGAAAGAAAATTTTGGGGAAAAAAGTGACAAAGAAAGTGAGGGGCTAGTATTAGAGCCCTATTAATCATGCTTATTCTAAGAGGAGCTCCCAGGTAGCGCTTAAATTATTATCACCATAAAAAATATTTTCTTTTTACTTATTAGGCATTCATTTATAAGGCCTCCATTTTGTAAAGTAGCTGTCAGCTCTGGTGAAATCTATTACACTTATCTTTATAGCTTACATTTCACTTATATGTGCCCTGCTTTTGATCCAGAAGAACTACATTGTTGCAAGGGAATAGTGTAATTATATATTTCAAATTTTCACATTAATAAACCAATCTAAATATACAGCATATGTAATCCACCTATGGATGTGACTCCACATATCTTTCCAGAAAATATCAGACTGCATGACAGATCTCAGGTACACTTCATTAGTAGTTGAAACTTTCAAATACTACTCAGTGTTTTTCACATCTGTCAGACTGCTCAAGACCTGCACCAATCTCTATATATCTTCCTGCTGCTCTGTAATTTCCACCTGCTGCTCTGTAATTTCTGATAATGGGTTTTGAACTTGCAGGACATAATCGACCAAAGAATTTCAAACCATTGCATTAGCTTCTTTGGTAAAAGGTGGCAGATGTGGATCTTAATTCCATCCACTGGTTAAAAGGGAGATGTTTTGAATTTGCCTTTTCCATTGGCCACAGTTGCAATGTTGTCTGAGAATTTTCAGTATTACCCTATATTTAAATCTGAAACCTAAAAAACTTCAGGCTGCAAAATGCCATATGTGGGATAGCTACTGGCATATGTTGCTGTTTTACTAGCAACAACTGCACACCTATTACATTTTTTTTTGTATTCTCAGAGGTTATAAAATCTTCCAGTGTTTTTTATTCCTGTGTAGATAGTGAAATTGTTTGGGCAAAATAAATTGCCCAATTGACAATGATACTGCAGCCATTTCCCATCCTGTGCAGCAAGGCATTGCATGATTTTTAAATGTAGTTTTACTCCTGTGTTACTAATAATTGTATGTTCCCTGTAATCATAGAATAAAATCCTTTTCTACTCCTTTTCTACAGATTTGTAATATCAGCTTGTCCTTCTTTCCTGGGTAAGGATGTTCCTTTTCTGCCAAAATAAAATCTTTCTTCTCCCTTGTCTGTGAACCTTTGCCAAAATATACAGTGAATTATTTACTGCTGTTTTAAAGACAACAATTTATGTGATTCCATTGTTCTCTTTGCGTCTTCCCTGTTCACCATGTGTTTTCTTCCCCTTGTCACTATGTTTTTCAAGGTATTTTGGAGTGCTAGAATCAGAAATGTCAGAATAATCACAGTTAAAAATTGAGAAGAAATAAAACTTCCCTGATTTCTGGTCAGATCTGCCATTTTGGGAGAAATATTACTGGGTTCTCTTCACAGCTGATAGATCTTAAGCATACACCATGGCCAAGATGAAGCAAAAAAATCTAGAAAAGTTGCAGTCCAGAAGTGGGGAAGGAGTATAATTACACATGTGCTTCATAAAATTAGTGGAAGGCTGTCGCGGACGGAGTGATTAACTTCACTAGTTAGAGTGAAGCAGAGAAATATTTATTAAGGTGAAACAGTGATTTAACAAAACCAGTAGTGTGATAAAACCAGTGGTAAATGCGATAGTGTTTTACGAGATTCGATGTCAGGGTACACTCTATTATTTACTGCACAGAGGACAGGGTCAGACAGAACTGTCAGGGAGACCCTCCCGTTGAGTCACGAGGTTCAGAAAGGACCCCCTTGCTTTCTAAACTCCTTCTCAGAGAGGAGTCTAGGTGCGGCTGGATCCAATCCTAGTCCCAGACTTGGTCAACGGTTTATGTCTAAAGGATTATTTATGCACAATTAATCCTTTACATTACTTAGATAAAATTTCAAAGTTTAGCATGCTATGAGTCACTTACCGAGAATCTGTTGCGGCAAGGAATCTCTCAACCTCGAGGAGTAGAACCTTCAGTGAGCATCCTCACCAAAGGGGAGATCCTGGCGTGCAGCCCGCTGCCATACAGGAGAGCTCAAAGGGGCTCTTGGGCTGTCCACTATTTATACAGTAAGATAATTGACCTATAGTCATATTTTCATGGCAACAAAATTTCTAGGTCCCCACTCCAGACAGTATTTTGACTATGCTGCCAGCCATCCCCCAGAGACTCCCCACTCCAGACAGTATTTTGACTATGCTGCCAGCCATCTCCCAGAGACCAGGTGCAAGTTATCACAGCTGCTGTTGTGATGGCTGTGGTGGCCAAGGCCGGGCAGGAGCTGAGAGGGAGGGGGGGGGCAAACCAGGGAGAGCACACTGCCACAACATTATTCATGACCCCTACAACCAACTTACTAAAAAGACTGGAAGTGAAGGAGGCTGACCTTTTAGCAAAGAACGTGCTTCTTGCCTTTAGCCCGTTTAAAGATACCACAAACTTGATTGAGAGAGTTTTCAAAGTCAAAATAAGCAGAAGGCAACTGATTTGAGGGTCACCTGTCTGTAGTGGCTGAGATACAAAGCTTCTGATTGCACAAGATAAATTAGTTCTGCATTGTATCAAAATAGCTCAGAAAGACTGTCTGGAAAGGGAAACAGGAAGAAAATAGGGAGGAAAAAAAGGTCGGTATCAAACAGCATCAAGGAGCAACATTAGAACATGCCCCTCCCCTGCTGCTGCAGGGAAGATAATCAAAACTTACCTAATGATATCTTTGCTGATTTGTAGCAGGTGTAGTTAATGTGATGTGTCCTGGCAGCACCTGGTAGTGAAGAGCTCTGAAGAGCTACTCTAAGTCCCAGCTAGTGAGTGGCCTAAAGCAGGCAGGCACCTCCAGGGCTGTTGGCAGACTGATGTGCATTAAAGGGTCCAGTTCACACTCGTGAAAGATGGGGCAAGCAGTTATTCCCTGTTATTCCCTCAAAAAGCTGTGGAGGGAATAAACTGTTCCTGTGTGGTGCCTCATTAGTTTGCTCTCTCCTCCCTTCTTGCACCCTACCAGCAGGTGATATCCCACCGATGCTTGGAGTCCCTCTGTGCCTGTAGCACTCCGAGCAGGAATCACATCTTTCTAAACACAACAAACTCCCAACTGGGAAAATATATGTCTACTCCTCAAACCATCTGTACTCACACGTGAATAGAGATAGATTCAAGAGATTTGTAACACATTCATGCGTAAAAGTGGAGAATAGCTAATTCTGATGTGCTAGAGGAAACTGCTGCAGGAGTATTACATTCCTTAGAAAAATTATCACATTTGTGCAGCCTGTATTCAATATTTACAAACAGAACAGAGATGGAACATTTGATCATCTGCAGTGGGCCAGAAATGCTCCCCCAGAACTGTGAGCAGGGATATCTTGAGGCCAACAAAATGTCAGAAGCTTGTAGGAGGGATTACAGTTAGTAAAATGATATAGGCAAGTGGGCCCTGCCTACAAAAATGTGTAAGTAAATAAGGCCATAGGAGAGTATAAAAATCAGGGAAAACTGACTGGCATTTTTTCAGGCAGTACAGTCGAAAAGAAATTATGGGACTTAAATATACGTAAAATAAGGGTAAAAAAATAAGTAAAAAAAATAAGTAAAAAAAATAAGTAAAAATGGGTAAATAAGCAAAATCCAGATTAAAAAAAAAACCTTACAGATATTTTTCTAAATAGACAAAGTTTGCGAATAATCCTGAAACTGGAGAAGATTAACAAAATAAAAAAGATCACAGTATTACAAGTTGAGAACATGCAAAAAGTGTCAGCTATTGTGCAAAAAAGTGTGTAGAATAAGAGCCATGCAAAAGGCAGTATATTTCTTGGCAATAAAAGACTGTGTGAAATAAAGACCTTCATATTGGGATTGGATTGATTCAGCCTGACTTTTAGGTGATGATGTACTTGTAAAAGCAAGAATAAAATAAGGTGATATTTGTTCATAAAAACACATTCATACAGTGTTTGTTATGAGAGATATTTGACAATTAATTTGGCATAACATTTTCCATTTTAATTATTGTTTTTGCTTGTATTATGAACATAATAAATTACTTGCAGGCTTATGAAAACTGCCAGGAAGAACAAAAATAAAGCTTACAAAGGAGCTTGCTGCATGTCTTTATCTCCAGCAGCTCTGACAGCAATATTTGCATATAATTGGGCTTTTGGGAAATACAGAGATTCTTTGGTGGCAGTCTGAGGAGCCGCCCAAAAGCTGGTTAATCACTGGTTGTTTTACATTGATGGGATTAATAGAAAAGGGTTTCAGCAATAGTAAAGTCTACCTTTCATCCACTTCCTTCTGCACAGTGGCAGTCTTTCCCTTTTCCACTTTATGGCAGTATTTAAGGTCTTTGATCAATGGTCTCAGAGTGAACACAGGGGAGAGGATAATGCAGCATGGAAGGCAAACAGACCAAGAAAATAGTGATGCATTCAGAGCGACATACCTGCTGCTGGCACTGTCTTTTCAGCTGTTCAGGGTTAAATTTACCAGCCGTATTCTCTTTTCTGAGTCAGACTTCCCTGTATTTATGATTTTAAGTCTAAGAAAACAAAATGATTCAGCAATTGTTTTGTCCTGCTGTGGTTAAAGTAGGATTTTTTAAACTGACAAAGAAATGTATTATTAGGCACGCTAATGTTCTATTTGAGAAACAGAGTATGCCGACGCAATTAAAGGCATTAAAAGTATTAAAGACATTTTCAAAATTGGTCTTCGACATACACACACTCACTTCAATTGCTCTGAAGGTCAACAGGTCCTGTGATGGCAGCACTCAGAGGTTCGCTTGCTTCTGTGCCCTGTAGCACTTGCTCTCTGTTTAAGCTACTTTCCAGGAATTAACTCACACACTGGAGTAAAAGGGCATCTTCTCCCATGCCTCTCCACTTCTGTGCCTCGCTGTGCCTGATTTGTCCTTTAATGTTTCCTTAACGGCATCTGTAGGTTTGCCTTTGCAAGAACTGGGTTGTGCATCTAAACAGACCAACTCTGTCAATAATAAATTCAGGGTAACGCACAAGAATTAATCACTGGAGATTGATGTCAATGGCATATTTTTCTAATAAGAATATTGATTTCACTCTGGTGTAATGGTAAGACTACCAAAATTTTAAAGGCCAAGAAAATTGCAACCTATAAATCTGTGTGTTATATGTGTATCATATGCAAGTGCTTTGTGCTTCAGATTCGAAGATTCAAATTAGAACTACCATCCTGTTCCTTAATGGCATTTATCTTGTTGTAAACCACAGATTTATCGGATTCTTACAACGTTTTATACAGGATGAGGCAACAGCAGCATTTAGTAAATGGCATGAAAATTTATGATTGAAAATTACAGTGCATAAATATTTCCAATCAAGAAGTGAAAACTTCTAGCATCGTACATGGTGTCTAGACAAAAATTCAGAAATATGCAGGTAAAGTCTGGAAATTAAAGAGTGATAATGGACTAACTTTATGTTACAACTTTTCTCTTTATGCAGCCAAATTTCCACATACATTAAGCCTTGATCCCTTAGAATTTTATCAGCTGAAATTTAAAGGCAGTTAATAATTACAGGGAGATCTACGACTTCGTGATTATCAAACACTAAAAAGTAGTATGACAGTTCCATAATTTCATGTAATAAAGAAATATCTACCTTCTGTTTCGGTAAATCCCAGAAGTCTGTTCTTTCGGCCAGCCAGTGTGAAGTTAACTCTTCACCAACAGAACACACTTGTCACCAACAAGACACACTTGGTTTAAACACCAAAGTTTATTCATATTTCTTGTGCCTGAGGTAATTTTTAAATCCAAAGAAAAATAAAATGTGTAAGACCCAATTAACGAATACAAGTGACTAACTCATTTCTAAAACCATGACCTGGTTACCAAAAGCCGGGAGCATAAAACTGGAGGGAAGTCAGATACCACTGTGAGGCCCATTATGAGCTCCTTGTTACCTCTGGGACCTAGTCTACTTTATGGTACATCGTGTCTGTACCTTCCCAAATCTAATAGGCTCATCCTTAATTCACAAAAATTGTGGCCTCCACTGTTATGAAATGTAAACTGCTTAAAAAGCATACTTGAGTCGCTAAAGCTATTTTACATTAAAACAAGCTTGACAAATTTGGCCAGATGCATCGGTATTTTTCCTTCAATTTCCACTGGTACAAGGTAGAGTCATAAATAATATATAATTATTAAAATATGCTGTTGATAGCTTTCAGGAGAGTAGATCACCATGGATTTATATATGCACATCTGCCAGTTAACTTCAGGGTGCATAAATAAAGGCGCATAAATGTGCGAAGGGATATAAAATGAGTAAGTGGAAAGAAGCATCCTCATAAGTAAAGCTTACTCCTTTGATTCTGCAGTGTTTTGCAGATCTCCTCTGGGCTGTGTGTATACCACTCTTACACAGGCATCTCCTGTGGAATGAGAATCAAATGGGGCTTTCAGAGGGAAAGGTTTTCCAGGGAGACTTGTTTTTCCACAGTGAATGATTTTCAGCCATCTACATTGTTGACTGGAGCTCAATTTGTTAGAGGTATTAAAATATTAACATCTATCAAAACTAACACCTAAGTAAACCTAGAAGCTTCTCTTTATGCTTACCCCATAATTTTCATGTAAAGGAATACTTAGATGTCTATCATGCTGATAATGAGAACTCCTTGGGGTGCTAGCAGTGGCTGACTTTTGGGTAGGCAAGTGCCTTTGACACTGTGAGCAGCAGCCTGATTTACTTGTGTGATTTGTTAGTGACACTGTAAGATGGTGTCTCTGTACACAGAGGCAACTCTGCATGGTAAGACACCGCTGCTCTTAGTACAAATTAGAGAAAAACATTTTCACTTGTGTACAATTAAGGATGGAGATGTAACTACTGATCAAATACAGTTCATACCAACCTAATTCTATTTCAAGTGTAATGATAAATCTCTAATGGTTTGGTTTGATTTGGTTTGGTTTTAAAAACCAAACGTGAATTCTGATATCTGCCTTCTTTACTGTTCAGGTTTTCCAGTGAGAAGGGAGATAAAGCACTATGCAGGTCAAATATGGAAGCTATTGTTCTGATGTTGAACATTTCTAGCCTCCTCCTTAGGCTGTAACTTCTCCTTCCGTAGCTATCAGGAGTTAAGACAAGCCTAGGTGAATACCTAGAATTAATTAGTGATAATTCAAGGGTGACTTAATTCAAGTGGACTGGGCAGATATGCAGCAACTGAATAAACAGCTTCCCTGCAATATTTCAGGCTTTTGACAAAATAAGAGCTGACCCATTTAAATTAGGAAATGGGCTTTGTAAAAACACAGTCTACATCTATGAGTTATAGCAACCTGTTGACTAGAGTTTATGAGGGAAGTTATGTCTGTGCTGGATGCTGCAGTGTAGTGAGAGATGCCTAAGCTTACCTGGGTCTAGTTAGACTGATGTCGGAAGCTTGCCAGCCATCAGAGAAAATGCATTCAAATTGCATAAAGTCAGCTGCATAAATGTTCTCCAAGCCTTGACCGGAATACGTCTCTGCATTGAAAGAAAAGAATATTAAAGTACTGCAGATATTGCAAGGGAAGGTGGAGATTATCTTCATCAGAAACACAGGTTTATCTATGCTAGCTAGTGTCAAGTTTTGAGGACACCATAGCAACCACTGTAAAATACCTCAAATAATGCAAATGTCTCAGGCAGTCAAAAACATAGAGCTTGCTTTTGTCACTGCTCACCATGAATGAGTTAGGGAGCGTTTGAACACAGAGGACTCATCTGCAAGGGCAACGGCAATGAGTGCCACTGTTAATTTGAAAATGCAGAAAATAGAAGGCAAAAGAGTTGAGGAAATAAAGAAAATCTTAAAAGAACTTTATTTTAACAATATTTGAACAGAGAGGACTCATCTGCAAGGACAACAGCAATGAGTGCCACTGTTAATTTGAGATGCAGAAAATAGAAGGCAAAAGAACTGAGGAAATAAGGAAAATCTTAAAAGAACTTTATTTTAACAATATCACTCATCCATTCTCTGTAGCTGTCAACATTTTTATAAGGAATCCTCTCATTTCCATTTTACCATTTCAAAGTATCTTAATGATGGCAATAGCTATCCTTTTTTAAGGAAACAAAAAGGATTTGTTGTAGAGGGATAGAAGAGCCACTCGCTTTTACATTCGACTGACTTTATCAGGACTGTTTTCCTTCGAGAAAGAAGTCAAGTGTAAAAAAGACATTTAAAAAGAAGCCTAAAAAGAGAAAAAATAGCTTCCGTCTCTCACAGTGATTTTTTCTTAACCTTGCTGCTAAGGTATCGCAGATACAAAGCATGGCTTTTTCAGTCAGTCTGAAATATGGCAAACCTATGCTAAGCAAAGAGTTATTTAAGCCGTTGTCTTCATTTGACACATCTGATAGGCTTAGAGGAAAGTTGCAGAAGATATAGCACCGGGCAGTTCAATCAAACCCTTGTTATAGTGCAGGGGAAGCTGAAGAGAGGGACAGGGCAAGACAGTCAGAAAGCCAGTGGCAGGGAGAAAAGGCTTCAGCTTTACTTGCCTGATGGGACCGAGGTTTTAGTCAAAACCAGAACTGGCGGTGAGGTCGTTTAAGCCCGACTCCTTTTCTCGTCTGCTCAGTCCATCCTTAAAAGTATGACGAAAGTCCACTGGTATTACAGTGTACTGTGGGTTCTCAGAATAAATTTGATTATACCTATCGTAGAGAAACCAGTACCTTTCAGCTCTTTCCTGGGAATGGTATGACAGTAAGGTATCTCCTGCTGTCTGGCTGGTTAAGTGAAGGAACCTGCAAAGTAGTTGTGAGCGGATTCACACACCTTCTCTGTCTTTTCTATGGTGGTAGAATAAAGTGATGTCCTTTTGCACACCTGTTTCTCACGTGTTTAACTGGAAAATATCTTGCAAAGTGTCTTCTAATTACTGGTCATGAGATACTGGAGCATTTTTGTTGATTTTCTGAAGGAAAACATTGAAGGAATATAAAGTCAATCTGGTATGCTACAGAAATATGATTGCATTGGGGCACATACTTGGATGCCATGAAGCACTCTGTTAGTATTCTTTGAAGCTAGAGTAGGCTATTTTATAATTTCCATTCTGAATGAAAATTAACTTAGCAAAATTCAAATGAACAGTAAATGACATAATAAAGAGATTACAAGCAGAGGGCTTGATCAGAACCTTAAATTAACTAAAAATAATTCAGTAAGGTGAATGAAGAGGACTATCAATATCAAATCAAAGCAAAAAGAAATTGGGTTTATAATGCATTTTATGGTATACTTTTTAATATGTGATAACCATATTGGAAGTTCATTAGTATGCAGAAATCCATGGGAACCATATGGAAATACATCTTACAAAGGACTAGCACACAATAAATTTTACAAAAGGCATAAAATATCTTTAGGATGAATGATCACTCTGAAAGTAATGTGCACTAAAATTGTAGGAGTGGTATTCACTCATTAGTTGTATGAAGCCATTAACTGCACAAAATCATTCTTTTTTGCATATCCATTTGTCATATAAAATCATTAGCTCCCTCATAAAATTGTTAGAAATGTGAAATGATTTTTCAAAAAAATCATTAGTTATAGGGTATTACATTATAAAAATCAGTGGCATATTACTTCATCATTTTCTGCATAAAAATGTGTCGGTTATGCAAAACCATTTATGTTGATAAATAACTTTTTAAGTAGCTTTATTGTCCAATAGTCAGGCTGTTAGCTGTTCAGTTTCAATAGTAATTTTTATGGCCAAGACATTTATTAGTTATGAAAAACTCTGAAATGAACTAGAACAAACATTACTTTCCACCCTGCTAAAATTGACAGTTTTAAAAAGCGATCTTGTTCCCTGTAAATGTGCTCTTAGAGTTTTGAATAGCGGCAGCTGTTCCCATTTATTTACCATCATTTTGTCGCTGTTTGAATTCTATTCACTACAGCTTTCAGGTTCTCATTCTCACATCCTAAGCTAAATTCAGGTAAAAGCTTTCAGAGCAGTGATTTTGGTCATATCATGGATGGTTTTGTATAGGCCCCAGTTGTACTAGGAAGAGTGATTTACACATCAAAATGGAACACATTGTCTCGCTCTCTCACACAGTAGTCAGAAAACTTTTCAGCGCGCTAGGACTGATTAATTTCTGGAAGTGAGAATTTGAGATGTAGAAGTTGTGCTTTAACAGGAACTGATACCTGTGCAAGCCACAGGAAGATATACAGTGCCACGGAGTAAAACCCACAGATTTCTAAGTCATAAGACTTCTGCTGGGAAAAGCAGACTTCTTGAGCATAGTCGTTCAAGGCCAATTATTTGATTTTTTTGAGTTGTCAAGTTATAACTACAAATAGCACTGTGCGCAGTGCTGTAGAAGCAAGAAAAGTGTTTTTCTCCCAAGGAGTCTAAAGGCTAAGACTTACCTACTGTTGCCAGCCTATGAGTCAGGGACAAGAGGGAAACAGGTAACATATTGTACAATGACCTCTGTGTTAGAGAAATAACCCATGTCAATGGCAAACCCACTGAGGTTCCTTGAATCCCACTTGTGGTGGGTTGACCCTGGCCAGCAACTAGGCTCCCACACAGCAACTTACTCACTCCCTTCCCTAGTGATGGGGAAGAAAATCACAGGACTAAAAGTGAGAAACAACTCCTGGGTCAAGATAAAGACAGTTTAATAAGTGAAAGAGAGAAAAAAAGTGATGCAAAGGCAATTGTTTATCATACTCCAGAAGCAAGACCTATGCCCAGCCAGTCTACGAGCAATGGCAATTGGAAAAACTGCATCCCCAGTTTTTTTATTTCTGAGCATGATGTAAAAAGGCAGGGAATATCCCTTCAGTCAGCTTGGGTCAGCTGTTCTGACTGTGTCTCCTCCCAACCTCTTGCCCACCTCCAGCCTACTCACTGCAGGGGCAGAGTAAGAAACTCAGTCAGAGAAAGGCTTGGTCCTGTGCAAGCACTGGTCAGCAGTAGCTAAAACACTGGTAAGTTATCAACACTGCTTTAGTCAACAACCCCAAAACATGGCATCATATGGGCTGCTGTGAAGAAAGTTAACTCCGTCCCAGCCAGATGCAGTACATCACTACCCCAGCTGTCTAGCAAAACTGTATCTAAAGGGATAGGAAACAAACTATCAAGGAAAAAACCACTCTAAACCAGAAAAAGCAGCCCCAAAGCCCTTCCCCAAAGCGGTATTTTGAAGAGGCATGGTGGCTTTCTTGGTAGTACCTTCTATTTATGGCAAAAAATGCAAAGATTAAGATAGTTTCACTCCGTACCATTTGGTGTTGTCTTTAAAGTGGAAAACAGTAATGTCAGCTGAAATTCAGTCCTAAAGAAGTGTTTAAAATGCAACAGAAATACCTCTGCTTTGCCCTGGCTGGGTAATTTTTGTTTAAGGGCTGAGATCTGGAGCAGCTTTAGTTTGTAAGGTTAAGAATGAAGGAATTTAAATGGGATAAACAAGTGACCACTAAACTGAACACAAGTAAATTTTCTTTCAGAAGATAGTAGGTATGTTATCTTCCACCCGTCTCACCGTGTTTCTCTTAATAAATTTGTTATTCTTTTTAGGTCTTGATGCTGCATCCTTCCCTCTGGGATTTCTGGGTTGGTGGTATTAGGCTCAAGAGCTAAAATGGTGATAGAATGTTGCTGTGTTGAGATTATCTACCTACACAAAAACACAGCACGGGTGGCCTATGGCCTTTCTTGACTCTGTTAAGAAGCCTTTTCATTTCTGCGTGTGCTTTCATGAGATATTCTGTTTTGAGTCCTGCAGCTCTGGATTGTTGGTTCTGTGGCACAATCCACCCGTGTATTATGAAGGGACCGATTTACTTGTCACAGCATCACTCTGGTCCTTCCAGCTGTGTAAATTCTTGGTGAAAGAAAAAGGCAGATTCTGGAAAGCAAACCTGAGGCAATACTTTCCTCTTATGACGGCAACTAACTGGAATGTAAGTTTTCTTTTGTCATGATTATTGCTGGTGCAAGTAGTATTTTGGTCTCATACAGATATGTGCAACCCTGCTTGTGAAATTGCTTCAGCAAGTGAAGGGGAAAAAATGTGGGAGAAGAAAAGTGAGAGAGAAGGAGTCAGCATGAGAAAGGAGGCATCCAATTCCTCATGGCCTCCCAGTAATTCATCCTGAACGGGTAAATGACTCCAATGCACTCAGTAGCTGAGCAGCTCTGCTTAAAGTAAAAAGCAAAAAAAAAAAAAAAAAAAATCAATATGCCTTCCCTAAGCTACTAAAAAGTACTGTGATTGTCCAGGTCATTGTGTAGCAAACAGAGACTGCATTTTTCAATGAGAAACATGTATTACAGAGCAAACAGATTCCCTTATTCCAGTAGAAAAAAATTCTTGCTGTTTTAACACAGAAGTTTAACTTCTGTGGTGGGTGTCTAAGCACAAATCTAGCAGTTAAAATGAACAGAGACTCCACCACTTTCTCCAGTGGGGCTTGCCTCTTTCACCTCCAGGCACTGACCTTGGCTGATATATTTTGCAATCCTTATTGTCTCTCTCGTCCTCTCATTCCAGAGGGCCACATCTTTAACGAGTCTTTCAAGTGACCCTTATAACTGCAGTTTTTCTCCTCCAACTGCCATCTATACCACTTACAATCCCTTCCCAATTAAATGATTTTCCTCACTTAAAACCTGAAACTAATATTATAAATGTGATTTGAGCTCCATTAGGTCTTCAGTCTTTCTGATTTTTTTACAATCTGTAACTTGACCGGACTATAATTTATTTAGTTTCTGAGAGCCCCTAATGATGTCCATGAGGACAGAAAAGATTTTGAAAGAGTATCTGAAATACGGTCCACAGTACTATCAAATTATAAATAGTACAGAACAGTCTTGTGATTTTGTAAAGAAAATAGGCTTGGAAAAGGTCTTGAAAGGACAATAGATATTTGTCTAATTTTTCCTATAAGCCCCTTGCCTTTTCCAATTGATATTCTATAACATTCCCCAGGCAGTTTTTTCCAGTGTTTGAATCTTTAATGTTTGTAAATCCCCCCTTTTTCTGCAATTTAACTTCATTGTTTCTTGCCTGTCATAAATGATCCATAGTCTGCCTATGTTCTTCCCCATCTGTCATACAAAGTAACTGCCCCACACAGCTCTGTGGAGCAGCAGAATAACAGTTAGAGGTTTGGAAACTTCCCATTTCAATTCCTTCTTTTATATTTTTTTTTCCTTACATTTTCTGATGCTTATCACAGAATAAATGTAACTCAACTGGACAAGGCTGTGAGAGCCTGCTCTAAGTTGGCCGTGCTTTGAAGAAGAGATTGAAGTGCATGCCCTTCAGAGGCCCTAGCCAGCTTAAATTTTTGGGGGTTTTTTGTAGGAGTAGCACAACTCTGGCACAAATGGCAGCCACAAGCCAAATTCAAAGATCCTGCTACAAAACACAAGTGTACTGCAGTCTTTCAGAGTGAGTCCCTTGAGTATTTTTGCCTTTGTGCCATGGAGAAACTACTGCAGTCTATTATTTTTTTTTTCTTAAAAGACTGTTTCAAATCAGACCAATGTAGTCTGTTTAAAACTACAAACCAGAAAATAAAAAAAAAACCCAAAAAGCTTATTAATTTCAATCTTAGGCAGGTACTCAGCATAAAAACTTCAACCCAAATACTCACAGGCTAGAAAAATTGCAAGCAGCTAAAAACTGGTACTTATAAAGAAAAAGTGATGGGCAACATCAGTAATAAATAATATGAAACCCCATCACTGTTATGAATATATTACTTGAATGAAAATAAAGTTTTCCAGGACACAAATAAAACCCAATATCTGTCCTCCCCTCCCACTCTTCAAAAATAATCAGAACACGCAACACCTTATTTTAAATGCAATATTCCATGTCTACGTGTAGGTTATCAGCTGAGTCCTGCATTATTCCTGGTAGCTTAGGTTGAAATAAGTGTTTGCCTAATGTTGCTATGGTTGAATGCCCCACCATCATATCTATGCATGCTGTGAAAGCAGTGATAAACAAGATACATTTTTATTGCCTTGAATGTCCTATGTGTCAATAGGGTATTTGTTAGGCTGGAGGATGGTTCTGTAATGAGCACCCCTATATGCCCTGGAGTACAAAACTGGCTTGGCCAGGTCTCCCGTCCCCCGTCCAGACCAGAGAAGAGGCCCATCAATCACATTTGATGGAATTAAGTGCAGATATCTCATGGCTTGTCGGACATTATACTGTTAATATCCTAAGAGTTACATTTAAAATAAATGCCAAGAACATTTCAGTCACTTATATTTTGGGAATTGGACTGTGATTATAATCAGCCTAGTAAGCAACACGACCTTCTTTTGAAATGTTTTGTCATCCTGCAGTAGCGCACTGGCTGATGATTGGTTTAGGTGAAATGCAAAATCCAGATTTTGGTAAATTAATTGTGCTTTCCTGGGAAAACCAGACATACCCACATGGGCCAAGCTCAGCACAGCATTCTGTAATACGCTGAGATGTTCTCTAACTGACAGGATGCAGATACAGTCACACGAATGACGTGGGTTTTAAGTATCTGTACAAAAAAAATGAACCATATGTTCTACCATATCCTCTACAGGATTTCCCTGGTTAAACTTCAGTTTTCACTTTGATCAGTCCTGGAGCTATAATGCACAAATGCAGGAAACTGTATCTATAGTTTTATAGATCCTAGGGCCACTGTACCCCAAAGTACAGAGCCATGAATAGCATCTTTATAATGAAGACATTTTATCCTTATGGGCTTTAAAAGACTTTGATCCCTTACTGTGGTAAACTAACATTTGTTCCTTAATGTTAGTTGAGCTAGGTTAATACCACTTAGCTAGGGATTTGGTTCTTAGTATTCATGTTGTGCAATAAAAGTTTTATCCCATTCCTTAGGCATTCACATCAAAGAATTAGTCCAATACCTGTTCTCATAATTCTTGTAATTCTTTCCTCTTACTGAAGAATACCGTGGTGAAACCACTGTGAAAATGAGGTGAGAAACTCCCTGCCTGTAAAATGAAGCCCCCAGGGGCAATACTGTAAGGTCCTGAATTGCAGCTCTCACCTGAGTTTCTTGTATTTATGTAATGATTCAATGTACATTCAGATTCAAAGGGTCAATGCCCCAACTTCAGGAGATATTGAGTACTTTTACTGGCATCAGATGCAAAGCTTTAAAAGAGATTTCCATTCAGTTAAAGTTCATTCTCATCCCAAGTTAACTTGACATCTTTTGGAGTAATGTGGTTTGAAGGTCAATCCTGCTAGATAGCAGAAGTGGCATGTTTGAGAAAGATAATCAATAATATTAATGAGAGGGTGGGTTAAAATATTAAGAAAGGGAAGGTCAATGAAGGTTTCAATGAGACGTGAAGTTTTGCTTCTTATTCAACAGGTGGGAGGTACAAGTATTTACATTTTCAGGCCTAGTAGCACAGAGACAGTGATGTGTATTCTCCCTTTGGTAAACAACTTGGACATCATTGTGCTTATACAGTTGGCACTGAAAGGCTTAAAGTTCTTAGAAAATGATAGTATGTTTAAAGAAATAATATTTTAGAACTCTGTGTTACATGCTTATGCTCTAATATAGCCTGAAGTCTGACGAGAGGCTGTGATGGGAGTCTTATCATCTGAATTCCAGGATCTGTTTGGTTACTTTTAAGTGCAGTGGGTTAGTGAAGTCAGTAAAAGGCAAAGGCCATGAACACCTCTTCTACATGTTTCAGAATACTCATCTCTGCTAGATCTATGGTTCCCTGATGTCTGATTAAGCTTCCGGTTAAATTTCTAGCTGTGGCCTTGTCCTGCAAGAGCTGGATATTGGCTACAGGCATTTCCAGTGAGGCCAAAAGCAGATGCTGATATTTGGCTTGGAGATGTGACCACATTTAACAGCTAGTCATGCCAACATGCAGTCATGCAATGTAGCTCATTTGTCATGCAAATCAAGGTTTGCCAAAGGCCCTCCTTTGCTTATGTGAGCTGACTGCCAGGAAGATGTGGAAATTATTTCAGCACCGGTTCTTTAGCCTTAATCAGGAGATGTTTTAGGCAATTATTACAAAGGCCTGGATGCAGGGTCCTATCTCAGCTATCAGTATTACTTTTTTGCTAGCGTAAAGTAGGAAGCTCATAGATCATCTCCTTAAATTCATTTTTTGAAAAAAGAAAGCTGCTGGCAAAGATGAAGCAGTAGGGGTACATTAACTCCTTTAACCCAGCTCAGAATTTGGAAAAGAAATGCCCTTGCTGGACAGGGTGGTAAGGATTAACAGTGTGAACAATACGTTTTACATTTGAAAGCACATACTCGCTACGTACAGTTACGAACCTCCCTGACCCTGAAATCGGACCAGGACATAACATCTTACATGTACCTTTAATATACAGTAAATACTTGTAAGGTCACTGCACATAATTGCAAAAAAAACTGCCAAACTTGTTTGTACAAGCCATAAGGATTTTAAGCAGGAATATTGCTTGCTGTGCTTTGTTTACAAATGCACAGAGTCAGCAATTAGTGTTTTATGCTCCTGATGTTTAGCTTTCCTCTGTCATGTGATTCTTTACTCATACAGTAAAAAACCTGCCACTTCAAGATCTATGAGCTCCATTTGGGACCAGAACGCTGGATAATGATATTTGTTCCTAGTGTTTGTCATTGTTTGTGAGCCTGCTTGAGCAATTTCTCTGGGACCACAAGTTATATTGTTCGTGCAATTTGCCAGAGCATCCTGTATATGGTAATGAGATGCAAAAACAGTTAGTACAAGCACAAACCAAAGATTTACATGGCCAATATTATATGGCTCCTGTTTGCAAAGCACATTCTCTGTATTAGGGCACTGGCAGTCCTCTGTGTACCAATCACAAAATGCATTTTCTAGCATTCTCTATGTAGTGTAAAACACATATTTTTATTCCCCATAAAAATCTTTGTGTTTTCTTCCAGAGAAACTTTACAGAAATACATAACTACATAGAAGGCTATATATTCATACGTTATCAAATGGCTGGTGGGAGGAGAATTCTTTGCTTGGTGATATTGGCAAAGAAGGGAACCAATACCTAAAACCAAAGCACTTAAAGAAAAATTGAAATGTTGCTTGCTTGCCAACTTCAATAGCACTAAATTTTGGTGATGGGATATTCATTCTAGTAATGGGCACATGCAGGTATAAGCTGAGGGTCCCATGGACAGGTGGTGATTCCAGCTTCTTCCAGCTCTTTCTTACCTTCTCTTACTATGTTACCCTTCTCAAAAGGTGAGGTAGAAATATATTTTGAGAATTGAATACTTGCTTTTGAATGAATTTTCTCAAGAGGGTTACAAAATCATAGCAGTCTTCCTAAGGCACAGGTCTATACAATAGTCAATTCCATGAGAGCATATTGAAACTATAGCAAATTATTATTTTCTTGGATTAAAAAATTTATTAAATCCTGTTACCCTGTTCACAAGAACATATGCTGACTGTTTAGCTCGGCCTTGCCTTTCAAGTCCATATTAATAGTATTTTATGTAGTTTAGACAATTGGCAGAGTTAACTTTGAATTTACATGATGTAATACCTGCAGTTAATAATGGTAATCAAAGTTCTTTCATCCCCAGCTTTGACTGTGAGGTTCATTTGCAGACAAATATGTATATTTTCCTAGTTTACTTAGACGTTATAGCTATTAACAAGCAGGTGGGTATAGTGTATACCCTCACTCCATTAACAGCTTTCTCCTGGCACTGTGTGATGTGCCCATATTTTATTCCACCTGCCAAAGTAAATTGCAGGAATCGAGAGACTGGTGACAAAAATGATTAGTGACTGGAAATACTTCAGCATGGGGAAATTGAAAAGTTTGGCACTGCTTCTTACAAAGAAAGTAAATGAAAGTATAGAAAGTAATAAATGGAAAGGCAGATTGCTGTTTCTTATGAAGAAATGCCTTTCTCTCACCAGATTAGCCCAAAACACTGTTTTGTCAGACTCTATGGAGGTGATTACAACCAATGTTTCTGTGAATAAGAGTATTGAATTCTATAGATTTCCAGGATAATTTCCATAGAAACTGCTTGGTTTTATCGCTTTTTACTTCTATACTGTTTCGTTGTAAGGCACCTGTATAGCTAACGAGCATAATAAAAATGGCTTGCATGTACAACCTTATGCTCTTGTACCTCCTGTACTGGATCAGAACTGTGATCAGCTGGACCTTCCAGAAAAATTTGAAACTATGAGATAATCAGGGAGAAGGGAATTTTTGCCTATGAATTTTGCAACCCTGACTTACCTTGTACAAAGGAAAGATTACTGGGGAGATATAAAATTCTGCTAATTACATGGAAAAACACAGTCTTTGCTTCCTGAACCTTGCTTTCCACATTATTCTCTGCTACTCTTTTCTTCAGCAACACTGGCCATTCTCCCCTGCCTGGCTAAGCTTTTTTTCCCCATGGTGGCTCTAGTACCTTGGCCACTGGTGGCTGATGAAAAGGAGGTTTAATCATGGCCATACCTGGGAGCTGTGTGACATTCCTGCAGGTTAGATGGCTCTGGTTTGCAAAACCCCATCCAAGAATAAACTTCTTTTTTTGTGTTGCACCAGCACAAAAAGGTGTAGGGGGGAGGGAACAAGGGAACTTCCAGCATCTATAATTTCAGATGGAATATGATCGAGTATAATAGTTACACTCAATTAATAAACCAGACAAATGTCCAAGTCTTCTATCCTGAATCTTCTGCTGAAATTTTCAGTAGGAATTAATTTAAGCATGTTATTAAATATGTTAAAGATTTATTCAATACAGTGTGATCAGATCTTCCTGTAACACATTTTTGCTGTCCTCTTAAACCTAACTTATCTGTCCCCAGAGAGCTGAAAGCTCCTGCTAGGTTACTCTCTTCTCTACTTACGATCTGGTAACTAAGCTTAGCCTAAAATTTACCTGGTGCCTGAATGGGTCAACACTGGGATACCTGTGTAGCTTCTAGAAGGGCTCACCTTAAGAGAATGTTGGAGAAGCACAGAGGCTGGACACAGGCTGCCAGGAGATCAAGAAACCCTGGCTAGTGTTCAGTTGCCCCTGTTGGCTCTCTTTAGAATCAACCATCATGTGAGCCAGTGCCTCAGCAGCACGAATGACTGGAATTCACCCCCAAATTAGCAAAATGATAAAGACATACACCTTATTTTTCTTTTTTTTTTTTTTTTAGCCTGTAAATGAAACATTTCTTTTCATACAGAAAAAAAAAAAAAGAGGAGGCTACCATGTCTATTATAAGATGAAAAACATTTACTAACTAGTTTGGACACAAAAACTTAGAACCTAGTGTAAAGTTGCAGTTCTGTCTTTTCTGATGAGCTACTAATGACCGCTTCTTCCCTTTGTTGTTTTTTTCTCTTGGAATCTCCTGCCTTTGCTGCATTTTCCTCTTCTGCTTTTCATTTTTTACTCCCTCCTCCCTTCTTCCTATGAATCATGTTCTTTTGCCTGATTAGTATCAGTCTTTTCTGTCTCTGAGCCATTGCTTTTATAATTATTTTACAGGTGTAAAGTCTACAGCTGCTTTTCAGTCCTTCCTTTCCCTTTTTAACACGACGTTTTCCAGTTGTACTAAGCACAGCCATGCTCATCTTCAACCTCAGACCTGAGACATGTCTAAGGAAAGTAAAAACTTCTAAAAGAAACAAACTTTTAAATGACAAATCCAAACAAATTTGCATTAGTAGCAAACAGCCTGTGCCCCAGAATAAGAAAACAACAAACTAAGGAAGGAAAAATTAATAACACACAAGTTAAGCAAACAGAACAAAAAAGGAGAAAATACCTGGAAATAATGATCAGGTTTTGAACAGCTTTGATCCCTCTGTCTCCATCTGCAGCTTGCAACATAAACAGTCTTCATGTTTAAAAACATGATATATCAAAGGCAAGCTCTCACCTAGATGTATTGACTTGTTTTGCCAATGGTCTAAAATGCCAAGATGTTTTCTCTTTCACATATGTCACAACATCTGTGGACCTCATATGTTTTGGTTTTTTTCATTTCTTTTAAATTTTGTGAAGTAAGATGATTTCTTTAAAAAAGTTTTACCTTGGGAGTAAGGCAGCTGCTTGAGACTTTTTAATGTTTGTTTTGGAATTTATTGGACTGTATTTAAAAAACTTGGTTTTAATCATAGATATTCCAAGAAAATCCATTAATTGTTTTGAAACCTTTCATATTATTGAATATTGTATTATTAACAACAAATTCATGCCTTACAGTGTAAATATATATGAGGAAAAAAAAGTCTATCAAATCATTTTGTGAAAGTAAACTGAAATGAAAGAGCCTGACACCAGGAATCTCAAATCTACTATAAGAACATAAATTATATTTATGAATTTATAGCATACATTTAAACATAAATCTTATCTAAGGAGCCATTTATTTTAGGCACTTAACAGTCCAGGATGTTAATAAGAATGAACGTATCTACATGTTAAAGCTACCTGCGTTATACTGCCTCATAAGCCTAAAATTTATTTTTGGCTGCCTTACTGAGCAGAGGAACATCTCACAATACCCCAAATCCTGATCCCCTGGTGAAAACATAGACTAAATAGACAGAGTTATGAAGTTTGGGTTGAGCCTGAAAGTTTTTTTGCTCTGGAATTTTAGATCTGCTTGTCATTGAGACTGTGGGTAAAGCAGCCCTAAGCAGGAGAGCTCTCCTCATAGCCTGCAGAGCAGCAGGATAACCACACCTACACTTTTGATTGGCAGAAGAATTCTAAGTTAGTTTAATGTCTAAAAGAGGAATTTAATTTATTAATAACATGATGCTTTTTAAAAATTCATTTACTCATACAATCAGCGTGAAGCCAGTAAGTCTAGTTTAAAACAAAGACCAGTACCCCATTGTCTCAGGCATTAAGTTTAAGATATAACAACTGCTGTCAGGAGTTTGCAGTCTAAATAAACAGAACAGAAAAAGGGAGGCTGAAAGGACTCGAGTATCCTGAGTTTTATTGATGGGAGGTGTACAGAGATTAAAGTATTTGCCTAAGGACATATTAGGAGAGGATGATGATTAGTTTAATGAATGCTTTTACTGTAAGATAAGATCCCGTGTACCTCCGTCTCTTCATGCTTCAGTCTGCTTTGATCAGCGAATATCAATGTCACTTTCTAAGATATTTGAAAAGAGCTCATACAGGAGACTGCCTGAAAATACCAGACAGGTCTGAGGGAGGAATATGAAAGTCTTAGCTTGGAGTGTGTCATGGTTCAAAGGTCACTCTGATAAGAATAACTTCTGCAGTTTTGTTCTTTCAACAAGAGTAATAAATATGCCAGTCATTAGTGTGAAGCCTAGAAGGAAGCCTAGATTTAACACTAATGTATTTTGTCTCCTAGTCCATGTAAACATTAATGCATTCCTAACGGATACACAATTTTGTGTTCAGGGAGAAATGAGAAACAGGCCCGACGTATTTCTGTCATGTTGTTTGGTAGGCCTACGGGTTCACGGCAGGGAAAACAAGCCAGACCTGCGGCAAGCAGTGGTAAATCGGAGCTCATACACTTACCTTCTCTCTGGGAATCCATGCCTTCCTCTGACTGTCACCACAGCTGTCCCATACTGCCTCTGAAGTGTGACGTCTCTTTCTTTTAAAGGTTTTACTAAAGCTGCTCTTCTTTTCTTCCCATCTCCTCTCCTCCATTTCCTCAACACCTGAAGAGCGGTTGTGGTGCATAATGCTATAATAAGCCTTAATAGAGGTGATTTGTGAAGGGAAGAAACAAATGGGCCTAATTTTCAAGTAACCAATTGCTCACACATGGCAAGTGCTCAGGGACTGAGATGCTGAACGCATGCAGCTGTGATCTGTTGCTGAGTGAGAACTGCACAAATGTCATTTGCAAATGTATGGCATCCTCTGACTGTCAGCTGCAGATGACTTCTGCCTTTACAAATTTCCATCCATAATTTCTTAATCTCATGACTTGACAGGATTACAATGGCCAGATATTTCAGGTGCTCTGAGACAGTAAGTTGTGATTGGAAGAATGCTAGACTGGTGGAAGAGGCAGATGCAAACAGTCATATTGTATCCAGGAGCCTAGTTGAGTCATGAGCCTCCTGTACTATCAGGCAGTGTGTAGTATGCACCTTCACAAAGGCGATGACTTTTCCTTGAAATATGGTATTTCATGACAGAAAAAGAGAAAAAAACAAACCAGAGTATTCATCAGCGACCACAAGAATTTTGTTGTAATCAATTCAGAATGTGCTGCCATGCACTTCTGAACAGGAAAAGATGGAAAAATCAGAATTCATTAAGTGTTCCTTTTCCACCTGTGTGAATGAGTAGTGGCTGAATAAGCTTGTTAAAAGATCTTCACCTTCATTGCACGTTTCACAAGAAGATATATCTGCTGGAAGAAATCATTGCAAGTACCTGCTTTGTCTCAGTTCGTGGGAGGCAAGATTGCACCAAAGAGACTTTGTGTGTCCAGAGGATCTCAAGACACCAAGAAATTTGGGGGTTAGATTAATCTGAGCTATTTTGGGGTTAGAATCAGCTATTTCTACATGGATAGTTCTACAAACCTGAAATTTTTTTTCCAGCCCACTACAGAGGTTATCTGAAGGGGTTACGTCTCTCACCTGGAAATTTTCAGCTCTTAGTCAGTCATGTGAATATCCTCTGGTTTCAAACACAGGGACAAAGGATTTTCAGGAAGCGATCCAAACCTTAAATTTCAGTTCTGTGTTAGGAGCAAAAGCGTAACAGAGAGCTATAGAAGGAGAAACATCTCAGAGAGGCTTACTAGACCTGTAACAGCCCCATGCAGTTCAGCTCCACCAGCTTGTGATGTTGTCTTATTAGTCAGTGGCAAATGATGGTGTTTGTATGCTGGGCCTACTGTCAAGCTGTCAGCAAGCCGACATCTTAACTTCATGAAGAAAATAAATATAAAAGTAAAAATCTCATTCTCACAAGTTCTTTTAGGTTTTACAGACTCAAAGGATACAGAACTGATGGAAGCTAAAATGAAGAAAATATATAAAAAAATCTCAGTGTTCAATCAAACTAATATAGACCTGTAAAAAAACAAGTGGAAAACATTATTTTAAATAAGAGGTTTGAGGAAGGTCATCAGTGACTTTACCTGCATAGGAAAAATCTAAAGTCAATAGCACAGATGTAAGCAGTTTTGTGCAATATGCAAAAAGCATTTTTTGACTAAGAATCTTGTTGAGAAAGCAGAGCAGAGGCTGAGCTGCATTTGGACATAATTCAACAATGTGTTGAATTTGATAGGTAAAAATGACAACTGGGTTAATAAGTCTAGCAGTCAATGAGGTAAGGCTGTGAAAGAGAACGGATATTTTAAGGAACTAGAGGTATAACTTAGGACATAGGAGATCCATTTCTGACTCTTTAGCAAATTTCTTTGGATAAGGGCCACATTTCCTCAGGACATGGTCTCCTCTCTGTCTTGAGTTTTTGTACTAATCTCTTCACCACAAAACAATCTCTTGCAATGCATGTACCTAAAGAGGCCATAAACCTCCTTTTCTTTACCCTGCTGTTTTTATTTATCACAAAAGACGAGTAATAATAATAAACATTGTGTTATACTTTGCTTTTGAGGGAAGTCCCAGGAAGCGTCATTGTTTGGTCTGTGAAAATAAGCTTTTAACAGCCAAGGCAGAGTAAAAAATAATTACCTCCTGTTGCCTTTTATGTCTTTTCATGTAGTTTTAGACTAATGACTTTCTGACTTTTTCTTCTGAATTTTAGCAGGTGAATCAGTTTGTTGTCTGTCATAGTGAATGAACTATTACTTAAATAATTTTACTGCTTTGAACAGAGCAGACCGAAACAGAGCAAACTGGTATTTAAAAAAAAAAAAAATCTGAATATTCTTTATGTTTAACCAAAAGAGCTTAAAATCTGAGATAAATCTTTTCAGTTGTAAAGGAATTAATTTTTTCTACTACTATTTTTTACACTCTTCTGCCAATATATTTTGAAAATAAGGTTTCATATACATAAAGGAACCATCACTTGGTTACAGAACTGTACAAAATCAAAATAATTGAACAAAATATTTGCTGTAAGTATTTTAACATTCTTTGGAGAAAAAACAGAAGTGGAAATCAGGAATTTTAGCCAAAACTAACAGATGGATGATCTGTTGCAGAAATTTCAGGGACTATTTCTAATACGTTGCTTATTCCCACCAGTTGCCCTTTGGGATCTCACCAGTTTTCCTTTGAGACAGTACCTGATGCTGGTTAGATCATGAAATATTTCCATGCTCAGGATTTTCTCATCTCACTAAAATGTTTGATTTTTCCAAAAATTTCCCATTCTGTTGTGAGCTGAAGCTGAGACCTTCTAAAGACCAAGCTCATGGACAGAGTAAAGTAGATATTTTGGCAATTTCAGAGTAGGAAGTCTGACCAGATACAGGTCTTTGCTCAGCAAGCATTCTCCACCTTCAGGATGGCATGTGCTGAAAAAAGTCTCATTTTTTCTATTTTAAAACTACAAAGAAAACACTCACAGGATAAGGGACATATCTTTCTCTTTTGTGGAAAAATTGTTTGTTGATAATACTCACCTAAGCATCTGTTTACTTTGATAAAAAGGAGATTCATAGTGGCATTTAAAATGCCTTTTAAAGGGATCAAGAAATGATACCAAGTTGGTTTTACTTGTTAAAATAGTACACAGTAGGGATTTTTTGAGAGCACATAAAACCTAAATCTTTACTCAATCAAAATACCGTGGTTTGGGATGTAAGGGGAAAAACGGCCGATAGCAATGGTACTAATTCCAATCCCATTTGCAACTGTTAAACCTATTTAAAATTCCCTGAATTTATCAGATTTATGCTAACTAGCAGAAGTGAGATGAGAACTAGCCCCAGCTGGTGCTTAATACCTCTTAGCATTAGGATTTTGATTCATAAGTACACTTGTGACTTCCATATTGTCATTTCTCTCCAATAGGGAAATTCTAAATTATCTGCTTGTGTTTCCTTACAAATAAATTACTCCTCTCCCTCACCTTACAGAAACATGGTGGGGGGGGTGGGGGGGAGGAACCAAAACCCACCACACTTGACAGAGTCACCGAATGGATCATGTCCAGACTGACTCCACAACCTTTACAGGCAACTTCTGCCAGTGCTCCTTATGGTCAAATAGAGCATCCTGTGTTTCAGTTTGTGCCTGTTACCTCTTGTTGTAGAATCACAGAACTGTTAGGATTGGAAGGGACCTTGAACGTCACCTAGTTCCAACTCCCCTGCCATGGGCAGGGACACCTTTCACTAGACCAGGTTCCTCAAAGACCCATCCAGCCTGACCTTGAACATTTCTAGGTATGGGGCGTCCACAACTTCTCTGGGAAATCTGTTGCAGCGTCTCATCACCCTCACAGTAAAGCATTTCTTCTTAATATCTGATCTAAATCTATACTCTTTTAGTTTAAAACCATTACCCTTCATCCTACCACTACACTCTTGATAAAAGAGTTGAGTCCCTCTACAGCTCTCCTGTAGGCCACTGTTAAGTACTGGGAAGCTACTATAGGGTCTCCCTGCAGCCTTTTCTTCTCCAGGCTGAGCAACCTCAGCTCTCCCAGTCTGTCTTCATAGAAAAGGTGCTTCAGCCCTCTGATCATCTTTGTGGCCCTCCTCTGGACTCATTCCAACAGGTCCTTATCCTTCTTATGTTGGGGCCCCAGAGCTGGACACAGTACTTGAGGGGGGTCTCATGAGAGTGGAACACAGGGTCAGAATCACTTCCCTTGACTGGTTGTTAGTATTATCTTACTGCTCTCATGACTTTTCCCTGTCATTGCATTATATCGACTCTCAATTTACATATTTTTGGGATGATTCAATGTTACAAAATACAGAGACACATGTGAGTGTCTACATCCAGATAGTCCTTCAGGAGGGAGAAGGAATGTGTAAGCACAGGTTCCTCATTAGTGGGAAGTATTCAGAAGTTATCTTACAATTAAATGCTCAGATTTCTTAAAAAAGTGCCTTCTCTGAGGGCTGCTACTCTTTTCATAGTCCTAATTAGCTTTTTATCCCCGTCCCCTCAACAGTGAGACTAGAAAAGTCTGCTCATTTTCCATCAACAGACTCTACTGTAAGTAGTAGATTCTGCTGTGAGCATACTACTTCTCAGGACTGAACTGACATCAGAGAGTATAAAGGCATATTAAGGGGAGGAGGAGCCAACAATAGAAATTTCTCTTGTACCTTTTTTGATAGTAAACATGATGCATCCTCTTCCATTCTGATGTCTTCCATTTGTACTGAACTTACCTGTTTTAAAAAACTCATGGCCAGAGTCTTATCTTAGCATAATATTAGCAGTGGTGCTGTTACTAAGAATTCTTGCAACTGGAAGAACTGAGAATCAAAACAAGCCTTCATATATCCTAAATATTTCTTCCTAAATGCGTCCCATCATTATAAAACAGTGACAGCTTTTAAAAACAAACTAATCACTTTAAATACAAATATTATGTGAAGTTGTGACATTAACTGTCTTTATAATAATCCTCAAAATAGGCATCCATTAGCAGAATCTGAAACTTTATCGCAGAAGTAGTGAATGATCAGTCTCTTTAATTTATAAATAAAAGAGAGCAATTCATTCTTAAATTCAATGGGCATCATTATGGAAGACATGGAAAAAAAGGCTTAAAATTAGTGAAATGTAAACCACCAGTTTTGCATAAATATGTAAATGACACATTAGTATTGTTAAAGGAAGACAGGAATAAATCTAACAAATTCAGAAGGGAGATGTGAAAGGATGGCATGTTACGATTTCTTGGTGTAATGATCATTAAGAAAGATGATTGTCTTTCACAGTTCAGAGAAAGGATACTGATTCAGATGCCAATTTAAATTATAAATCAAATCTCCATCCTAGAGTTCCAATGTAAAGTACTCAAAACACTCGTTGATTAACTACTTAGGACTTGCGAAGCAGAATTCTGGAAGAAGGAGACTTTAATCATATTAGAACTACATTGCTAAACAACAGTTTTGATTTACAACCCATTAACAAAAACTAAAACAGAAAGAAATGTTCAACCTCAGGCCATGTGGAGAAAAAGTAATCTCCACATGAAAACAAGTACTCCAGCTCAGGAGAAGTTCTGGCTCATTTTGTGGATGTTTGGTTTTTCTTTAGGAAGACATAAGACGAATACATTTCAAAGTCAAGAACACATTTTAAGAAAGGATAAATACTGAGTTTTTTTGTGTGGGAAGACTGAACCAAAAGCCAGTTACCACACATTAAGGTCCTACCAGAAAGGCCTGCAGTTTTCTACAAGTCCAGGGGTTCCTATTTTTACTTCCTGCAGTTACTTGCATGCTCCTTGCCCCCTTCATGTAGGCTTTCTATGGGACCACACTGACAGGGACAGGCAGAAGAGACAAGCAACTCTTAGATCTAGTGTCCTAGTAAGTTTCTAGTTTCTAGTGTCTCAAAAAAGCTGGAAAGAAGCATACCAACAACAGCCAGTGTCTTTTGGAAGCCTTATAGCAAGGGACAGTGTCTTTCATTTTAATATGATTTTTTTGCTCTATTGATAGTGAATGATTTAAGTTAAACTTTGCCTTTAAATGTACACAAAAACTCCACTTGAGATGATGCAATCGTATGACTCTTGAGGCAATACTTCAGGCAAGTGTCCTGCATCAGCATCAGAGATAGAAATAAAATTTTGGATTTTTTCCTTGTCTTTTGCCTGATATATAGCAGTTAGAGGTCCAGGGCCAAAACAGGGCTTCTCTGAACTTTCTGAAATGTTCCCCATAATATGGCCTGTTATCACAAATGGCAGATAAGAACAATTCCCATTTTTTCATTCAGGATTTTCTGATTTGTTCTGGGGAAGTGATCCACCTTAAAACAACCTCAGAACACCAAGAAGAGATCTAAGCTTTCATTAACAGAGCTAGAGGATTCTCAGATCACAGCAGCGATTGGTTAAATATCTTTGAGCAAGATAGCAATGTTATTCATGTTATTTGGCAAAATTAGCGTTGGGTTACTGTCTCTAGAGCAAACCACAGTTGTAAGAGAAAGTACATTGTTTGTTGAATATTGCTAGTCTGAAATCTATCAAAGTTTAAGATTAAGGCTAGAGTTCCAGGACAGTATTTCTGTCTTGTATAACATAGTGGTATTTTTTTTCCTAAGTGAATTGCGTGCTTTCTCTGATGTCCTAAGCAACAGATGTCTCATTAGCACCTGAGCTATGCCAGCTTCTGTGGAAGGCTGCAAACTGATTAAACACATGCTCCATTTTTATCTCTTTATGAGTCATTACTTAAAGGTTTTATCACCAGATTGCCACACTTAATTACATGTAGCCATAATTAAAAATGAATATCCACAGACCTGGCTTTTTTTTTTTGCTATAACTTCAATAAAACATTTTTCTGTTTGCTAATGAAATGCTATAGGAGAGAAATAAAAAGGGACAGAAGAATCCAACAAGAATTATCAAGTATATATAAAATATCTATATATCCCTGTGAACTTTTTAGAAAGGGCACTTTTTTTTCTAAACAAGGATGACATTGTGTGATAAAGATCTTCTACTCTAACTGGCTGCATGTGACAAGTAAAATAGCAGTAGCAGGGGGCTGTCTTGGGACCTGTCCTCTTTAACATCTTTATCAGTGATGTGGGGGAAGTAATGGAATGTTTGTTCATAAAGTTTTCAAATACCACCAGATTTGGGGCAGTCAATACATTCGAGGGTGGGAGTGCCATCCAGAGAGACTAGGATGGGTTGGATGAATGGGGTCACCAAGAACCTTATGAGTTTCAACAAGGACATGCATGAGTTGTGTACAAAGTCATGCACATGAGAAGGAGCAAATCCTTGCAGATATACAGGCTGGGAAGCAGCTTTCCTGAAAAGGCCCTTAGGGTCATGGTTCACAGTGACCTAATTGTGAGTCACCAGTGTGCCCTGGCAGCAAAGAAAGATCCTGGGCTGTATTAACAGGATCATAGCAGTTAGCAGTAGATCAAGAGAAGTGATTGTCCCCCTCTGCTCAGCACTCACCAGACTGCATGTAGATACTGTGTGCAGTTTATGCCCTCCCAAAACGAGACATACATGATCATAGAATTATAGAACGGTTTGGGTCGGAAGGGATCTTAAAGAACGTCTTGTTCCAACCCCACTGCCATGGGCAGGGACACCTTTCACTAGATCAGATCATGTTGGCCAGAGGTCCACAAACATGGCAACGGGCTGGAGCACTTGCCCTATGAGGAGGAGAAACCAGAGTCCATTCATCCAGAAGAGCGGGATCGAAGAGGACCTAGCAGCAGTCCCCCAGTACCTAGGATGAGGTTATTTGTGAAGGGGGGAATCCATGATGTTCATCATGGTGGGTGAAGGGAGGACAACAGAAACCAGGCATAAAGTGAAATGAAAGACCTTCAGACTTTATAAGGAAAATTTTTTTCACCATGCAGTAGTGCAGGTTGCCTAGGGAGTTTGTGCACTCTCCATCCTTGGAAGTTTTCAAGACCAGACTGAATAAAGCCCTGAAAAACCCTGATCTTATAGCTGACCCCGCTTGAAGCAAGAAGTTGGACTAGAGAACTTTTGAGCTTCCTTCAAAGCTGAATTTTACTGTGACCCTAATCTTTACCCATTTAGAAACACGCTAGGATCTGTACTGATGCAGGATTTTGCCCACAGGAAACTGTGGGACTAGACTTTTTGTTGCCTTAAAAATGTTATTCACAGAGGACTACAATTTTTTTTTTAAATACTGAGGTTAGACTCTGGGATATGACAAGTTACACAATTCAAATGACCTTACTTTGGTACATTATGGACACTTAAAGATTTATAAGTATATCCAAAAAAACTATTTCTTTAAAAGACTATGAAAAAGTGTAGGCAAATACAGACAGTTTCCAATTTTCAGAAGTTCCCCAGAAAGATAATATACCTAACCACCCCCCTATTTAATTGTTAAGGTAAGTGCATATTACTTCACTGGGATTATTTTACCAAGAACATTGGTATGGCAAGAGATGAGCTATTGTTTTTTGAATGCTTATAGGCTCAGAAGTCACAACCTGAGCTGAGTGTTCCACAGTTCATTAAGTGTGCCCTGCTGTCTTTTCTAGCTGATCTGACTCCTGAGTAGTTTCCAAATGTACTGATAACATAGCTTTTTTTTTTTTCTTCACAATTTTGTCTAGCCAATAATACCTCTTTTGGTAATATAATATGCCTATTGCATGTCATTTGTTGAGTGTGCTGTTATTCCTTACTCTTTATGTAGGTCGAGGTCTGAGAAACTTTTTCTCAGAGTTTCAGACCAGCTTCTGTTTTATAAAGCTGAATTAAGTTTATAGATAAAACAGCTTCTGCTTTTTCAAATTCTACTCATAGTCCGTGAAAGCTGTCATTCTAATCACAGCGCATTCCTTTTCCCATCTCCTCTTGTTATGCGGGTTAAAATAAGCTATCAGTCTTGGAATTGCGTATTAGCTTTGAATTGCCTCATTATAGCAACACCAAAATGGGATATTTAAAAAGAAAAAGATTAAAAAAAAAAAACAAAACAAAACCCTGAAAAACTTTCCATCGCTGTTCAGTAATGATTTAGACAGCCCTTTAATCTAAAGCCTCTAGACAGGCTCTAAACTACAGGAGAATTCTGCAATGGGTGGAATAATATTATAATGCATGATGGGATGTCACACACAAAAAAAGCTGGAGTTTGGGGGCAACTAGAAAGAAAGTTAAGATCGTATTAAATCTGGCCCAGTTGAAAGTAATGGGAATCTTGTCCCTGAGATTTCATCCATTGTGGGTTAATTTTTCTTACCTGTTGAGTGTAGTGTAGTGTCCTTGAGCTGATGTTCTGAGTGAAGAAATACATCCAGGTCCCCATGGTTTGGGAGGCTTCAGCAGAGGCGAGGTTGAAATTTGATGGTGGGTACAGTCCTGGATTAGGAGTGTTGGGTAAACTGGACTATGTCAGGAGAGGGGTGCAGGCTGCGGAGCAGGCTGACTCACTGGGTTCATGACCGCAGTAAAGCAAGGAAATATTTGCTGCTGCTGGTCTGTATTGTCAAGAAAGATGCCCACCTGTGTGTTTTTGAGTGTAGGAAACTTGCCCTGGTATGCACACGTTGTTGAAACCAATGTTAATAACCTCCATTAGTTTGCTTAAGAAAAAGAGCAAAATATTATTTTCATTACTTCACAAGAGATTTGAGACCTGAAATTGATTAATATATGTTAATTGCCTGGAAGATAACAAGGATTGTATATATGCTAAAAACAGAAATTATTTGCCAAAGTAATTGCAAAATTATATAATTAAAATATATTCTTGTGCAGTAGGTAAAGGAAGATATTGTTAAATGCAAAATGGTTTAATTTAATTTCATTTTAAAATTCTATCAAGAATAAAGAATAGGGTATTTTTTAATGTAATCATTTTCATGATATACTTTTCCTGCAGAAGGGTTTTTAGTTCACAAATACAGAAGGGCATCTTTGAACTGGTAGTGGTAATTAACGTGAGTGAATTAATATGGTGTTTGCTAGGGAAGTCTTAAATACATATCTTTGACATCTTTACAAGCTCTTTAAACTTTCCCTGGAAAACATCAGTGTTTCAGATGACATTGATACAGGTTGTTAAAGACAGTCTGAGTATAATTAAAGACACCTGCCAGCATTTCCTTGTTTAAGTGTTTGAAGTTGGGAGGGAAAGAGCTGATTTGAAACATCTGGGAAATGGAAGAGAAAACAGAAAGAAAGTGAAAAGAAAAAAAAGAGAGAAAGTGAAAAGCAAGCCACATGATAGAATCACCCTCTGTGGACAATGGCTGCTTGAATGGTAGTGTGTCTTCCCATGGTGCCTGGCACTTAGAGGCTTCCCCTGCTCCCCGTGGGGCACTCAGAAGGTGAGGGGAGATGTGTTTCCAGGCACTCCCCGTGGGGCACTCAGGTTTCAGAAGGTGAGGGGAGATGTGTTTCCAGGCCCTTTGCCTTTCTCAGTATACGAAGCACTTTTCTCCTCCAAACCACAGAATGAGCAGTGATATCTTCAAAAGGGGGGCTAAGAGCTCTTTTCCTGTTTTTATTACACTGGGACTTCTTAGCACAGTGCATTGATTTTATTTAACACTTTTATAGGCACAGATAGTGGCTTTATGCTGAAGCTCTTCGAGTTTCATAGCTCTGCCTCAGTGCCTAACTAACTTCTATTGGCACTACCACCACAGCAGTTATGCAAGGGAGATGAGGAGAGAATAAACTATATATTGAAACTAATGAATATGTGCTTTATAATAATTTAAAACATCTATAAACTGCAATACTTGACAGCACAGATGTCTAAGTGCTAGAAGATGTATTCCAGATAAAATTTCTGAGAGTGCTTTCTCACTCCTGTGGGCTAGCAGAGATTCTGAACGCTGCAGCTCAAAGGTTAGAGAGAAAGGTCCCACAACTTAGAAAATATACGGTCATCTTCTTGGATTAAATGTTGATATCTATTAGATATCAGAGAAAATGTGCATTTGGGATTATGCAGGACATTAGAAAAAGAACTTTAGGAGACCGGAAACAGTAAAGATTCTACTGGCATCTCTAGAACCAATCCAAGACCATCCAGAGAAATTTTTTTGAGGATGAGGTTATATAAATTAAATACAAATTGAAATTTCAGACACATGCAACCACGTCCTTAGTGGTTGCAGTCACAAACAAACTGCATATGATCATGAAAAAGTACTGTGTCATCACATGAATCTAAGGTGGCATATGTAGATTCAAAGAGACAAATTAACTTGGCAGAATATCCATTCCTTTCTAACCAGACTACTTCTACCTGAGGTAGATTGAGCAGAGTTGCAGCAAATCTGCTACAAAATTAGGTAAAACTATGCCACATTTCTGAGATTATGATGATGATTAATTGATTATGTGATCATTGAATATGGGGATAGATCTCCTATAAATCTTGATATATTGTTAAATATAGTATCCATTTATGGGAAATAATAAAGAAAAAATACCAAACAGGCAACAACAAGGAAAACATGGGTGAATGGAAGACAGAAAATAGAAAAGTATGTGTCTAAGAGATACTTCAAAGACCTTTTCCCTTTAGCACTATGAAACCTAAGCCAGTAAATCATCACTTTCCTATCAAAGTGAAGCATTTCTGCTTTTTGAAATCCATTCATGTGAACATATTTTACATATATTTTTCCAAATTGGTGCTTGTGTTGCAGACAAATCACCTGCTAATGGCTGAGAAAATCTAATGATCCCCTGTAGTTAAAACAATTCCTCTTCTGGTGACATCATCAGTACTAGCAGTTTCATAAATATGCTCAACACATAAAAAACTGTTTTCCATGATGGGATCAGTGATTCACAAACATGCAATAAATACAGATTACAATAATACAATAAATGCAGATTGCAAAATCCTTTTTAAAAAAGATGTGTTGCTTCTAATGTTGTGCCACTGTATTTTTGTATGTTTCATAAAATATTGGTGGCCTGGTTTTGGGGAAAAGGTTTTATTCTTTTCTCATATTTGCTTTTTGTCCCACAGTTTGCCTTTTGGAACGTTTTGAAACAGTCTCTCACAGAACAGTCAGGTATGCTGAAATGAAAGGAAGAAAAGATAGCCACACTCATCCAATCTTCCTGATGTAAATATTAAAAGTGTTGAGCTTGCCCCACTGGAGCACAAAGAACATCTGTAATGGTGAAATTTACAAAGCAGATAGTTCAAGTGTCAACTAAGGTGAGCTGTTATGGACTTGTACAAAGAGGAAATGGAAGTGCAAACTGTAAGTGTTAACCAGGAGCAGAGCCACGCTGAGACTGTATTCCCAGATTTAGGTATCATGACTCATTTTTTGCTCCTTCCTCTAGTGTTTTGAGGTTAATTTACTTTTTCGTGAAATTTCAGTGTTGTACAGAAGAAATAAAGATGCTATCATTCCCTCATCAGTCAGAGTGGCCTGGGGATTTTACTTCTGTAACTTGATATAATTTAGAATAATCAAAGTGAATGGATCGAGCTCTGCTCTGTGGTGGCACATCATACTATGCACTCGACCACACCATCTTTTTCCCAGATAATACTGGAATCAATGTGCTGGGGAAAAGTTCCTTTTCCTTAGTCAGTGTCATTTCTGTCATTAGGAGGCCGTTCCTTCATGGGAAGCCATCAAATGCAGCTTCCTAATGTTACTATTTTAGGTTATGAATTATGATGGATGAAGAAATAGATGACAAATGAACCCTCCGCTGAAGACAGGGTGAACTGCTGAAATTTACTGGTTTGCCTCGAGGCAGGGGGATACAGAAACAGCATAATGTACTGCTAGTTCATCAAGCAAATCTGGTTAAGATATGTAGTAAGAACTGAATGAGTGATGATTTTAACCTCCAGATTAAAAGTCTGTAAGTCCACAGCTGAAAATTGCAGACAAATGATTCAGCCACGCAGTGAAAGAAAGACCAGGTGCTGGTATGGAAGGGAAAACCCAGACTGATCTATTAACCTTTTGGTGTTAAAACAAGCTAAAAAAAGCTCAGCATAATCAATTCTGAGCATGATTGTGGGTAACCTTTTCTCTCTTGGTAGGCGTACCTGGTGTATGCCTACCAAGAGAGAAAATGCATATTCCCTTGCTAAACTCAAGGGAATAAATGCATCTGAACTGGCCTCTCTGCTAGCATGAGAATATGTGAAGCAGTCCCAAGAGAAGCCGATGACCGAGTAAACACAGTTAGAACACAGTGTGGTCTCAGTTGTTAAATAAGTTAAAGTTATTTGTTATGATTTACTCGCATGTGGTTAAGACTCACAGTCCATTTATAGGGGATAGTTAGCATGGGCAGCAACACCAGAAATTAGATATGAATCCTTTATGTGGCCAACAACCTGGGCCCAACTCCATATTTCCTCACCTTTGCAACCTAGTCACTGGACTTTTCCTACTCTACAGCTGACTATATAATCAATGACTTACCTAGCAAGATTTAAGAAGCAACTTAATGCAAGATAAAAAGGAATGGAAGTCATAACTAACAAAAAGGCTGAATCATATGTGAAACGTCTCTGAGTCAGAAAAGAAAGGTGTAAGACAGAAGTATAACATCCAATAACTCCTCATTGTGAAATCAAAAGGAAAAATTTACAGGAATATTTCCTGCTCTTTGTCTCTTCCAGTGGCTGGTTTCTTCAAGGGAAAAACAAATCTGCAGGTGCACTAGAGTATTGCATTTCTGTACAAAATTATTTTGTGGCTGTAGGAAAGCTTAAAGAAAGCTGCTCTGGCATTCATTGTTTGATTTGTTAGGAAACATCTATAGAGATTGCAAAAGGAAAAAACTGAATCATCAGGATAAGAATGGGAGAAGGAGCTCTAATTCTTTAAAGAAGTTAATACCAAGCATCTTAGTTTCCAAAGCTATTAAATGGAAATAATAACACTGTAAGATCTGCTGATGAGAAGAACATGTTACGCTAATGATAAGGATATCAGTAGTGCAATTTCTGGATGTGTGGTAGTGGCAGTAATGGATTCAAACAGTTAAATGTATGCATTTTCACATACTATGGTAATGTGTACTTCACATAACATTATAGATTGACAAATGCACTAGTAATTGTTCTAGAAGTGGTTTCATTTAATCAGTTGTTCATAAACTATTCTGGGTGATTGACGATTCACAATCAAACACTTTTGTTCAATCTGTATATTAAAAAAAGAATCATAAAGATGTTTGACATATTGATTCAAATAACAAGCACATTCAAGAATGTTTTGATGTGCCTCTGGCTATTTGGCAACAGAGTACAGTATTAAACAGATTAAATGAATTATTCAATGAGAATTTTTGTTCAACTCTACAGCAAATTTATCGGAAAAGTTACAACTGTATAAACTTGAGGCACAAATGATATTGAAATATGTAGGAAAAATGCTGAGAATGCATTATTTGTTTATGAGACAAAAAGGAACAATACACTTTCACTAGTCTGCAAAATAAACCCAAAATCAAGATACATGCTTATGTACCCAAGTGTAGCACACAAGGGCAAAACCTGTGTGAGTGAAGACTTCTACTCTCACCGCAATTAACACTGAAACAGTAACAAATCTCTTATCAATCAGTAGCAATGTCGCCAATTTACTGCTACTCTTTGGTCAATCAAGCTTTTTTGATTGGAAGGAAAGAAGGGGGAATGATTTTGTAATATAGATTTCTGCTTTTCATTAACTTTTTTTTTTGTCCTTACTTAACTTCAGTGAAGCATAAAAAAAAAAAAAAACTAAAAAAGAAACAAACAAAAAAAAAAAAACAAAAAAAGAAACAAGATAATAAAAATATTAGAACATCTAAAATGACTGTTTTGAAATAGAAGTGCTTTGGAACTGATATGAACAGGAACAAGACATAACTGGGTTTTGAGTTTTATAAAAGTTGTCAAATGCCATTATTATATCAGAAGTCTCATAAAAAATTGATGCCTTTTCTTAAAAATCACAGTGTTCTGTGTACTGTGATTGTGTGAGGATCCTAGCTTTTCTTGTCTTGACATTGTATTTACAAGATACAAATCTTAATACATAAACACATTCTACAGCAGATGACTAAGCATTCCAAACAAAAAAGAAACAAGTATATCTATATTTTTTAAGATGTATTGTGAAATTTTTATAAACTGATTGTTTATCTAAAAAACTGTGAAATAGCATCATCAATTTCAGTTCTTTCTGAAAATTAACTATTTGTCTTTAATAAACATTAAGACTTTGAATTCCATTAGCAACACTACAGTGTGTGGTAAAATGCAATGGAATAAATGAAAATGTCTTCTTAAATTGAGTATCTAAAAATGGTAGGCTCTTTATTCTCCTGTTATGAAGTGTCATTTATCCATGAAAAATCATACATCTTTACATAAAACCACCGGACTTAATTTGACTTGAAACAAGAGTTCTTTGGTACAATGAAGACAACCCCAAGGAAGCAGGTGCAGTAAAATAAAGTCCTGCTCAGAGGAATCTTTTAAATCTCTGCATTTTCATGGCTACAGAAGGAGGATTTCATACCTTCTGGGGACTTAAATTTTGATACAGATGGTCGTCCTATAGTGTGCAGCAATTCACATCAATGCCTTGATTTTCACCTCTTTTTCTGCCCTGGGCATATCCAAAAATAGACTGTGATTTCCTCAAATGTAGTTATTATCTCAAAGAGTTGGACTTTTTTATTGCAAGAAGACATTAAAGTTCATGAACATTGCTCTGCTGGATTCCTGTCTGAACTGTGTGCTCTTCTGTTATTAACTAAGCCATGTCATTACAGCACCTGTTCCTTGATTTGAATGGGCACACATGCTTTTGGTGATGAGTATACATAGAAGAAGTAACTTAGATATACGTTCTCTGAATTTGAATGCACTAAAACTCCACCTTTTGAATATGCAAAAGGACAGATATATAGATTTGTGGATTTCACATGAAAAAAAAAACCACAGCCCAAACCCCAAAACAAACAGCCCTAAATCCTCTTAGTTTGCTTTGTTTTGTTTCTGGTTTTGTACCCATATGTCTGGGTGTGGTATTCTTTTAGTATTCTTACTAAAGAAGCAGACATAAAGCAGACCCAGAATGTGACAGCACTTGACATATGATTCATCAAGAATAAACAGTGGCAGATGGAAGCTTGCAGATAAACTTGCATTGCCTAAAATAAGCTGCCTGGACTCTCATATCTCCACAGGAAGGTTACAGGGAGGTCAGAATCATAGAATCGTTGCAGTTGGAAGAGACCTTTAAGATCATCAAGTCCAACCGTTAACCTAACACTGCCAAGACCACACTAAACCATGTTCCTCAGCACACGTCTTTTAAATATTTCCAGGGATGGTGCCTCAACGACTTACCTGGGCAGCCTGTTCCAATATTTGTCAGTGCTTTTGGTGAAGAAATTTTTCCTAATATCCAATCTAAACCTCCCTTGATGCAACTTGGGACCATTTCCTCTCTTCTTATCACCTGTTACTTGAGAGCAGAGAGAGACACCCACCTCTGTACAACCTCCTTTCACGTAGTTTTAGAGAGCAATAAGGTCTTCCCTCAGCCTTCTTTTTCTCCAGGCTGAAAAACCCCAGCTCCCTCAGCCATTCCTCATAAGACTTGTGCTCCAGACCCCTCACCGGATTCATTGACCTTCTCTGAACATGCTCCAGCACCTCAATGTCTTGTAGTCAGGTGCCAAAAGATGAGTATTCATGATGAGTCCAAAAGTTGAATGTATCCTTGAGATATCCTTGAGACCGAGAGTCTGCTTTGGCCGGGTCTAACAACTGATGTTTTCTGTAGGAGTGTGTTGTGAATCTCACATACCTTTGACATATTTATAATATTCCAAATCCTGAAATCATGGGGTTTTTACAATATTAGTTATTTAAAATATTACTTAAGTGAACCAAATATACCTAAGAGAAAAGGAAAATAACATCTTTTAATCTCAATAAATTTCAGGCCGCTCTTAACTTTTTCAGGCCTGACATGTTTTTTGAATACTTGATGTCAGCAGTGCTGGGAAGGGGAATAGAGGACTAACATTGTTCTTGTAACAGGATTCCTTCCCTTGTGAGGCTATTATCCTGATCCTGCGGTTCTGCAGATCAAAAGAAAACACTCCTTAGCATTGTGGTATTGCCTTAAGCAAGCCATGGGGAAGGTTCTTGCTATGGTCCCTCCCTTCATCCCTTTGCATTCGTCTGATGCTACAGCACATAGCGGGTGAGCTCAGAAACACCCTCCAGTGGAGCTGCTTGTGTCTAGGAGCAGTTATGCATGATGAACCCTTGCCTCTCTCTCTAAAGGCCTGTTTTAGAGTCCTTTCTAGCCAACAGGAATACCATTCTGGATCAGGTCCAACATCCAGATTCTGCAGTTCCCACTCATGCTAATGCCATAAGTGGAATGACGCACCTGAGTCACTCTGTGGAGTAAAAGTAGCAGAGTCAGGACCCCAGACAGTGAAGTTTAAACCATGCAAAAAACCTGCCCTCATGAACCAATGTATGGAAACTTCCAAATAGCCAAAGCAGATGTTACAGCTTGTCTTTGGATTCATTTATTACCCTGCATTTTTGTAGCACAATTTGGATTTACCATTTTCTTTTTAATGTCATCTAGCAGTGATTATGTTTAGTCAGTAAATTTAAGCACAATCTACACATGTTTATGACAAGTTGAGATCCAATCTTATAAGGTATAAAAAATTCATTAAATTTAAATATTCATTGTTAGAAGAAGCTGGATTTCTATTTGTGATAACAGAAATCAGTACGAGCAGCCAGACAAAATATATTAGGAAGGTAATTCAAAACAAAAAGAAAAACAATGCACAGTCTTTACATGTGTCTGATTTACTAAAAAATGCATAAGGACAAGGATATAAATCTGGCTTTGAGCGGAAATCAGAGATACCCAATTAGAAACACCTCCCTTTTAGGCACAAAGGTCACTGGCTTGTAAATGAATCCTTGGTGTTTCCTCAAGGATCAAGCATCTGTCAATTGTTATCTCTGCAGTGCCCCCTGAAAGACTGCAGCTATGGTCCGGGGCAGCTGCAGATGCTCCTGCAGCATCCCATATTCCTGGTTCCCCACTGCTGGAGCACACCATAGCTCCCTCCTTTCCACACACTTGGTTTCCTTGAAATCAGAGCAAATGGGAGGATTTGGAACATCCATGTTTCTTCCCATTATGCAGTTGGGACACAGCTAAAAGGCACATCTGGGTACCAGAGCTACAGACGAAACACAGCCCACATTACTGACACAGCTGTAATTGTTGATCATATAGGAAGTAACATAAACATATTCTAGCATCTTAATGCAGCTGATTTAAGTGCCTGGAGACGAGGTTATAGAGGTATAATTTATCTCATAAAGGAAGACTGCAGCTCCAGAGGCTCAAGATATGAGAATGAGACATTAAGACTTTCACGATTTTCCTCTCAAATCTACGCTTATTGATAAAGAGAAACATCTTACTAACTGATGGTTGTGGGGTGACCTCATCCTAGACCCCAGCAGAAGCACAGGAACATCCTCTAGCCTTTGCCCAGTTCAGAACCCAAGGTAGTCTCAAAAGAGAGAGGTCAAGGACGGAGAGAGGCATGACAGATAATATGTGTTTCTAACAATGTCCCTCCAGGGCAGCGCTGCACTGTATTTGGAGGGCAATATGAGGAAACACATGTACAGCTACAACGTCTATATTTTGCAGATCAAAACCACAGGACTAGCTGTCTGGCATTTTTCAGCAGTGCTAGAATCACACTGTTTATTACAATTAACATTAAAATCTCCATATAGTTTCCTAATTTATTTGCCAAATAGATAAAGAATAATCTCTGTAATTTATTAATAACATTTTTACATGCTATTCTCGACTAAAAAGTCATTCTAATTTAAGCTGGTGTCTTCAACAATGATTGGTGTACTTTATTGATTGATCACTTACTAAAAAGAATCCATCTTTAGTGAATTTAAAACTCTTTTTAGACAAACTCAGAAAATCAATAACAAGACACAAAATGCCATGAGAGAAGAAGCTTCTGTCTGTCTTCTTAAAATATAGATGCTGGTTCCTGCCCATAGACCTTTGTTTACTGTTGACCTAATATTACAGTTGCTAAAAAGTAGATTGATGAAAAGGAGCCGATAAGAAAATTAAAGGTTTTGTAAAATCAGAATAAGTGGAAGAAACTTTATTGTTCTCTAACAATGCATAGCACATACTAGAGAAATGATTGCAAGGAGAGATGGTCTGACCCAGACAAGTGCCTTTAGCAACTTTACTCATCAGAGAAAGAGGCAGTTCAGCTCATGCTTGAAATCACCCCTACGTGTCATGACTCCAGTCTCTCCAGAATCATATATTAAACAAAGGTATCTCTAACAATGCATCTGGCATCTCCTAAAGATACCCCATCTTAGTATGGAAGAAACCCTGAATTTCTGCCTTCCCTCTGTCTTCCAAATATGGGAGTGTTGCATCCAACAGCTTGTAGAGGTCTTAGGAATGCAAATAGACAAAGCAAAACAAAACCAAGTCAAATTACTTTTCCCTGCCAACCTAAACCATTCTATAACTTTATGATTTTGTGGGTTGGTTTTTCTTGGTTTTGGTGTGGGTTTTTGTTTTGGTTTGTTTTTATTGTTTTGGGGTTTTTTTCTATTTTGTTTTTAATTCAATCTTTAAATGGATGTGAGGTTTACAGAAGTTTTGGTTTTTTGGTGGGTTTCTGGTTTATTTTCCAGGCAACAGGAGCATTGCTTTTTCCCTTGTTAAATGAAAGCATGCTGAACATCATCCATACTTGCAGAAACCCATGCTAAAGAGTAAAGTGACTGATGCAACCCAGCAAACCAACTCCTGAGTCTGCATATCAAACCCAAGGCTCTGCCACAGAGCCCCGCTTCTCCCAAGGTCACATATGGCAAAAGCAGAGATGATAACACTTAAGTTTTTGATGCATGCAAGTTATCATCACTAATATGACCAATACCTGCTTTCTAAGGCAGCTGCTTCATGAATAATCAATGAGGGAGCTGTGAATAAGCAGATGGATTGTAGCTGATGAGTTCCCTCTGGGCAGGCATAACACAGTTAGCAGTTATGTATAACAAGTATCATATAATACAAGAATCCCACACTACAGGCACATGACTGAAAGAAGTGGGTAACGCCAAGGGCAGCTCTGTATGGGTTAGCATATAAAGAAGAAGGGTGATTCAGAAATGTCAAACCCAGATGCAAGTTTATTTAAGTGTGTGTTTACGCATGTGTACTTTAAAGCACTTTAAAGAAATAATAAACCATGTATAGAAAAGGGAAGAAATTCCCCCCAGTAAAGGAACCGAGAACACATTGTATTAAGCACTAAATGTATAAGGGAACTGGCAATTACTCGTTTTCTGCAAGGATTACAGGGACTAAAGTGGCTGTTATATATTTGTTTGACATGTTTTTCAAATGAAAAGACCAAGTGAAGAAACAGTGATGACTCATTTCATTCATTTTTTCTTCCTCAGTAAATACATGTTTTCTGTGCCATCCATTTAAATAAATAGAAATATTTCTTTCACATACTTTCAAAGGCCATGTGAAGAGAATGGCCTTGTAGCTAAAGTGCTCAGACAGGACTCACACATCTGTTTTCATTTCTATAGTCTTCCTCTGTCACCTTTGACAGGTCACATCATGTGGGATCTCATTTTGGCCATCAAAAGCTAGGCTGAATGGTTGTTCCAACTCCTTCTGTTAGTTATTAGACACCAATAGGCACTTGTAGAGGGTGATTCACCCTATGGATTTTAAGACATTTAGATTATTATTTTAGGTAATGGCTTTTTCAGATCTCACCCTGGCTCTACATGCTCTCTGGATGTTTAGACTGGAGTAACATTGCATGTTTATTTGAAGGCCTGTAAAAGGGGAATAATAGATAGAAGATAATTTTAACAATAACAAAAATATTTGTTGTCATATTGTGTATCTAAATTGTTAACTTTCTATATATGAAGGTTACCTCTCAGGTTACATAGTATAATAAGGTCTGGTCTAGATTGAAACATTTGATTATTGCTGTCATATAAATAATGATTTCATCATTTTGGTCCCACGGTAGACAGGATGGCCCAAGCCATTTTAATTATAAAACTAATTAGTCTTTTATAAAAGTGATATGAACAACAAGAGAAATACATTAGCAGAGGGGCCCTTTGATTCCAGGATCTAGAAGTTCATTAGAATTGATTTACTCTTCACTTGTTCTGCTGAAGTAGATGGAGAATCTCAGATCAAGTCAAACTGGCTGCTGAAGAGCAGCCATGTCTTGAGAGAAAGACAGAAACGGTTTAAGGACGCATATTATTATATTATTAATTACTTAGGAATAAAAGGTTAAGACAAATTTACACAAATTAAACAGAAAGAAATAAATTCTATATAGGAAATAATTGCATAAGGTGGACTTTGGCCAAGATACTGCTTTAACACCAAGTTTTGAGGGAAAGCACCATATGATTTCTAGTGATTAGAACTGATTAAGAGGTGAAGTTTAGAAATGATGGGTGCATGGAGTACCTCTTGAGGGAATGGCATTACGGGATGTAGAGAGCTGATGAAGAGCTAGATTTTCTAGTTATAGGCAATTTCATTTTTCAAAAATGCTGTAAGAGAAAATAATGAACTACATCCACTAGTGAACAATATTTCCTGTGACATGATTTATTCATCATAGCTCTCTCAATACAGTGGTGACCTGATCCTATTTTATGAGATACAAAACACCTCCCAAGAGATAAGGTGTTCTGTAGTCATCATGCACTTTACAAGTAGTTTGGTATATTTTTCATCTTGTAATATCCAGACATCATGATTCTACTATATCAGAATTATGACATACTATGTCACAAATATGATCTCTTTGCACATCTTGGATGGGGTGGGGAGAGAAATTTTTGTAAAATGGTTTAGGCATAACAAGGACAAGAATAAAAATAATGAGAAAGAGAATAAGGATAGAAGTCCAGATTTATGTAAAAATCTATTTGCTTAAGAAAAATAATTCTTATACAAATAAAATCTGTTAATGTCATTATTTACCCCTAAACTTTGATTATGATTTTTGTTTTTGATTTCTGCATTATTATTGAAAATACATAATAATAAATGACTCAGCCTGACTACCGTATCTTTTTTATTGAAATCGGATACATAAAGTACTGTCGTTCTAGGGGGCTCAAAAATGTTAGCAGTGTAAGTGTTATATGGCTTAAATGTGCCTTAACAGTCAGCTCACCCAGTCTTGTCATCTAGCACTACTGCTGGCTTAAGAGCTCCAGCCCTCTCATGGCATAAGCACAAGGACAAGGAAGAGTGTCCATCCCTGAATGGAGGCCAAAGATGAAAGCTGCTTTCATCTTCCCCTCTGATTCCCCTCTTTCCCCATCTGTTTTTAGAGAGTCAGGCAAATACAGATTTTAGGAAAACTCTGTAGATTGAAAGCAGTGAGACAGTTACTGCATGTCATCTTAATTACTGAAAAAATTAGGGGGAAATGTAAATCCATTTTTTGTTGCCCAGATGAATGGGAAATTATCTGGGTCAGAAGCTATTGTGAGCATAGAGACCATAATCATCCTAAAACAAACAAAGAATTTCAGCAAGGAAATTACAGCGGAGCTTAATAAAAGGGAACAGTAAACAAGCAGAGAAGAATCACAAAACTAAAGTGTCCATAAATGGATCCTTTGAACAACTTAATAATTAATCTTACTTTTATCTTTAAACACAGAGTACTTTTATTTATTGGAGGAAACACTACCTGAGAGATAATGTGATGATAAGAATAATCCAAATGTTTCCAGCAGTTGGTTTAAATACTATCTGACATGTCCCTGCCTGCTAGAAATCGATACAAAGTGCTGCAGTCATTCTTTTCATTTTCAAGTTCGTGCCTTGCCCTCCCTCCCCCCTCCTCACCCCATTTTCTCATACATTTTGAATAGTTTATAAATACAAGAACAACTCTGAGGCTTCTGTGGAAAATATAATTGCTGGTAAACGGCCTCACTGTTTCTATCAGCAGAGCACATACCCAGACACACACGCGTATTTTTACATGCACACACAGCTTAGGCTTCAACAAACATCATCTTTGCACTTTTTGCTGTTTGCTTTTTAACATTTCTGTCAAAATGATCTCTGCACACAAAGCTGATTTATTATTACTAAATTGCTTTAACAAACGGAGAAAAGGCTTCTTGGGGCTGGCCTCAGAGACCTTCCCCAAACTGCATGTCTTAACAGCCTTTAATTAGCGGGCACATGCTTAAACTGGAATACAGTTACAAGTCAGCTACAATCCTGAGTGACAGTAATCAAAGGCTTTTTTTGTACCCGTCCTATATGCAGAATAAGCTGTTGTTCTCTGTATTGTATTAAAAGGCCATTTTTTGGTAGACTGAGTTAATTCTCTAAGTAAAAGTAAACTGTTAGTTCAATTGTCAGTGCTTTATTTTTAGCTTCTCCTTTCTGATAATCCGGGCTGTGACAGCTTGTGACTAATTTCATTAAGGGTTTACATACCATTTATATGGGTTCTACATAGCAAATTCAGTCCTTAAAATGTGAAATTCACTCCTTCAAGTATGATAGCCACAGCCCTGTTACAGTGAGAGACACTCTACAAGACATGGTGGGAATCCAACTTTTTCAGTATCTTAGGCAGGCAAACTACACAGCTAGTGATTCAGCTTTGAACATGAATTTAAAATACACCTTGATCTAAATTTCATTATCAGTTGTCATACATATTAAATATTCCAAAATAACAGCCTTCCTCTTGATGCATCTAAGGCACATTGCCGAGTCTTGCAAACCACTGATCACAAAAAAGGTGTCTTCCCCAGTCAGCACTTCCCTTTGCATTGATAAAGCTTCTTTTGGCATTGCAGGTTTGCCATGTTGAAGCTTAACATTTGGATTTAGGATCGTATTTACCCCTAAATATAGCTGATATGGTACAGAATGGTATATGAGACTGTCCTTTCCCACAATTGATCCCATTACTCTGGGAGCCTGGTAAAGGCCTGTGACAAACGGGAAAAGGGACTCCACTGAGGGGTTCAAATTAACAATTTATTTGGACTTCACTCACAGGTCCAATACACCACTATTGCGGGTTCCATGTGCACGATGGCGATTACACTATCACAATTTAAAAGCAATTCATGGAATACACTATTGCAACCTACAAGTGATCCCGAAAAGTAACATCAACTACAAGTGTGCTAGATATTAATACCTTAAAAGACAGCACCAAACACAATCTTAATAGCATGCCATATACCAGATTCAACTACAAGTGTGCTAGATATTAATACCTTAAAAGACAGCACCAAACACAATCTTAATAGCATGCCATATACCAGATGTATGTGTCTTAATCACTTACCCTCTCTCTCAGGTAAGGTCGCTCAATCCCTGGGAAGTTACAGCATCCTGGATAAGGCGGGGATGAATCTCCTACAGGCCAGCTGTATCGGTGGAAGATTCCCCATTTTTCTCCCCAAACTTTATGGTTTATATTTCCTGGTTTGATGGGGGTGCAGGATTAAGCCTGAGTGGATTACACTATCTGGGATGTTTACTTCTGGTGGCGTGATGGCTCCTAAATCTCGGTTGCCAATTTTGTGATGTCTAGCACTCAAAGTCATGGGAATAATGGTGGGATGGGACTCAAGGCATTTTGTTTGTTAAGTCTCCACTTGGCTTTGGTTGTGATGCAATCTTGAGACAACCCTGGGCTGAGCCGTTTTTGCAGTTATCTCCCAAGTTATCTCTGCATAGGCAAGGCAAGGCAGAGACACAGCTGAGTTGGATGACAACTCCCCGCATCTCACCTAGTGTGCTCTAAAATTGGTTTGGCTGGGTGCTCCCATGCAGGTACACTGTCACCATTGCAAACAGTGGGGACATCTGGGTTTGTGCCTCTGCTGTGAAAGGCCTTAGCACCTCTCCTCCCCAGAAGGTGGGGAAATCATGAGCTGTGGCCCTCGCAGTATCATAGTCTCCTCAGCCCAGCACCACTGCAAAGAAGTCATGCAGTCTCTGTGCCTTCCCACCTACAACAGCTGAGGCAAATTTAGCCCTAAATGCTGATGGGTGAGGGCGGGAATTAACCTTTTACACTCATAGGTTTTAAAATGTGAATATGTGGCTAAGCTGTAAAAAGCTACCTTCTATAGGATTTACAGAGCAGTGGCAAAGTAAACAGACTATCCATTACAGGCTGGACATTCCTGCGTCTGCAGCAGATGTGTTAATCCCACAGCTTTCAGGGAGTAATGCGTGACCATTACAGCATCCCTGCACAAGTTCTGCTGACCACCTGTCATTTCTTTGCACAGCTACTAATGGGAGTGACATTACAGTTTATGAGAAATCAAATTACAAGACAGCCAGGAAATTAATGCTTCAGCACTTCATTATAGGAGCAAAGGGTAACAACCTGTGCATTCTTTTAATTAGTTATTCACCTGGATTTATTTCATCTCTCAAACCAGTGTATGATGCTGATGATAACTTTACTCGCAGCTATCCATGGCACAGGAATGTCCTGCAGTCTCTGAAGAAAAAAATGCTGAACACCACTAAAAATGTTTAATGGCTGACTTTAAGAGGTAGAAATCCTCCAAAGGTTCAGATAGCAGAGGCTGTGTTGGATTTGCTAGATGTCCAACAGAAGAGCATATTCACTGCCTGAGCAGGAGAGGTCATTAGAATGCAATAAATGCCTTCACTGAAAGTTAAGGAGGGACAGATCAATGTAGCAAAGTTTACGTGGAGGAGACCAAGCGGCAGTCAAACACAGATGAGAAAGATGGCCTTTGATGGGCTAAGATGTTTGGTGCCTGTTGGAAGATGAGGCTTCCTGGCACTCAGGGCAGAAAGGCAAGGTGCAGGTCGTAGCCCATAATTAGTTATCCCCAGCTGGTTAGCCTGAGTGAGGAAGGTGGGGTTGAAGATGGTGTGATGGGATGGTTTGGTAAATTTAAAGTTGTATCTTAATAGTAATGAAATCTGAAGGTAATGGAAACACTGATGACTTGAATATTGAATACCTAATTTTGCCATGTTACCTGCCTTATAACAGAATGAAAATTACAGTAATGTCTGAACAGATACAAACAGAGAGAGTGTAGAAAGAAGTCGGTTGAGTTCCGTTTCCCAAGAAGAAAATATATTGCTGGCTAAGAATAACTTTTTCATCAAGAACTGGACATTTACTTTTGAATGCAAATTAAGACAGGTCACTGGGCTGCTTCATTTGAAATGAGAACAGTGTGTCATTTGCCTACTCTGTTTAAATATGTGAGGAGAGAGATACGAATTGGACATGACATTATAATACTATTTAGGGAAGATGACAGAATGTGCAAGGAAATAAGATTACATTAGGTTTCTGCAACCTCACTTTGCAGCTAATGAATTTCCTCATTACAACCATCAGGATGATTATGCTGATATCACATCATTTAGCCATGGTCAGCTTCTCTTAGTATGGACATGACCAGAAGTCGTGCAAGTGTCCATTTGTGGTATTTTAATTCCACCCTAAAAGTTCACATACATTTTTTATAGATATTAAGTTGTTCCTCACACATATTTTTGACTGGTCATAAGTAAAATTTTACAATTAGAATTTGCTGGTTTTATACCATCCCTATCTTCATCACCAGCATTGTAATGATTATTTCTTGCAACCAAATCAGCTGTCTCAAAAGAGCCATGATTAGGTGCCGAAAATGAGCTCCCTTCTGTGTGCCACGAGTATTCGAAAAGAAAATCAGTTATTTAAAGATAACTTTGAAAATTGCTCTCCAGGAGATGACATGTGATGTGTTGAAGAGAATATAAAAACCAAACCACAACAAAATATCTATTGCGTGATTCTGGAAGCCTTCCAAGGGAATTCATAGAGGGATTTTTGTTATAGTTGCTGCTGTCAGGTAAATATTTCATTTATTTTTACACAGAGTATCAGTTAGCAAATTGTCAAAAATATATGTATCAGCTGAATCTTTCACATTTACAAGAAGGCGGATAAGGGCTTCATAGAATCTTTTCATGTTGTATAAGGTTTTTATTTCACTTGAAAACATTTTGAATCCTGATGATCAAAAAATCCGTCTTCATATTTCTCCTTTTAGGTGTTTTTGGTTTGGGTTTGTGGCTTTTTTCGTAACGTGTACTGCTTTAGCAGTCCGTGGTCCTAGGCAGATTTCAGGCCCTGGTATCAGATCTAGTCAAATAATAAAAGCTTTTCAATAGCCTACAGTTTAAGGCCAGAATACTGTAAACAAATGGAACAGAAAGTCTTCTATCCCGATGAGCTTGACATTTAAGGATGTATCTCACATTGTGTGTTTTTCACTTGAATAACCCAGAACCACTGCAGCATGAGCATAAATGAGGAATACTTGGCCATATGTTAATTTTTAGCCTTTATGTAAAATCACATGTAAAGCACCCATCCATCTCTTCAAAGCTCTCCATGTTTTCTGCTTACGATATGAGGTGGAACCTTTCCAGTGGTAGGAGAAGTTCTTAGGAGACTCTGTGAGGCTCCAGCTGAGAAATGTGATCTCATCAACTGAAATGACATTTGTTCCTGTGCCACAGTGTTTAAATTAATAATAAAGACAGGCATGTTTAGGAGGACAAATGCAACAATATGCCTTTTCTACAGGGGACAGGAGACACACGAATAGAGTGGCCTGATACAACTCTATTGAAAGTAACTGGAAAGAACTCTCTGGTTTCTTCAGAACCTGTTGCCCGAAGTCATATTGAAAGTAGATCCAAAGAAAGACTTCAGATTTCCTGCTTTCTTCACAAGCCGCCTTATCTTGCATCTGTTTTTTTTATTTATAGTAGTCAGGAGCCCGTATTATATTGCCACTTACATGTGAGTTTCAGTTAATATAATAAAGAGGTCCAATATATGTCATTCAGTTGTGTCACCACATATAAACTTCATTTTTTTACCTTAGGATGGAGTAATTACTTCAGTCCATTCTCTAGACACCTTTTTATAAGTGTCACATATGCAGAAGGTTTCCATCTGATTTGTTTTAGGGAAATCTTAAAGATGCTTCTGAAACTGGCGCTATTATATGCAACTGTGTTTGCAGTAAGCAGACAAAGGCTATGTAGTTCTTTTGTTCTTTCCAAGCATTTTTTATCCTTTTCTGCTCTATGTTCTTTAATATTTTTTTTCCCATTTAGAGAGCTTTGGGAACATAGCCCCTTCCTTGCAGTGCTAATTAAGTTCACTCATTCATTGTAACAATAGTAGCAAACAAAGATGAAAAAGCTGAAAGAAATTGTCCCCTGGCATAGAATCTAAAATGTTGCTATGTTTAAAAATAACTGTTCTCCTCATCTCCCCCTGTTCTCTATTATTTTAAAAACTTGTCTACTTTCTAAAAGTAATGCAATTCTATCAATACTACGATCTAGACAGCATGTAGACCATTAACAGCATTGTGCAGTGTATGCTAATGTTAAATTCAAATTCACAAAACCTTTTCCTTGAGCTAATAATTAGATTAAAATTAGACCAGCAAAGCCCCTCTTTTTACCTATTAAAACATGAAATTTAATTTTTCTGCTTGTAATCCTGCAGTTCCAGGACATAGCTCTTATATACCTTTTGACAGTAAAATTAAAGACATGGAAAATTGCAGCAACTTTACTTCTTACTACTTGAAAGACTGCTATAATTCATGAAAAAAGCAGCTTTGTGATCCATTCATGGTGAGCTACATGGTTAATGGGTTATTTTTTCAGAGACTAAGGCTAGTTAGAATAAATACTACTCCCTGATCTCCATTTTACGTGCCAATGGAGACAGGAGAAGAAATTTATTCTGAAACAACCAAATTTTCTTTTCTTCCTATTTCCATATAAACTACTTGGTTTAATAATGGAAAATAAGCATGCTGGGGCAAAATCTTATCACTTACGAACTGTTACTCCCTTAGGATCATATCTTCTACCAAGGACAGTATTTTAAATAAGTTTGGGTGGGTTTTTTTTGTGTTGGCTTATAAAACAATAACTTTGAGATCACTCAGCAGATGACAGGTACCATACAAGTCTACCTCATCACTCTCCAGATTATTCTGTAACATCTCTGAAGGCACTGATTCAGTAATTTAAGCTTAGATTTGTCTTTCACCAATTCTGTTAATACAGAAGAATCCTTAGTTCATTTTCTTTCCTCCAGACACTTTTGTAAATCTTGTAGCACATATGGAGCTACTCAATTTTTTTTACTCCTTTGCTCACCTACCATTCTTCTAGGGGCTGTGTTCTAGATGATGCCAAAGATGGGTTTGATTTTCCATGGGGATTCCTTGCAGGTTTCCCTGGGCAACTGTGTGCCATGAAGAAGTCTGTCTGGTTAAGTGTTTCTTTCTAATTAAAGAACTTTCTATTTTACTGGTACCTGCACTGTTCAGTGACTGTTGCAGTCAGTGAAGAAAAGCTAGCTTGCGTGGAATCTGAGTGGGTAGCATTGATGAATCCTGCAGGTATGTAAACTATTTCAAGGGATCTAGAATTGGTTTTCTTGGAATGACAGTCTCTCCAAATGACTGAATTCAATTAAGCTCTGCAATCTGAATATTACCTGAATACTGAATAAATAAGCAAAGTCTTTTCAACTGTCTACTGGAGAGTTGAAGAGTAAAAAATATTTTCTAAACCTAAGTATTTTGCCTGAGCATTCTGTATATTTCAAATTTAAAAATTTGGATGTTTTTGTTTTTACAAGGTAAAAAAAAAACGTAGCTATATTGTTTTCCTCAAGACTTTGACTTACACCAGATATCTTGGAGATGGTGAGAGCCTATGGTGTATCTCCAACTGAAAACATACTAGGGAAGGGTTAAGAGAAATAATATATAAAGGCATGTAAAAAAAATAATATAATAATTACAGAACTGTGGAATTTGACTAGGACAATATGGAATTGAAATGCTTATTCAGTCTAGAAATCTAGATGTGGGCTTTGTGTATCTTCCAAAAGACAATGTCACTCATTCAACAGACCAACCTGTGTTTGACAGATGATCAAAAGATTGCAGCCTTATGAGTTATCAACAACAATCTGGTGTGCTTTTTCCCCACTCTTTTTCATATCCTGGCCAACTGCTGTACACACCTAGCCCTGTCCTGTTTAAGTTACAAGATATAATTCACAGGGCTGGTAAACATCTGGTGTGGCAAAACTTTCTCCTTTGCTTAGATTTATCTCTGAAGTCTTTCCAAATACTTTTTTATTGTTTTCTATAGCATTTTATTCTTCTTTTATGTGGCAGATTATTTTTAGGTTTCCTAAATTTCTAAAAGCCAAAGTATAAACTCCAATTGAACTGTTTAAAAATAGTAACGAACAAAAGGGACGCAAAAAATCAGATAATCTAACAGCCTGAAAATCAGCCCTCCATGAAGCTGTCTGTGTGCAGCAACAATAACACTGATCTGACTCAGTGAACCTGAGTGAATGAACACACAATGCAGTTTGAGACCTGTAAAATACTCTCTGTAGAATAAAAATATATAACTGTTTTGGTTTCCAAAAGCCCTCTTTCCAAAGAGTTACAGTACAATTCCACTCAGCTGTAGACTATAATTCATTTACTCCACTTAGTAATTTGCATTATAAAGATGGCTCAAGGCAGCTCACATCAGAATTATCCCTGTGGAGTTATGTTTGAGATACACCTTAGGTAGAAATTTAGAACTGACAGTGCAAGGCCACCTTTCAATCAGTGAGAATGGATATCCAGGATAAGCAATGCTAGACTCATTTGCTATTGATGTCTGAATAAAAGCAGGTCAGGGTCACAAAACATGTCCAGCTAGACAATGTCCATTAGCTGTACGTTCTGTTACTTAGAGGGAACCTTCAGAGGCTTCACACAGAAACAAAGAAGCAGAAGATGAAGCATGCTTGCTAGTATCAGAATTTGTAGCAAAAGAAAGAAAGAAAGGAAAAAAAGAAAAGGCTCCAGTCCCATAAGAAGCTCAGTATACATAGATTTCTGCATTTATGCAAACATCTACTTAAGTGAGTGAGTTAGTCTGGGGAGCCTTCCTCCCAGGATCAGGGCCAGAGTGAGCTGCTGGTGAGAACAGGTGGTATACATACAAGGATGCAGAAGGGAAAAAAAATGGAGAATCAATTATGCTAATTTATCATACGGAAAATACTGGCAAATCTTTTGACTGCAATTAATACTATGAGTGTGTCAGCAACAGCGTCTTTACAGTTGCATCCAGGCTTGTTATTTAAAAAGGAGAACAAAATCTTTGAGTTATGTCTGCTGACAGCATTGGAGAATTTATGAGCACGAGTCAGATGTGGGAGCAGGGGAGAATGTTACATATGCAGTGCAGGGAAGGATGCTCCTGAGGCTAGATGTGTGCAGATGGGTTTGTGTTTTCTACTAAATTCTGCCAGATGCACAGTGCATTTCAAGAACTGTTTTGGTGCAGTTGGGAATCTTCTGTGTTATTGTTGCCTGGCTTTTGTCACAGTAGAAAGTTGTTGGTTTGGCAAGGCCACACCACTCCATCAAAGGAGGATAGTTATGCTGTGTGTTTCTCCAGCTCTGAGAACAAGTGCTGCTTCTGCTTTTCTTTCAGCAGAATGAACACAGTCATACCTCCATAATGTTGGATTTGCAGGTCTCCTGTGACACAGGCTGTTTCAGGTAGCAAGGTGACCACTGTCAGATATAGCTTCAGTGCTGTAACAGTGCCACCCAACAGTGATGTCATGTCTCTGCCCCTGCCTCTTTGGGCCCAAATCAGGTACATTCACTCTTTTCCGATGCTCTTCTTGGTTGTACTGCTTAAGAGCAACATCTGTGCAATGGAAGCCCAACCAAGTGGGAGCCACTGCTGCACTCACACCTACACCTCATTCTCTGAGAGGAAGATACTTCTCACCGTAGTATTTTATCACAGTGCCTAGAAATATCTGGTTAAGACCAAGTCCCCATGACAGAGGAATGAGACAAACATTGGCACCAAGGCGGAGTTAGAGCCTGTTGCAGCAGCATAGGCAACCCCCTCCCTCTGCTGCTGAGAAAGAGCAAGATCAGAGGAGGCAGAGATATTCCAAACTTGAGCAGACTGTAATGTTATCCAGAGTGGATTTGAGCCCCCTGAGGGGCTCTGTCTTGTTAGATGCAATGTTTCTTCTATATTGCATAGACTGCAACAGCATCTGGTTTGACTACTGCCTCTCTGGGGTAGTTCTGGAATGACCAAACAGCAAACATCCAGCTCTGACTACAGGGGATTGGGAGGGAGAGGAGAAAAGCTGTAGTAGAAATTCATGGCACTGTCTTGGTCCATCTTCTACTAACAGCAGGTCAAAGGGCTGGTGGCAGGTGAATACAGCCAGGCTGCTTTCAGCAACCAGAGTGTCGTGCTCAGATGGTACTTTGTTTCCCAGCATCAACACTGCTCTGTGTTGCTATTAAATGAGACTGTCCTCCTTCTATAACCACGATTTCTCATTATTCTTTCTTTTCGGGTGGCATAAATACTGCATGCTGAAGTTGGAAAAATTTCTTTCTAAAACCTGAAATAGTTATAGAACCTGAAAACACAAACATCTATGACTCCACGCCTGCACTGAGGTTCTTGTATAAGCAAAGTTTGTTCCGGCAAAGAAAAAAAGATTGGGGCTAAATATGGGTTAGCCCTGTCTGGAGAAAGAAGAGGCAAGGAGGACACGGAAAAGATGAGAGTCCAGGCATCAGGTCCAGGTCTCAGCTGCTCCAGTGTGCAGGTTCAGAATTTCTCCTGGGCTTCTCAAAGACTGAGAATTGCACATCTGGTGGCCAGTGGCAGCCTCAAAGTAAGAGGCAGATGAAAAAGCATGTGAATGGAGAATTTCAAGAATGTTAACTCAGAATTCAGAAACCTTACAAAGGATTTGGTGAAGAAATGGACAAACCCAGACATACCACAATTTCCCTAGTCCTCAGGAATTCCCTTATGGGAATTTCCAAAAGTCTTTCATTGTGGTCTAGCTGGTATTGCATTTTTAAACGGGATGGTGTTTTTGTCACAGGACCTGAATGACAATAAATGTACGGCTGTCTAATGCCAATGTCTCCACGTATGGATGCTTTTCATTTTACAAGAAAATGGGGTGCCTAGTCTTCTTTTCTTGCAAGGATTCCTTGCAAGAGAAGACAGGAGAAAATGCCATTCAGATCTTTCAGTTTAATTTATTTAAACAGAAACACCTTCATTTAAGCTTAACCATTCAAAGAATTAGTTTATACAGTAGGTAAGCATCAGGACAGGAGTAACATTTGTGGCTAGAGGGTATAAAGCTGAAAGGTGGTAATATTTGCTGAAACTCCCGGGATACTAGGCTCATTTATTTTAAATTAAAGAGGTCAAAGAAACGTACAAGTAGAAAACCATGGTGAAAGAAATGGTTTCACATAAAACACTGTCAAGTGCTTATTCTAGAAACACTAATCACAGACTAGATTACTTAGTTCACTGCACTGGAGTCACAAATTCTGGAACAGGTTATGTAGCTCAGGGAGTAAAATTTCAAGATCCCTATGACTAGTGGGGTGACTACGTACAATAATTATCATAGTACAGAAATTACCTGTGTTTGTCAAAGACTGCAGGAAGGTCAGTGGTGGTCAGGAACAGTCTAAAGTTAGATCATCAGCCTAGTACAATGCCTCCCAGGCTGTTGGTCCAAGTATGAGATGCTGTTTCTTCACAGATGTACTTTCTGTTTACTTTCTCAGAGTACCCCTGCAGCCAGAATAACCAGGACATCATCTTCTAACTTGCAAATAAAATAGTTTTACAAAATATACAAGGTCTTACAAGGTCTATCTGCCTTATCAATACCTTCAGAATCCAAAGTAAGCATGGGATGAAAGTGAACTCCTGAAGTAAACTCTGGGTAGCTCTTGTTTGGCAGTTCTTTAAATTAATTTTCAGGTGATAGAAAACATTGATTTTATATAAAGTCCATGATGGCCTATCTGAAAAGCTTGGCTGCAAGAATTTTATTTATTTTAAGGTTCTCTCATCTGTAAAACATTCATTTGAAATAGAGGGGGAAAATAAGTTAAAATTATTAATAAGTGAGTTTGGTTGTCATGGGAACCGATTGTCTCAGGTCCTCTGTTCCAATACAGCTATTAACCCCTAGTCCATATTTATTATTCAAGGAAAATAATTGACTTGAAAAAGAAATTGGTTGTCATAAAAAAAGACAAGCCACTGTGCTAAATTTGAGTCATTTGCATGACAGGAAAATGAATTAAGGAGGATGAATCTTCTTCAGCCCTAAAATTATTTACATTTGGGTTAGCGTTCTGTTTTTCTCAGGTCTCATTATTATAGGACATCAAAAGGAACTGGGAGTAGTAGATCTGGAATGAAATACAGTATCCTACAGATACCATGCTCTGACTTAGATCTTTATCTTGCTCTTTAAGAATTTCATCCTACTCTTAAAGCTTATAACAGGTGGGAAAATCCATAGAAAGAGCTCATATTATCACTAATCTGATTTTTTTTCTGTTAGCCACTATTTATTCAAGTTTGCAGTTGTGAGTTTACCCCACTTGGCTCGACTGAATGGAATGAAGGGGATTGCTTTGCAGGCTTTTTAAAAGAATTTGTACAAAAGTGTCTTGATGCAACAGTATCTGTTTCCAAAGTATCTACATTAAAGTTTTATTCTTAAAATATCAGCAGTCCAAGCCCGGAAAGCAGCTCTTTTTTTTTTTTTTTTTAATCATTCCAGGGGATCATTCCATTTTAATCATTGCTCAGGGAGGCCGTGGCTGCCCCATCCCTGGAGGGGTTCAAGGCCAGGCTGGATGGGGCTTTGGGCAATCTGGTCTGGTGGGAGGTGTCCCTGCCCATGGCAGAGGGGTTGAAACTAGATGATCTTTAAGGTCCCTTCCAAACCGAACCATTCTATTTTTCTATGATTCCAATTATTTTCCTAGTTAGCATCTATTAAAAATGGTCATTTATTATCTTGAGGCTGTATTGTATTAATTCTTCTCTAGAAAGTGTTGGTCTTCATTTGATTTGTCTGCTTTTCCCAGTACCCACTATATTCTAACACCCAGTCTCACATCTGCAATCACCAGTTTCATTACAGGCTCCCTCACTGAATCCACATCTAATCACCCTGGCATGGGATTTATATTTCAGATGTTGGCTGCTACTGTGCTGACTTTTTTTTTTTCAAAATAATAATGATATTAAAAAGGAATTTATACCTTTGGATATTTTTCCTTGACCTGACTAAAGGCAGGTATTTTACTTGCCAGTTTCAGTGATGTTCTGCCAATCACAAAATAATCATTAAGTGTACTTTTACTTAGTTTCTGCACCTAGGTTACCAGAAGTTAGGATGAAATGATCTCCTGGTTGCTTGAAACAGATGATTTTTGGAGTCATTAGTCAGGATCATCTCTCTTTTTTTGCCTTTAATTGTTGCTAATGGAGTGCTTTAGAGGATCAAAAGTGGGACATGGGCATTTCATGTTTAGAAATATTGAAAACTGTGTGTCGTGTTTATTTTTAAGAAGCTGTCAAACTTTCCCTGTATATATCAAACACAAAATAGATACAATACATAACAAATAACAAACAAAACTCTTGATTAATAGAAGTCCTGTGAAGCATTGGAACTCTTAGGATAAAAGATGACCGGCTAGAGGAAGGTGAGGAAGAATCCGGCACTTACCTTTATTACCATATTTCCTATTCTGCCTGGTCCTCCTTTGAGGAGTTAATTAACTCCTTACGAGTTAATAATGTATGTACGTTGGATAACCCTTAATGTGAAATTGCTGTGTCTGAGGGAACAAACAGAAATTAAATCTCTAAAACACAACCTTCTCTCTTTGCTTTCTGTTTTTATTTACTCTTTGCCTATTGCACATTATCATTGCTATTACTTAGTGGCACCTACCATTGAAGTGATAGGCAGATTCATTTATCTACCTAACAATTGATAACATTTGATAACAATTGATAAGTATTTTCAGTAGTGCTGACAGCCATTAATCTTTTTTGCTGCAGAATGTCCCTGTAGTAGTACTGTTCTCCTTGCAATCTTTTTCAAATCATACATTGCATCTTGCAAATATTGCAATTTATCTATAGGTGGCAGCAGTCTTACACTGTAAAGCCAAAGTTAAACCTGTCAATTATTTTCAATTACTTGTCCATAATCATTTCATCTCTGTAAAGATAGTATACAGGACAAGAGGGGTGTGGAGACAAATACATGGGTGGATTAGGCCATAATTTTAGCAGCTGAGAAAAAAATTAGAAAAAAGAACAAGAGAGAAAAACATTAAAAGTAAGAAGAATGTTCATACAATAATAAAGTTTACTTTGCAGATGATAATAATTTACTGTCTCCTTTTTACAAACCTATCATTTGGGAATTAACCTACATATTTGAATACCATCTCTTTGCAGCTGGATTCCACAGAGCCTGAACAGAGCTCTGCTGTTTATATTGCATATTGTTCTTTTCATCATAATATATTTAAGGCAAAGCTTTTCTTAATCCTGCCTCTAGGAAACCACTATGAGAATATTTATGATGAAATACCTTGTGCATACATCATAGAGTTAGTGGACATGCTTCAAGGGACCAGTTAGTCTCTGTATTAGGTTTCAGTGGCTGCAAATGATCATTGAATGTTCGATTGCAATGGTCTTATTATCTTCTGGTCCTTCCTAAGAATCATAAAAAAGATTAAATTCAATTTATTGAAAGGCAGACCATTAAACCCTTGATATGTGCTGCATTGAGTGCATCAGATTTCATAGTGGAAAATGGATTTCTTGTGGGAGATAATAGAAGATAATGAAGGTAAAAAATAATTATAGAAACTAGGGTCCAGTGATTATCAGCACCATCAATATTTGCATATTAGGCCCTAATGACTTATTCATAGGACATCTGCTTTATTAGTGAACTTACATGAGCCAAAGAGAGTTTTCCTATGCATTTGTCATTGTTTTTAAAAGTCTATATAAAAGAAGAAAAGTACAACTTGAAATTTTTAGGCTTCCTGCAGTTCAACCAAAACTAATGTCAGGTGTCTTACAGGTTGAAAATAACCAATGTACCATGAAATTATCTGAGACAAGAGCAGCATATGGATAAAATGTTTACCTTTTCCTTCTCAGATGATTCATTGGCAGTAAATTGACACCAAAGAATTGGAAAGCCTCGGTTTTGATTGAGGGTGTGTGCACATGTATGGGAAAAGTCAGGGGCAGAATCGGTCTAATTTGTATTTTCAAAATAGTCTAAGCTCAATTTACTCTGGCAAAATTAGACTTCCCATTCAAAATCTCAACCATCTCAGTGCAATTCTCATCTCTTTTTTCCTCATGGTTTCTGTTGAGAAGGCTTTGTATGTTGGTATGAGCACACTCACTGGCATCAGTCAATACCCTTGACCTGCTCTGTTGTCTGAGATCCTGATTGTACAAACAGGTCAAGCTGCTCAGCATGCTCATCTCAGGCAAGAGCACAGGGAACAATAAGAGTGCTTAGGCAAGAAGTCCCTACTCATCTATTATGAGACACCTTGTTAGTACGCAAAAGTCAAATATGAAGGTGCTGGGAGCCTTGAGGGTCGCAGGCAAAAGCCCTTCGACAGGCTAAGTGATGGCTGAGGGTCAAGACCCTGGGCCTAGGAAACTAAATTCCTACTTTAGAAGCCTAAATCTTTTTGTGTTTGGGGTCCTGGATTACCTATTTGACATTAGATTTGTTACAATTGAGTACAGTTTGCTGTAAGTGAAGAATTCTTTTACCAGATTGAAATTTTTGGTTTAGAAACCTTAGGTATCTACATGGCCCAGGTATAGGATTTTATATATACTTTGACAATAACAATGGGAGATTCTGCAGAAAATATGAGTCTACCATTAAAGACAGACACAGTTATTTTTGTAACTTTTTGAACAGATTTTCCTCTTGAATGTCATAAATGGAGCAGGAGATGTAAAATGGCTTAGAGGTTAACAAAGAGAAGCGAGGGTTCTTCCAATACCACTGTTTTCTTGATTTGGCATAACATTAAACCCATTTGGACTACAATGATAGGACAGATACACTTCTCATATACTCCACTGAAAAGAAATTTTCCTTTTAAGAAATATAAGAAATGTCATGGTCTGCAGAGATGAAGCTTCTTAGAGTAATGTACTTTATTTCCTTTTATGTCTATTATGTAAGAAAAAAAAAAAAAAGAATTAAGCTTTATCCAAGAGAATGAGTCCACTGAAAATTTCTGCTCTACCCTGAGAAGTATCTTGGTTCAGTGGCTGGAGTCCTTAGAGAAAGCCAGTGAATAAATCTTCACTATGGAGATAGTATTAGATTTTTAGTAGTACAATATTTAGAAAACCTCCACCTTTATGTCACAGGCATAAATCCCAGTACTTGTCAGAAGTGGTCCCATGTAATCACTGGGAAATTCTATCTGTAGCCAGTAGGACATCGCTTCCTTAGATGAAGTTGCGTGTTTACTACATAGCATACATCTGCACGACTGTGCCCTTTCCCTCCTCATAGCTTGCTTTCTCCATTTCATTCCTCTCTGGGAATACCCAGAAACTTTAGCGGAACAAACAAATATGGCTTAACAGGTAGATAAAACAAAGATACTAAGCATTTAGAATTTAGTTGCTGGGGTACCTCATCTTTAGGTTCTTCAATTCCAAAGTGCTATGTAGAAGAATCATGAGTCTGGTTATGCATTTTCTTTACTGTGTTCAAATGCCTCAAATCCAGAGGGATGCCTCCCTGCTGTCTGAGATCCAAGACAACTGTTAAAAATAGAAGAAAAATCAAGTTCAATTTTCTGCACAGGCTGAAAACATTCAGCTTATTATTCTACTTCTAAAGGAGTATCTTAACTACAATACTAGACTCCCAGTTGTCTTCTCCAAAAGCCCTTTGCAAAGTTCTGGCAATGGTGAGAGTGGTCCTCTATCTAAATCCATGGCACTGGGCCAGCAGATAGAAATGACCCCTTCTACATCCATGTGGGAGATGTTGAAGATGTCTCCAGAAGCTCCTCACTTCTTGCCAGTTGGATGTCAGCTCAGCCAGTTAATTCAATGCCTCAATTCCAATGTCTAATCTACCACAACTGATTTTAAATGAAGTGGGTCAGGTTGAGCTCACACAAATTTGCTTACAACAAGCTCAGTGGGGGGATAACCTCTGGAAGACAGGAGATATAACAAATTAGCAGGTGACTGTAGTGTCATAAAGTTGTGCAGCTGTTTGCTAAGCGAACATCTGGCTGAAGCCTTAGTCTTCCTCTCCAAATACAGAGAGGACTTCAGCAGTCCATAAGCAGATTCAGCTTTCTTCCACTGCTGTGCTCCAATTAGACTGAAAAATATCACCTGCCATCCTCAAGGCAATCAGCTCCTTCTCACAAAATCTGGTATTCGGGCTGATTATTCTGCTAAACTCTCCTACTAGAACTAGATGATGGTGCTGAAAAGGAAACAGATTAATAAAAAATAAAAAATCACTCAGCAGGGGGAAAGAAATCCCCACATGGGAATAAAGCAGATAAAATGGGAGGGAATGCACGGTAATGTAACTGCTTGTAAGTGGAGTTTTATCAGGTAAGTGTTTTATTAGATAAATATTTGCAATTAGGGCTATTCATATATTATAAGAAACATATTTCTGTTAGTGCTTTTATTAGTTTTTATAATAATAAAATGAAGAGTACTTCACAGACATTAATGCTTTAGCACATTAAATGGCAATATGTCTCTCAGTCACTCCTTCCTGTGAAATCCAGGGAATATGTTACTTACATGGCTGATGCTGCCAATGCCGAAAAACATTGTAGCATGTAAGGCAAAATCTTGGAAAAAATAAAAGACATACAATATTTTGTTGATACTTTTGGCCTTGATAAAAATCCTTTGGTAATATTTTCATATTTCATGAATAAAGTTGGCTGCTTTTTGGTAACTCTTCAGCTCCAAAGAAAAGCAGGAGAAAGCACATTTCCAGGGGCAGAGATAAGCACATTTTGAGTATTTACAGGGAGATTAAAATGAAAGGTTAATTCCTCATTTCTTTCTCCGTCAGGTTTTTGCTTCAATTTCAATGCTATTTGGGAAAGAAGAAAATCTGTAGTGAGATTATCTGGAGTCTTGGGAGAAGAAGAATTAGAAGAAGAGTTAATTTGGTTATGCAAAAAGGTATTTATTTCTTTAAATATTCACCCAAGCTTTGGAGTGCTGTTACCAGGGGTGAAGGGTAAAGGATGTGAAACATAGGAATAAATATGGTGAAAAAAAGATAAGCATATGAAATTATGTTACCTGCGATAATCAGTTCCTTGTTTCTCCAAGTACAGGGTAAAAAGAGCTTCCAGTGAAACAGAGAAGCTATGTTTCAAATGCAGATCAGCTTGCATAGGGGATTCAAAGATTTCAGGCCGGGCTCTAATCATGACAGCCTCTCTTGTCTAGTGAGGCTTTCCCACCAGCTGTCAGCATATTTTGAGTTTATCTCCACAATTTAACAGAGTGCTCTTTTTGTCTTTCACAGCACACTGATGAAATATAACTTGTAAAGGCAGGGAGCAGTGGAATCATAAATGCTCACTTTTCTTAAAGACTGTGAGTCAGAATAATTGCAATGGCTGTGATGCAAAGACTGAAAGAGCAGGGGGAAGAAAAAAAAAAAAAGAACTTTCTGATTACCAAATGCGGTCCTATGGTCAACTATGTGCTTCTGTAACATGCATGGAATTTCATAAGGATGTTCTTTTTATCAGAACTAATACAAAAAATTGGGACCCAGACTGCAAAGAGTTGTAGTGCAGTGTGTGAACAATCCCAGAGAAATCAGTGCAAGTAAGCCTTCCCTCAGACCTTCAGGATGAGGCTGATAACAGCAAAGCAATGTATCTTTTATAATCCATGGAGCATATTAAAATCAGAAATATTTGTGAAACCTAAATGAAATCTAAACCTAGTTTGTTAGATTTCATCTAAGAAGGAGTTATTTATTAAACCATGTTTCTTGGTGCTGAATATTATAATTTGCTAGCTATTATAATTTGTTAGCTTTGATAATCTGCCCGCTAGAAAGATTTTCTAAGCTTTTGGAAAGCATATAAAGTAAAAAATCCTCTAGATGAACAATTCATAGAATTAAAACTACAATAATTTCTGAACCAACTAAAATTATTACATAGAAACTGAGGTCTTACTGAGCATTTATTCTAGTTATTATTAGAATCTTAAACATTTTTTAAACCCTTTAAATATTTTTCATACTTGAAATGAGACACACAGGCTACTGGAATTTGAGACAGGCTCATTGACTTCCCATTCTGGCTTAATTCCATCATGTAAAAGACTGTAGTAATTGCTGGAGTAGTAGTGAAGGATGGATATCCTATACCTTCATCTCTTACAACTTCAACTATATCAGCAAACTACAATGTTCTCTCTCTTCTGATGTATCTCATTATAAAAACATTTCTTAGCTTTCAAGTGTACTTTCTCTCTAAAAAGCCACTTCCAGTCCATCTATAGTAGGATCAGGGTCCAACATAATATGTCCTGAGCCACAGTCTTGAATTGTAGAAAAAGAACCCCTAAGTTTATGAAGGAAAACAACTTCTGGGTTTATTTCATTAAGGAAGTACCCTTCTATTGTTTGATATCTGTAATATTTTAGTGAACTAATTTTAAAACAGTGGGTATAAATCCTCTACCTCACTGCTACTCAAAATCCTGGATCACACCCCTAAACCAAAAAAAACCCAAACCACCCTTGAAGATTGTTTAAGCCACTTGTATTCCTCTTAATAAAGACTGAGAAGGACTGGGTCCAGTAAAATGACCAGAATGGCTCTTAGAGAGACTTGGTTTTTGAAAATGCTGTATTTTATTTTTCCTTTGAAAACTTTTTTTTAGAGCTCTCTAAGATGAGCCATAGGCAACTGGGAATTGGACTAGCTCTAAATTGGACCCCTGTTAGAGAAGGGACACAGGCTCAAAAAACAATGGGTTCCATCCCCCTCTTTTTATTGAAAAATGAAGTAAAAACATAAAGCTGTAAGAATAGCTATCTAGCCTGAATCAGACAAAAAACAAACAAACAAAACTCCACCAACAATCAAACAAAAGCAAAACAAAGACCCCAAACGCGAAAACACCACAAAAATCCCGGCTAGTCTCTCTTCCCTGAGAATGGACAAAAGTAAATGCCTAGAGAAGAGTACAAAAGAACAGCAGTCACAGATGTAGACTCCAATCATTTTGATTTCAGGGGCTCTCTGATGCTCACAGATCAATAATGAAGCACATGTATTTGCCATCTTTTTTGTATGTTTTAACAGAATTGTCAAGTTTGGTCTTGGTTTTTTTTGTTGCCTTTTTTTTTCCCTATTCATTAATAGGGCTGAAATTGTTTTCTCTACCTAGGAAGTCATAAGAAATTACTTCCTCTGCATACTATCTGTGAAGGTGTGACTTCTGGAGTAGTCACACGTGTAACAATCTGTACCTCCCTCCCACTGAGGATTTCCTTATGCTGCTTCCACCTGCATAGGCTCAGACTGCCAACTTGGGAGTGCTCAGCTACATGAAAAACATACAAGCAGACCCAAAGCACTTCATACCACAGTGATTGCAGTCTAGTAATAGTCAAGAAAACATGTACAGTTTTAAAATGTAAAAAAAAAAAAACCAGCCAAACCAGAGTGCCTTTTCAATAGTGTGTATGCCTAGTATCTAAAGATCTATCAGATACTTTTTGTTTCACTAAAGATATTCCTGAAAGATTGACTGAGTAAAGCTTATCATACCTGTTCTTTCTTCTGTTCCTCCATTTGTGAAAACACTTGCTTGGTGTCTTACCATTGACAGCTTTCTTGCTGCTAGGTTTTGGCATATATCCTCCTGCAGGCTTGATGAATAGAAATATGTGAGAAGAGTGTCATGTGGCCTGAAAGTGGAGTAACATCAGGCTGTAAACAATAGCATAAAGTGCTATTAAGTCCGCGATGTAAACACACACCAGATCATAAAACGAGCCAACTGATGATATTTCATGGATTTATACTAGCTGAAGTAAACTGATCCTCCTCCAAACTCAATCAATCACAGTTCTCTTTGGAGCTGCTTCTAATGTTACTAAGTTCTAGAGAAACACAGATAAAAATCTGATTTATTTGTTCAAGTCTATAATATCACTTTAAAAATAAAGCTAAAATATAGTGACTAATATATGTTTTCATAAACCGACTTATAATGAGCTTTGAAAGCAAGCTTCCCACTACCATAGAAAATTTTATAGTGGCTATTCATAATGCTTCAAATATAACAGCAAAATATATTATGGGAACTTGTAATTTTGAAACACTTATAGGGAAGGTGGGGACATTTACATATAGATTGTAGTTGAAAATGGTGATGGGTATATGAATGCTTTATCATGTTTATACAGTATCACCAGTTTAGCTCTTGTTATATTCAATTATTTTAAGATGGGAGATATATTTTTAGTAATTGTCATTGTATTACTCGATTACAAGAAACAAGTGTTTTATATGAAAGACAAACACAGTATTCCTTAGAGAAAAACCTACACGAAGGAATATGAAGTGGCTGTGATTTTCTCTTTTGAAGGGAATTAGGTTATTATGATCGTTTGATGGAGAAACTAGACCATAACTGGCTAAACCAAGGAACTGTGCCTTACTTATTAGTATGATTTGATTTTCCAAAAACTTCCCGAAGCATAAATGTTCATGAATTTGCAGAAGTATAAATGGAACAATTTTTGCTGCAGTGAGTATAAATATGAACTGACTATTAAGCTAGCCGGGGCAGAGAATTCAATCTAAAAATCCCTTATTAATATATCTTGATCTCAGAGTGAAGTATTTGTTTGAATTTATCCTTTCAATGGAAGGTTTTTGCCATTGAATAAGATGACAATCACATTGGATATTATTCAATATAAATATGTAGGATCTCAGTATTATGACAATGATTCAATAAAAAGTAAAACAGAAAACAGTGGTTATTAAATACATTTTGGTTTATCCACCATTCTTAACCAGACTGGGGGAATATCAAAAAAGGAGGAAAAAAATAAACTCTATATAGTGCTGAAACAGTCGAGATATTAATATAATTTTTACATATTTGAAATATTTTCATTGAAAGAAATAGACCATTCTGCCAACTAGAAATGATAGTATCATCATAAAAGTTCAACTTATCCTGAAAACAGAAGAGTGTTGAACTGCATAAAAACTTCACATTGTAAAGCTGTAGTAACTTTCAATAAATTTTAAAGCATTATCACCTTATTTGCAGTTTGAAATGATCCTTACTTCATTACAGAATATTGACTGGTAAAAGTCCGAGACCAACTTTTTCCCTATAGAAGGTAGTGAGACCTTCAAAATTTTCATAGTAAAAAATGGCATTTACTGTTTCCTTTCTATGTTCTTTTCACTTTTTTAAATAATATGAACTCTGGAGCATACCATTAATGATGGATTTCTTTAAAAGCTTTACCAAGTCTGCTTAGAATTGAAAGACTGCTGTGTGAAGGTAGCAGGATTTTATTTTATTTTTTAGGAAGACTTAGATTTTAATTAAAATATTAGTGAATTAATGGGTTTTTTCATTCTTCCTTTTTAAACAATTTTGCATTTTCTCCAGAGCGGAGGGGAAAAAATAATTTGACAAATAGTTTTCGTTGTTGATGTCACCATTCTGGTGATCCACCTTCTTCCATGGGACAGGATCTGAATTTCCTCTTGCTTTCTCATCCACAGAAACCTTAAATTACTTTATCAGCTGCTGCTAAGTGCTATGCTAATGCAATACTGTTTCCTAATGCACAGATCATTTTTTTCAGTCATAAGGATGCTGCACAAGATTTAATTTACTTTCTACTGTGGTATTTTCTGCTAGATACATTTTTTAAACTTTGTTTTAGGGTTTATAGTTTAGTCCTAGCTCAGAATAGCAGCCTATAGACATAATCTCCTTTATGCATAATTAATCCATTTGCAGGTCAAGATATATTATATCTAACATTTACCTGACCTTTGCTATCCATCTAGATATTGTCTGTCATGAGCAGAGAGGAATATGTGCTTCTATAATGTTGCATCATTATGTGGATGAAGGATTTGAATCCTGATGCAAATTAACTTTTAAGCATGTAAATATGGTATTGGTCAGCTGTATGACAGCGACCCCCAAGGTATTCCAGCGAGTTGGTTTGGTTTGCTTTTTTTAGCAAACATCTATGATAAAGTCCGAGTCAAATACTTTATTGTGGCTGTCAGTTCAATATCAGTTGAATGGCAATTCACTCCATTTCTTTCCTAGTCTGATGTCTCAAGCCAAGCATGCTTGACTTTCATACTTCATGCCTCCAACACCTGACACTATTAATGCAAACACATTTAACATACCAACTAACGCATACCTATCACATTAAATATTACTTCTTGTCCCTTTTCTTTTTCTGTTTCTTTCCTTTGAAAGCAGTACAGTTCATCTTGATTCTTTAAGACATTTATTAAGATCCTTAAAAGATGAGAGATGGGAGGCACTGGGATAAGTACTGTAGACTTCATGGCCAGAAACGCAATGAGGCTCTTGAGAATATTTCAGGGCATTACTTTATTCATGAGCTAAAGACAGTGACTGCTGAGTGAACAGTGATCATAGTAGTATACCCAATGGGTTTGAAGCCTCTTGCAAGGATATACTAAAAGCTTTTAATATTCTCTCAGCTTGTAGCAAATCCCTTCATTATTTGGTGTGTTAAATGAATGCGAAGTGCACTCATCTAAAAATCTGTCTGTCTAAAAATAATATTTTTTGGAAGAGCTACTTGGAGAATATAAAGGAGGAAAAAAAACCTAGCGTATGCTTTGACAGAAAGTTATTTTATTTCCTGTGCGGTAGCAAAACTGGAGTCAGCATAGGGGGTGTTTTTTTTTCCTTTCTTTCTTTTTAACATAGGGGAACAGTGTTGCAAGTTAGAATTGCTGCTAGATAATATGGTGAAAGAGAAATAAAAGAACTGTTACCATGGTACAACAGAGCTCTAAAGGAAAAACGAAACAAAACAAAAGCCCCAAACTACTGAGAACAGTATCATGTTTTGCAGTAACCCTCATCTAGCGTGGGTTACCAATGTAAAGTTAAGATACCATCTGGAAATGTACACCTTTTGAAATACCTTTATGCAGTGAGGTTCTTCAGCTGATCTCAGAGGAGTTTACTACATACCACTTCATTGCAGATGAAATTAAAAGTAAACTGAAAAGAAAAAGCTTATTTAACTTTCAAAAGATCATTCAATAACAAGAAGGTTTGTGGAGTCATGGTCTTTGGCCACCTTCCTCCTAGGTGTACCATGAAGGACTGCTATTACCAAGAGGAATTTTTTCCTAATGAGCTGCTGCAAGGCATGTTTAGATTTGGGTCACTGCAAACAAGGACTTGCCAAACCTAGTGGCCACTGGATTTAGTGATAACATTGCTTGTAAACATGTCTCTCATTCTAGATGCTTTTAACCTGGAAAGAGAATATTTGTCTGCTAAAATAAAGAGAATACACTAAGACTATCCTTTGCCTCAACAGCTGAGGTCCTTTTGTCAAAAAGCTTAAAAAAGGCCTGTCCTCCATTATTTAGTTTTATTTCAGCTTTGAAAAAAATGATATATGCACTTCTGTTCTAAAAGGAAAGAAACTGGTGTCATTTTAATGTTTTTCACATCATCACTTATCTACTTAAATTTGACAGCATGATGGGATCTTTTTGCCTTCAGATTTGTCGACATTCTTCAACTTAACCTGCAATCACTCAAAGTTCAGAAACACACAGAATTGCCAGCATTTTGCAGTTAACAAACGCTGGTTCACTATATAGTGATCTCTGAGCTTCTCTGCTCCACAAAGGTGTATATGACATTGCAGTAAAATTTGGACAAGTGGTTTAGTTTTCAGTTCCTTCAAAATCTGCCAGGAGACCTTATCTTTAATTTACTTCATCTGAATGCAAAGGGATTTTTTTTTTATTTATTTGTGCAGTGGTGTTAAGATGCTGTTACAGGCAATTTTGTGTTGCTGAGTCTATGAAGTGGTAACAGTATGCTGTCCCCCTAGCTCAGAGAGAGCAGGACACAACCAGGCTTGTGCACTGAACAAGCTCCTGACTTTTTAGTAACATGTATTGCCTGCTTTGATGTTAAACATACCTCACACTTGGGAGTTGGGCCTATATACTGGGATGCAAGACCACTCAATAACTTTACACTAACCCAAGAAATTAAGTGGTGGGGAGGATGGTACAGAAAGATTGATTTCAGACCAAGAGGAGGTGGTATCAAGTCCTGTATAAGAGGCCATACACAATATAGTTATTGTGCCATATATTCTAGCATAGTGTCATGGTTTGGGCTGGGCCAGCCACTGAAAAAAGTGACAGACATTCTCCCCCACCTCTTTCTCCATGGAGAAGGAGGGAGAAAAAGACTTAAGAGTTTAAAAAAGAAACTAAAAAAGAGGGAGGGAGAGAAAGACTTAAGAGTTTAAAAAAGAAACTAAACCACTTTAGTGAAAACATTAATAAAAAAATGAAAAAGAAAATAATGAAATTTATACAACCTGTACCAAGGTCCTAGGATGAGAATCACACCACCAGCTGCCACTGGGAAACTTCCAGACTGGACTCAGTGATGGCCAGGAACTGTATTCTGGGTCTGGATTCAACATGCAGATCAAGATCAAATGCAGACAAACAAAGAACCCTCCTCAAACACTAACCACCTGACCCCTTTGATCCCTCAGCTTTTATACTGAGCATGATGCAGATGGGAAGGAATACCTCGTTGGCCAGCTTTGGGTCACCTGTCCTGTCTGCTCCCCCCTGCAGGTGTGATCACTCTACACTCAGCAGGGCACACAGCAAGTTGAGCTGACATTGGTTGTTATAGCAATAAGTATAAGCAGATGGCCAGGAACTGCATTCTGGGTCTGGATTCAACATGCAGATCAAGATCAAATGCAGACAAACAAAGAACCCTCCTCAAACACTAACCACCTGACCCCTTTGATCCCTCAGCTTTTATACTGAGCATGATGCAGATGGGAAGGAATACCTCGTTGGCCAGCTTTGGGTCACCTGTCCTGTCTGCTCCCCCCTGCAGGTGTGATCACTCTACACTCAGCAGGGCACACAGCAAGTTGAGCTGACATTGGTTGTTATAGCAATAAGTATAAGCATATACATATCTTTAATGAGTTTGATTAGTTACTGCCAAAAAAGACATTTTCAGTTAGTTATGCCTGTGTCCTTAAAGAATTTATGTCCATTTCCAATAGCATTGGGATTTTTTTTTTTAAAGCACAATATATTTGATTCAAAAGAAGCTTTTAAAAGTGAAGATAGAGAAGACCAAACTTTTCACTTCCTGAGGTGAGAAATGGCTCTAGAAACATCAACTCATTTGCATTTATGTTGGACTATTACACACCATTAAAAATAAGTATGTACCAATGTTAGATAAGAGTCTTGAATATGCATTTGTAATTGGCCAGAAGATGAAGGAAATGCTGGTCAATAAAATGTTGATTCAGCAGGGAGAAACAGAAAACCTGACATTATTCACTTCATTACCATACAAGAAGTCAGGGAACACATGGGAATGAGAGTTTTAAATATGTAAAGAAGTGAAAGGTGCACCTTTTAGGAAAACACTTGACTTTTCTTCTCTCATAATTTCCTAGTGCACATCTAGGAAAAACCATCTCCTCTTTCTACAATTTTCAGAGAACATCCATATTTTATTATAGCGTATTTGTCACTGGTTAAACAAACTTGCCTAAAGCAAGTCTCTGGGTCCTTAGCCTCTAATAATATGAGGGAAGTATTAAATATTAAATGCACCCCCCTATTCATCTGCAAATGAATGAGTGTTTCCAACAGGTGATGGTAATATCTCATGACTTTAAAAACATGCCTTAAAAAACCTACAAACAAAGTTACTACATTTTAAATTGTAGTTAGTAGTTAGTAGTTTACATATTACTAACAAAAAGTTACTGCATTTTAATACATTCTTTATTTAAAAAAAATAATTCTTCAGTGTCAGTCAGTGTATTTAAAATGTCTCTTAAATATGTAATAACAGTAACTAGCTTGATAAACTTCAAGGATAACTTTCAAGTACAGTGCTCCCATTAGCCTCCAACATTTGCTTTAGGCTTCAGAGTAATCTGGGTAGCTAGGGATATTATATAAAGGGAAAAAAAGAATAAGTGCTTTTATATACTTCCTGAAAAGTAAAGAATGCTCTTTTGGCGTAATGGGAAAAAATGCAAGTAAAATAAATATTAAAGTAAATATTAAACACCAATTAAAAGACAACTAGTTTTATTTAGATCAGTTTGGGTGTGAACTTGATATATGCAAAAATGAATATGCAGATTGTAAAAAATTTATGCTGGAAAAGTCTTGAAGAAATTTAAGGGCTTCTGTGCCCTAACTGAGGAATGTAGGTAACCACAGAGTGCCAAGTGATTACCTGGCACTTTAGGAGCATTAACAATTTGGTACTTTTGCTGGTGCTCATGAGTCCATATAAAAACAGTGTTGTGTCACCCACATTTTTCTTTATCCTCAAGAGAGTTTGGGTCAGTTTTCTGAAAATGGAAGATTTTACATGCGTCTTTTCATTGACCTGTCTGCAGTGCAAATATTTTTGTTGTTTTTTTCCTAAGTAGGTTCAGTAGACTGACGTCAGACTTCATTGATTTGTATCAGCAGTTGATATATATATGCATTGGAAGCACATTTTATACTGACTTAAGCAGAAAGTACAGCTTTTTGTATAGCTCGATAAACTAATGTTTTATTTTTCAGAATGCCACACTTTCATACCTCCTATCCATAACCCTGATAAGTGTTGTATATATTAATAAATTGTAAAGCAAAGCTTTCCCAGGTGGAAAGGCTTGGAAAATTATAAGGTCTAGTAGTGTGTGACTTTCTGCTAGTCTTTCCATTTCAGAGGATCTCAAAGCATTTTACATAGAAATAGGACTATAAGGTTCCCATTTATAAATGCTTAAAATTATTCATGGAGAGTGTAGCAAAATGAATGTTTTGTTTAAAAGAGCAAGGTACTAATAGAGGAATTGTAATTTTCCAAGAAAAGTGAGAAAAAAAAAGTCTAATTATTTTGTCTTCATTTTGGTTTTGTGGTTTATATAATATTCAGAGCATCAATTATATTAATGTGATTTGCTAAGTGTGTTTTCTTTTGACAAAGAGATTTGAAAGAGATTATACGATTGTAAGGCCATCATTGTCACGTTCCCTACTTCAGTTATAATACACAATATAAAGAAAATATTTCTTTTTAGTAACTTTAAATGCAATAGATCTCATGATCCAAGTAAGAAGTTTGGCAGAAGATGTCAAAACAGGAAATATGTAATGCCTGGACTGCCCACAAGTTTGAGGTTTGGAGATCTTTGCGTCTCCCTGGGTGGCTCAGCACATCTGGCCTTTGTTAGTATTCTGTAGGGACTCCCAATTCTTTTCTCCCAGAGTCTTACATTACAGATAAATTATTTTTAAATTATAACCAAGTTCTCAGGCAATTAATTTCCTTTTTTCTAAGATATTTTGGAAATGCCTATTAAATTAATTGACCTTGGTAGAAAGCATGCACACACACACATCCATGTCCCTACACATATACTTGGGATTAAATTCAACATCAAATTAACAGTTTGTGGCTAATCTCATCTCTCATACGGATGAGCTCTTGTGACCTCTACAGAATTCAAACCAAATGAAATTGCTAAATGTCCCAGCTTTGGACAAAGTCATTTTACAGTGAACTAAACCTATTGGAAGAGTATTTTTCATGTTACAAAATGCAATGTGCTGATGCTAGAACAGACAAAAGCATGAGGTTTCATATTCAGATAGGTGAAGTTTCGCAATTGGAAAAGATCTCATCACTTCTTTCATTTTAACATCACAAAGAGATAAACTCTACATCTTTTCACTGATTTACTAATAGATACAGAATTCTTCCACTTATGTGCCTTACTCTTCTACTTTATTAGCTGCTAAGATCAGCCTATCTATCTATCTGTCTGTCTGTCTGTCTGTCTATCTGTCTATCTATCTATTGTAGTAACAGTATGTTTTAGAGGTGAGAGAGTGAAGAGTAACCCATACTTTTAGATGGGACATTTTATTTTAATTTGAGACTTTGAGAAATACCTGTTTGGCTGGGAACAGTGAAGAAAATTCTTCTATTTGAAGATTTGTAGAAACCTACCATACAAAGGTGATGATTTCACACCTAGTTGGAGTCATCAGAAGAGAACTCAGTGATGGCAGTGGTGTTTCTGGGACGTCTGACAGAAACTATTATTCTTTTACATTGCTGCTCTATGTATTCCAAGGTAGCTCATCAAATACCCATGTTCACAAGCTGAATAACCAAAAAATCATTTGAGATCTCATTTTATCCTTCAGTAAAGGAGTGACACTGTTATGTATAGTGAGGGATGGTGAAGATGAACAAGTGATGGCAGTCTTTGCTGTGTAAAACTGCCTCAGCTTTAGGAAATACTAGTTACACACCACTAACCTGCACATGCCTTTTCTTACCTACCACAGATCCACTGAACAAAACTGTGATGATGAGGAACAGTTCATGTCCATATACAGTGTCAATCAGATATTGTTGGGATATGAATTTTCTTCCCAACAAGAAAAGAGCATTATTTCATTCAACCATTTCAATAAAACTAGTAGTGGAAAAGAAATGAATTTTGAATTGTTTTTCTTAATCTCATCTTCTTTATGGCACCATACTACCAGGCCATTAAAACCAATGGAAATTCTTAATACAAAACCCTATCTGCTCTTTATTTCTAATTATATTAAAACATGTGCATCCCAGTTGCAGTAAGGTAACTTCTTCATATGTGGCTCAGAATTTGCTCCCAAGCAAGCCTCTCTTTGGAAATATACAGTTGGATCACAGTTAATTGTTTTAAATTGAGGGCTAATTTCTTTTTCTTGTCTTGCTTTCTTCCCTTTTCTACAGTAATTGGTTTAGAAATCTGTTAGCACAAAATGAAAATAAAGCAAGGGAAAATAGAATACTAAGACATGATTTACTTTTAAAGAAAAAAAATCATTGATTTTTTGGTAAGACTTTTGTTAGTTTTTTGCTTCCTGTTTGCAAAATATTCTTTTGTAACACATGCAGATTTCTGTCATCCGCAATGAGAGTTTTATTGGTTCTTTCATAGATAAATATAGTAAGTGTCCTGTGAGCCAAAATTCAACACTGAGCTTGAAGTTAATATCAGAATATTGTGAAAAATACAAAGCTGCTTCTGATTCTTCGGAAAGCTCCCACAGAATTCTATGCTGACATATCAAACTCTACACCTTTATTCTGACAAACCATCAGCTTTTGCTACTTGATGTCAGGTGGAAAATTTTGGATAGAAAACCACTGTCTCTAGAATATTGTAATTATTGTATTATTGCCCTCACACCTCTCTTATTCTTATAAATTTATATTTTTACCTTTCTATGTCCTCAAAATTATCCCTACAAGCTTGTTGACTGAGAGCTCATGGAATATTTTCGTTACAATACACTTGATACACATACTCCAGAACAAATACCAATTTAAAATAGCAGTTGTGTATTGAGTATTCTAGCAGTTGTGAATTGAGTATTCTAGTTTACTACACAGCATGAATTTCTGAATAATATTGTAAAAATACATCTCAAAAACTTTTACAGCCATCCTTGTGTTGGATGGTGTTGACTATAGCGTTGTTTTTTTTCTTTTATGCTGCCTGTTTGTACATCAGAAATGTTTCCTACTGCCCTATTGTTCAATATTTGGATAATCAGGCATTTAGGAAAGACAGAAAAAAAGAGTGAAAGACTATAGGTAGAGATCAATTAAATGTATTTAAAATTCAGTCTAACTTAACTTCTATCTGCAAAAGTAAGCAATTACGCTGAGCAAGTACTTTCATTAGAAGCACATGATAGACAAAAACGGTGGGGTTAATCTGCTAAAATGAGGGAGTGTACATTTGAGAAAGACAGTTCAGGCTCTCTCTAGGACCAATGAGAAGGTGTTCAATGTAGTTAATCACATTTAAGGTTTGATTCATCCTTCAGTATATGCCTGCTTTGGAGGGATGACTCATTTCTTAAACTCCTCTGACTGTATTAACTGGATCTCCGTTGGCTGTAATGGGACCCAGTGCAGCTAGTTCAGGTACAGACAGAGAGTATATTACAGATATCTGAAGCGAAATTTGACAAATCCCATTTTATAAGAGCAACTCACATTGCCCAGGGTGAAAACGAAGCACAGAAAGGGGAATACAGCAAATATCTAATTGAAGGCGCTTGTTCAAATTGGGAGTCCATAACCCAAAAAAATGAAAAACCTTATTGCCTTTAAAACTGAAGCCTGAAGCTGACATACATATACATACATATATATATATATATGTAAAAAGGAATTGCAGAACATATTTTATTTAGAGCAGAGAATAGAACTTGACTGAAGATATCCTTTCCTTTCTTATGCCATATTTGAGTGAGCCTAAACAAATTGGTTAAGAGTTGCTGCGTGAATATTCATATAAACATAAGGTAAAGCCTTCCACAATGCTTATATAAAACTTGCTATTTGCAGTAAAAAAAATAATCCTACAAGTAAATTCAGAGCAAGAATATGCTAATAATGTGAATCCAAGTGCTACACTGCAACCAATGAATACCATATTTTATGCTAGCTAATACCCATGGAAAAGTGGTGGTTTTTTTTAAAAAAAAGATATTAATGGCTAATTTATGTGTGCATTAGCTGACTACCCTTATAATTTTCATCCTAATTGTTGCTTTTCATTCCTTATCAGAGCTGGTCAGATAACAAAAAATCCCTCATGAATATTTTAATGAATAAATAGAGTGAGTTTCTATGCTGTTATTCTGTGTACCCTATTGTATATTATGACAGTATTCTGACAACTGACACTTACATGAAAATGAGTGCAAATCCCACAAGTGCAAGCCAGTGTGATTGTTCATCCAAAATTCCTCACCAGTAATATATTCTGTGCTTTCTCTAGTTGTCACTTGTTACGTTCGTTTTTAAAAAGATTCACATACCCATTGGGCTCCAAAAACAATATTAAGAGACTTAAGTAAAAGATTAATATGATGAAGGAAAACTCCAAACTAATGGATTGTTCTGAAATGTAGAAGGCTGCAATTCATTTAAATAATCTGATCAATGATTAGATATTTACAGTAAGAATAATTAAATCTGCAGTCAAAGCACAAAGAATCATTGAAATAAAGGAGAGAGCTTACATGGTTAAAGTGAAGAACACTTTATAGCTTTTTGCTGGTTTGTAATAAACTTTTTTACAGATTGTGGTCCTGTTTGCCAATGATGCTAGAATTAATAAGCAAAGGAGAAGAGGCAAGGAGCTGACAATTGTTCTGTGCTACTTCTGTTTTATACAGATGTCACATCTACTGATTGTACTGGAGCATGTTGGGAGTAAACTCTCAATTAAACCTATTATCCAAAACAAAAAAAAAAAATCAGCAAATCCTAGTATTTGAACAAATCCATAAGTGCAAAACAGTCTGTGCTTTTATTTTAGGAGCCTGAGTGTGTGCAGGTAAGAAATAGCCTTCTGATCTACCCCCTGACACTGGTAATTTTCCTTCACCCTGAAGGAGTCTCTTTGGCTCTTTTTCTTTGACTCCTCTGTGCCTAATAGTTTTTGTTCCAGCTGCCATCTCATCATTGTTAGAGCTCATAGTTGCAACAATTCCTTTTTTTAGATAAATATTTCAGGTTTATTACCCCTTGTGAAATGGGATTTTCAAAATCTATAAAATAATATTTTGTTCTCTAATTCCTTAATTTTTGAGAGAACAATTTCTTTAATGTCTGTTTCTTCATCTTTAAATGCTAGGGTTAGCCTTGGATTTGATTTAATCTCCGTTATAACTTTATAAACCTTGCATGGATTGCTTTGATGTTCCCTTGCATCCAGTGAGCAGACATTCAGCTTTTTCATTCTCTTTCATAATACAAATCTTTGAAGCTTGATAGCATTTTTGTTGCAGTATGATGTACTCAAGCAGCAGCAATTATACTGGTTCCAAGATACAGTGCCTAGGCAGGGTGAATACACATCAAACCAACACTAATCCACATGTTTAAAAAAAAAGATTAAAACAAAAATGGAGTTGCCTATAATATTAAACAAATTATTGTTATTTTTAGTAGAGGTGAGCTGTCTACCTTATTTTCCACCAACAACTTCTCTTCATGTTTAATGTTAGGGTGCTAGTAAATGCTCCAGACGTGAAAGCTGGTTTATATACTGAATACATGACAAAACTACGGCAGTTTACACCAGCTGAGGATTTTTCTTGTTGTCTGTATCAAATATTCCTTCTCCATCTTAGTTAGTCATGGTGGTACAAAGACATGAGCATATAAGAGAAATATTTAATAGCTGCACCTTATGCTGAACAATATTCACTATATTGTGAATATTAACAGAATTTCGCCCTATTGTCAGCATTGTTGTGAATATTAACAGAATTTCGCCCTATTGTCAGCATGAAATTTTTTTGTGATCATGAATATGCATTTTATCATGATGGCAGCTAAGACTAGACATGTTTTATTGTGATGGGAGCCAAGATTAGACCCATCAGCCTTTACACTAGGAGTCTCTGGAGCATCAGGAGATACATGATGAATTTAAATCTGATACCGGCCTTAATCTGTCTCTATTCTAGCAGTGATGGTGTCTCCTCCTAAAAGTTTACAAAGCGAAAACAAAAATTCCTCTCTGTATTAGAAATGGTCATTTTATCTCTTAACTTTCACATTTGTAAAGAGTTAAAGAGGAGCAGAATAAAAAATGGACCTTTAATCCTGTAATTTTTCAAGACTACCCCCAGCTTTCGAAGAGCTGCACAGTCTCATTTCTCCTGTGGGGACTCCAGGTGCACAAAAACATCTTCACTAGCCAAAAGAAACAATGGAAAATAAAGAAAAAATACTTTCTGTTTGATTAAGAGGAAAATGAATATAAGAAAAACTTTCAGGTTATTTTTTTTTAATTAAAAAGAAGCAAAGGTAACAAGCTGAACATGAAGAAATCACTAAAGAATAAATGACAGGAAAAGAAGGCAGCAATCTCCCTAACAGTATTGATGATGCCTGAAGCAGAATAGAAGAAGTTTTGGGAGAAAAACAGATGGACAAATCATTACTTGGAGATTTTCTAATTGACTGAGACTCTCCCTTAGTGTTTACAACTTTGCTGGGTAGTTACCAGCCAAAGCTACAACTTCAAACCTCCTAGCTCCTCTGTCTTGTAGAAAACACACAGAAGGTAGCAGCAGAGTGAGCCCCAATTCTACAGCTGAAAGGATAAACTCCTACAAGTGTCAATGAGAATGTGCAACTGCCTGTATGTATCCTCTGGCCTCAGGTATTTAGTAAAAACATGTGGATGAACAAGCTTTGCTAAGCATGAGCTGTACTAGTTATAGGAAGAACTAGAAACCAAAGCTTCTTTTCTCTCTGTGGCTGGTCACATTTTCTGTCTAAATATCTGCTGTTTAAGTTAGTGACTACAAGCAAGATTATTTAATGGCATTTGGTCAACTGTACACATAAAGGCATTCCTAGCAGCAGATGAGCTGTCTGTCAGCTGCCTGCTTGCCTGCCCACTTGAGCTGGCTTCACAAAGCGTTGATTTTGTGCAAAAGCGGTGGGGTAGGAGAACACAAATTTTGGAACCCAGGTTAACAAAGTGTGCTATCCTGTATTTTAATGGTTAATTATTGTTTAGCAAAACCTTTGCAATCCTCATTTGAAAGGCATTGTATTAGAACAGTTTGATATATTAGTAACATCTGCAAATAAAAGAAATGTCTAAGTCTAGTCATTTGGACATGCAAGTGACAAAAAAAGCACTGTAAGGAAAAGTACCTTTTCCTTCTCACTTTATACCCTTATCCTTTCATTGGTAAGTTAAATGATTGCATCCTTTAATTAATAGAAATTGATCTTATCATTAAGGGCCTGAGCCATGTGAAAGGTGACTTGGAACTTTAGTGTCCAGATCTGAAATACATCTGAAGTCTCATGTTTATGTAACACCTGATCCTAGAGGCCCTAAATGCCTTAGGTTTGTAGAGTTTTTATTTCTTATACTTTAAGTGTGCTACATGTAAAAAAATATCCCTCTTGATAGGCCTGAGGTATCCAAAATTTTTTCACACACAGAAGCAGGATAATAAAAAGATATGACTAACATTTGCTTGGTCCATGCCTCAAAAGATGAAGTATGTCAAGAGCAAATGAGATCACTCCTTTTCTTTTGAGGAAGGTGTTGAGCAGAACAAAAAGTAAGTAAGGAAAATGGAGAAGAAAGTACATCCATACTTTGGACACAGTTTCCTTCATCAAAGGTCTCTCAATCCTGGCCACCTCCACCTCAGCAACTGGATACCTTGGCCATCAGTCCTAACTAGAGGTGTGTTGCTGATCACCTTCAGCTGGTTTGGGATACAATTGTTAAGGATTAACGGTTTGAATATGTAGTGAAAATGATTATATTGATCGTGTGTATTGTCAATGAATGTCATTCCAGCAAAGTGCTGGAGTTTCAAACTACCCTGATTTATCAGTTTTTTAAACATTTCTATCAGAATGTTATCTAATGTATGCAATATACAAATATGGCACAGACAGTCTACCTGTCTTGCTGATTTGCTGTGTAGTGGAATAATTGTTTCCTAATGTACCTTCATAGTGTGCAAAAAGCTTTTCTCAGTTGATACTTCCCAGTGCTACTGTAGTACAATTAAATGAGAATTATTTATTATTGTATTAAGAGAATACTGAAACCTCACCCAAGGCAATTATTTTGTAGATTTGAATTCTATTATAAGGAAAAATAAATAGCTCCTGCTTAAATGCATCTACAAAGACCTAAATGCTTCATTATAAGGAGTCTTTAAGATGGGGCTTTATTCCTTTTCTTCCCCCCCTTTTTTTTTTTCCCCTTTTAATTATATATTAACCTCTGACAACATCCATGTAGTACGTGGATGTGTTTTAGCTGTGCTGCATATATCAGCCTATGGGCATATTTAGCAAATCCAATAACACTTCACTTCTCAGAACGTTTAAAAATGTACAAAAGTGTGAAGATGATAAACCTCCTCAGAGAGCCTCTTGCCTCCAGTGGTGCAAAGTAGCAGGTTTCTATCATTCTCAGGCAGCATGGTCCTTGTGTTTTTCAGATCAATTTGTCAAATGAAATCCAGCTAATTGCATATTAGAATTGGTAAAGTATAAAAGAGTGAAAAATTCAAGATCATTTTTAATGAGGCTTGGTTTGGTTGTTGTTTTTTTTTCATTTCCTATGCATTTTGGAACATGTATATAAAGGGAAATCAGCCCTGAACCCTCTGAAACCTGTTGTGCCCAAGTGGGAGAGAGCTACATCTACATATTTCCCCTGGGAAAGGACAAGCTGCAGGTGGTGATGAAGGCTGGGTGGGGAAGAGCCTCACTTCTCTGTAGTCATCTCTTCTAACAGTACAGAATGCAGAGTGGCTGAAGGAAGGTATATAAAAGGAACTGTTTACTCTCCAGGGCAATCCCACCTTCTCCTTAACCCTTGCTTGCAAGTTCTGACAGCACAGCATCACTGAAAGAGCTTTGGCTGAATACAGATGGTCTCTGAAAAGGCAATGGTACATCGCCCTCAGATTTGAGTAGAAGCTGGATGATTTAGGCTGCAGCTTCCAGAATCAGTCAAAATACTTCTGTGACAGATTCTTGAACCAGTCTTTGATTATATAACGTGATAGATTCTGGATTCAGAGATGCAGGGACTATGTTACAGGTAGTCAAGTACACACCTAAAGGTCTCATTGAACGAAAATACAAAAGTACAGCTTTAAATCAACCTCATAGTTCTGATCCATTAACATATGGAACTCTTTAAGTCTGTGTCTGATATTAAACGAGTACTTAAATGTTTTGCCAAATATAGATAGATTACTTACATAGAAATGACGAAGAGCTTTGCTGAAAGAGCACTTTGTAGCAAGAAAAGACAAAGCCATTACTTCACGCATTGCTAATGCGCCACAATTTGCTTCTGAGACTATTTCAGTCTGCATCCTGAAGGTAGGAAAAAGCTTCTTAGGTCTGCCGATAAATGAAAGAAATATCACTGTTCTAGTAAGAATTAGAGCAGATCATTATGAAAGACCGTAGGAATTAGGAAAATGTCCGGAGAGCACATGCTTGAACACGGATATCTGTACACTGAATTCAGTTAGACCCTCAATTTAATCTTCTGTTTCCTCTGTCAGTTCTTGTCGTATTCTATGTCTTTTTTCTTCTACTTCCTCATTTTTCTCTGCTTGAGTGCCCGTATTTCCTTTCCTGTCTTGGATTTGAAAGATACTTTTTTCTTAATTTCTTTCCCTCACCTTTCATAGTATTTTTTCCTCTGAATCTGTGCCAAATTACTCACACTCTCCACTTCGTATTTATTTTCTCCCTTTGCTAACCAATGTCTGCCCTACTTTTCCTCTAACAATTCTGTCTCCCCATAGTAATAAAAGAACAAAACATGGCACAGGCCTAAACATTGACCCACAATCCTCAGCACTCACCAGGTCCCAGGTGCAGTTTCGCTCATCCCTGCTCGTACTTTCGTGGGCAGTACTCAGGCATGATTCATAGCCAATGCTAAGGGTATTTTCCATAAGCAGCAAGAATAAGGCCTGACAAGTTTGATTTCCCTATCCTACACAGTCATTCAACTTGGCTTTGATCCCTCAAACACCTCCACGCACCCTCATGACAGAGGTCAGAGCATGCATCACACACCCAGACTTGTTTCGCTGATGTGTTGATGTACAGCCCATACATTACTGGAGATGTTCTGAACTGACCCAATATATATTTATATTTTGCAGTGCCTTAGGGATTCAGCAGTACTACAAGGGGCTCAGAAGGGAACCAGAGACGAGCTCTGTGTAATCTGTATTTGAATACTCTGCTTTAGAAAACACATTGTGGCTGTGAGCCAATCTGTGCTGCTTGGTCTCAAACGTGAAACTGTCCTTGGTTTGTTTTACATACTAATGTAGGTTTATCCTAAGGTTAGCCAGGGACTGGCTTTGCAAATACAACTTGTTTCCCCAGCTCCATCCTCTGTTCGGACACATCCAGGAGTGATGTGCCAGAGGTTCTCCACAGGAGATACTGGCCTGGAGCAAGCTGCTTCATTGATGCCTTGTGCTAGAAGTGGCTCACCACGATGGCAGCAGTGTATCTCCAACCAGTCTCCCTGAACATTAAACTTCACAAATCTAAGCAAGTCTGTCACTGAACAGCCCCTGCCACATATATGTGGCGTTGCAATGAGGCCTACCAGAGAACAACTTTGCAAGAGACATAGAAATGCAATATCCAAATCACAATGATGCTTAGCTAGGGACAAGAGGACAGTTATTGGTGGGGACTTAATTTATGTGTGGAGATATTCACTGTTGCCTTACCTTTGCTTGTGCCTGAAAAGAAAGCTGATCTCCCACTGATGACCCTCAAACTCAGTCTTATTTTTGTTGCAGTAAGAACTACCTGAAAAAGCAGAATTGGTTGCCAAGGAGTATTTACTACATTTTAAGAGAGCATCTATTTACCCTAATAAAATGTCTGTTATCAGTAGTCAAATGCACACACAAAAAGGCGTATTTTGAAGTTTTCCCTTTCAGCCTCCACTTAAGCTCCAGCATTTCATCCTTATCACTCTCTCTAATGTGTCCTTATTTTATCAAATTGCTCATTATTTTTATGAATTTTCATAGGTGAAACGCGGTTGCCTGCTTCTCATTATTCTCCCTAAAGTCTCAAACACAAAGACAAAAGTCACCAGTTTAATTTGGATGAATATCCCTTTTATAGTTTCAGGGCTCATTTATATTGTTCCCAAAAGCACTAGTATTGTACCTGTCGGTATAAGAAACACCAGTAGATGGCTCTGTAATTCCTGAATTATGAGCAAGGAAATAAGGGAGGCTTTGATAGCTTTGACTTTTGTGAGCAGATTTGATTTGGTGACACCAATGACAGGAATGAACTTCATGCCGACTTGCTGAAATGGGACACTTCCATTTGTTATCTCACGCTGTTTCAAAATGGCCAGTTTGTCCTCGACCCACGTCGACCTTGAGGACTTCCGATGGAGCGCCGGGAATGCTGTCATCCTGTACAGGCAACGGCTCCAAATAAATCGGTACCAGGATGACACCCAGCTTATGGGAGAGGGCAGAATTACGAAGCATTGTCATGCCCTGCTCGCTGCAGAGCGATAAGAAAGAAGATGTGGAGGCTGCTACAGATGCCCGAACCCAGGGGTACCGTACCCGAGGAAATGGGAATAAATCTGAGCGTAGCAGAACTGTGCTGAACGTATGCCTTCACTGAAATTAACTACCAAACACTCAGAAAAGGTTGTTTCTGTTTTGCTTAAAAAATAAATCTCTCGGAGAATGGGATAGATAAAAGCGGGAAGGAAGTGCACTATAAGGAAACTGGCTTTTATTAATCAAGGAGTTTAATCATTTGTTACAGGCAATTTAGACGATGTAGTAGGATTTCCTCTCTGTACAACCCCCATTCCTGAGCATAGGATCAGGGTGTGCTTGCAAAGAAGTTTTTAAACATGCTTGAGTGCTCTGACTGAGGTCTGCTGGGCCCCCTTCATGTATTCTTCCACAAGCTAAACTCCTTTGAACATGTGCAAAAATTACTATAGAAAAAGGGAATTTTTAATTTTTTTTTATGTGGGACTCTGCACCCAATATAAATTTTGACAAATTTATACATATTTAAATGAGGCATCTAACTTAAACTGAGGCATCAAAGTTAAACTGTAAATGGAGGCTTCTAAGTTAAAGGCATGGGTGTAGTGGGAATCATCCTAGAGTTTAAAAAAGAGCAGAGAGCAATTCAACATCTAACAAAGCAAATATGTTTCACCTGTACCAGCTAAGATGATTATTTGCATTTTTTAAGTAAACTGAAAACCATATGAAAACAACATAGAAAATGTTAAACCTAACTTTATAACTGTTTTTTCCCCATTCTACATGACAAATATTTCATTTCATACTTCATAATGAAAAATATTATTAATAAAACCCCCTGAAAATTGTCCTAACTGTACTCCCAAAGGAAATTTATTTTATAGACATTTTCCAACTAGTCCTCATGTGTGTTTCAATGGCACATAAATACTGTCTCTGCTATTGTTTATCTGCTTTAAAATAAGATACAGACTGTTTTAAAAGAAAGCGTCATCCAGTTCATACAAATAGCAAATATATATGAGGATGTCGAAATTTAAACATCAACATTTAACTTTATGTGTTTATGTGAATAACTCACACATAACCAAAATAATGATGTTATGCTTTTTTTATAAAAACAAGATATTCTCTAATCCCCTTACTAGCTTTCCTTGCCATTGGCAATGGTTTTCAGTGTAAGGTAACTAAGATTACAATGGAGAAAATTCATATAACACTATTTTTTATTTTGCTGCAGAGAAGCTTCATATGGAGAGATCATTCCATTTCTATAATGCAGTAAATTTCTGTGACCTTTAATTTACTTAGAAAAGGCTAAAGTACCTCACAGCATTCAGTATTCAGCACTGGTATTATCTCGGGAAAAAACGCTCTTTAAATAATCTAAGGCACAAATATTATTATGCTTGTAAAGTACAACACCAGCCATATCTATCTGGCTAAAAGACAAACCTGAGTTTAAAGCAACCTGCAATTTCTCCAAATTTTTATAACCCAAGATATATTTTAAATTTACCTCATTAATGACAATTAAATAAGTTTTGTCTCTATCAAGAATAATATTCTTGGGGTAAAATACCTTGAATTACATAACATTCACTACCTAAGTTCAGGCAGTCCTAACGGAATAGCTGATGTGTGGCAAAATACTTCCCCAATAGCTATTGTCAACTTCTGCCCTATGGCAAGTCTGAGATAATTAGATTGCAGTGTTTGAATCCAACATAACTCCTGGATTCAAATACCTAAAGAAGCGATGGAGTGAAATACCCTCAGGTTCAAGACAATACGGGCTATGTACCTGCTTAACTACCTACGGTGGTGATAGGCACCTATGACAAATATCACATTGTTTGGTAATACTGTTTTATTAGCAACATTTGACTTCTTCATCCTCACTTTGTCACATGACAGATGGGTATTTGAAACTAGTTAATTCGGAAACTTCCGGCATTACCCAGCATCATAGAAGTGGATGCTGATGGAAAGATGCTTCTTCATCCATTTCTGAATTACAGAACTATCCTTATCCTCATTTCTGTCCTGGATCAGGAACATGTTTGAACACTACACTCATACTATATTTCAAAATTAGAATTCAGAGTTTTATGGTCTGTAAAAACCAGTCCCAGAAAGTTACAGGGAGAGAAGAGATTAAATAACTGCCATATATAGTACAGAAAAATCTTTTAATATTAACACTATATTTACTAGCTCTAGATTTTTTTCTGGGTTTTTTAGTCCATCTACTGCAGGGGAATGCCTCTATACATACAATTTTTTTTTATTCTAACCACTAGCACACTACCATGATGTGAATAATGTAATTCACATTAGTTGACATAAAAGCAGTAATTTTAGTAAAAAGTTAAGAGAAAGGCAACATACTGAATTTAAAGTAATTTTAAGTTAAACGCTAGAAAATAACATCTGTTCTTCTTTGCAGTATGCAATATTAAGACCAGATTTTTTCAAGAGTCTGAATGATTACTTTTGATGCCACTTATCCATACTGGTATAATAACTGCTGGAGAATTCAAAACACAGATAGTTTCCTTCTCAGTTATGCTATAACTTGTATATAGTATACACTTCATATGAAAACTGTATAGTATGTATGCATTCAAACTCATACACGGTGGAAGAGGGAAAAAAAGGAAATGAAATTGAAGACAAAAAAAAGAAATCTTTCAATGGAGACCTTCCAAATGTTTTGGAAGTGTTTATGGATGCAAAAAGACTATTGGTGAGTATCCTTATCATATCAAAACCAAACCCATATGCATAGTTACACTCCTGCACACGCACACACACTTACAAGCTGACTGCTACATCATGATGTGATTGTTTGCCTTGACTGTTCTGGGGGTTTGATGTGAATTGTTTTGGTTTTTTTTAACAGTGTCCTGGTTTGAGGTAGAACAGAACAAATTTTCTTGTCAGTAATTTTAATTTTCAGCCGAGTCTCTTCCAACTGAATGCACTCTCTGAAACTAATGGCATATTCTTCAGACAGTTTCTGCAGTGACAAGTTTGATGTTTAATGCCAAGGGATGGTTTGCAGATAAGCTCTTGCTTATATTTATTGCTATAACACCCAAGGGCCGCTCACTTTGCTGCATGCCCTGTTGGAGGGTCAGAGGCAGAAGAGCATGGAGGGGTTGCACCTGCGTGGAAGAGTGGACAGGACAGGTGACCCAAAACCGACCAGTGGGGTATTCCATCCCACCTGCATCATGCTCAGTATAGAAGCTGAGGGATCAAAGGTGTTAGGCTCTTTCTTCAACAGCCAGTGTCCACAGAGGACTCTGTCCATTCTTCAGTGTTTGATTCCAACCTGTGTGTTCCTGAATCCAGTTACTGAATCCAGTTCCTGTCTCCGCTGACTTCAGTTCCTGCTGATAGTTTTGTATTTATTTGTATCTATTCAATTATTTTCTTTTTAATATTAACTTTTTTTAAAATTGTTAATATATAACTGTTTTGTATTTTTTTCCCCAACCTATAAGTCTCGCCTTTCACACCCCCACCCTCCCTTTATCTCTCTCTCTCTCTTCCTCTTCCCCTCCTGGGAAGGGAGAGGGCTTAATAGAGAGTGTCTGTTGTTCATTTGGTGGCCAGCCCAGCCTAAACCTTGACAAACAGAAAAGGTTTGGGGTTTGAAGTTTTCTTGCTTCCTAAACTGGCTGTATCCCTATTACTGGCTTATATCCTTATCAAGTAAGCTTGGAGAGAACTCAAAGCAGATGGTATAAAGTAACCAGAGTGAGAGATGAAGCAAATACTTCTGAAAGAATTGAAGGAAAACCGTTCTATCATCTGCATCATGCCAGGACACTTCTCAGCCCACATCCACACTATAATTAGGTATCACATGGGATCCATGGCTAGTATTGCTTTCACACAACAAGCTCAGAATGATTTAGTACAAAATTTAGAAAATGTACAGATGGACATCTTTACTTCTTGGCACGTTACGGTGCCTTTATTTGAAAAATGTTTTGATACATATTTTAATGCTTTTAAATGTATACACATAAAATAGCATAAAATCATAAATATCTAGTCATTTGCGTTAAAGTGTATCTATTTTTCACTGCCTTGTGTGTGTGCTCTGCTTTATATAAAAGCAAGTTCATGCATCTTTTAAGGTCATTCTTGACGGCAATATTGGGTGAGAAAGCAGCCTTTCCCCATAAAAGCTCTCTGTAGATGCTCTTTAAGGAACACTCCTATTTGTGTAAATGAAAATTATGTTTCTCTAGGGGACTGATTGTACCATTGACTGAATGAAGAAAACCACAGACTCCACAAACCCTGCTAGGAATGAGTGGCTAATGACAACATATACTGTATAAGGAATTATATATCCTATCCAGACGTCTCCAACAAGGATTATTTTATTGATTTCAGGGAGCTGAGTGAATTGAATGACACAAATAAATACATTATTAACATGCAACGGCCTCAAAAAATACAGGTTTATATCAGGTCTCCGATATTTGCTCAGCTGAAGGATGCATCGGCACCTTACCAACAGCCCAAAGGTTGCATACAATTTACATATAGTAGATCAGATTTCCTCCCTTCCCATTTTTTTGAAGGTAGGATGAGATGCACAGATTCATTTGGTGTTTAGACAAATATATGCAAGGAAGTCCTTGGGTGAGTGATAAGGGACTGTTCTTATAAGTCAAAATAACGTGACCTTGAAATACAGGGATTTCCTTTGTTACAAACCAGTATCTGAACAGTGACAAGGTATATTGTGTTCATTTTGTTTCCTGTTCGTTGCTGAAAATACTGTTCTATTTCTTTCTGTATGAAAAAAGTTAATTAATCTAGAACTACTGAATTAGGAATAACACACCCCCTCCCCTGTACATTAATTAAACACTCCAGTTCTCTAATGACCACTATTACTAGAGACTATCTTCATCTTGTCCACCTGGGCTTTGGTAGAGAGGCGTGATTATGAAGAGTATCAATCCATTTGACAGTAACAAGCATATTGAGACACACCATAAACTGTCACCAGTATGAATTAAGGGAAAACGTAAGAACAGCAAAACCAAATTGCAACTTTCAGGAATAAAATTCCACAGTATAAGCATAGTTCTTTAAAGGAATAAATAGATTTTATATACAAGGTTTTAATGAATAGGTACTGTTTTGGAAGTCTAAATGATCACAAAATGACTATTCATTATTAAAAGAGATCTGAAGAGAAGTGATATACAGAAAGATATTCTTTTAAAATCTATAGGTTGATCATTCCTAACTCCAAAATTAAACATCACAGTTAGTTGAGAATACATTATTTCATATTTATTCACAGAGTAAACACTCAAAATGTAAGAAAGATAGATTGCATTTCTTGCACCAAGCTAGACGGTTGAATCATTGTTTTAAGTAAACTGTGGAACACAACCTTAATTATTAATTAGGAATCCGCTGAACCTAAGATTAATTATAGAGCAGCTGCTGCTGCAGACCCACAATCAAGTGCTCTTGAGTGAGAAGGGTACTTGCTGCGGGAATTTAGGCTGATAAATTCTACCACGCTACTGAGCTGAATTGTTTGCATATCTGCCCAGAAAATACTTCAGAAAGTGTCAAATGACAGTTCTACTAAGAAGCTATTGCTGGTAACAAAGGTTTAATAAAGAGATTGAGCAGCAGGTGAGGAGTTGGTATAACACTAAAAGCAGGCATCTTCCCAATGATTGAAATAACCTTTGAGTACTATAGTGCAATATATCCAGCCATGCTGAAAGAGATAAGGAATGCTTCTTGGTAGCAGACAACAGTTATTTGAAGTAATTGCATGTCCAGAACAACTTCTATCCAAAACCACAGGAGCACTATGGGGTTATTTTCCGTCTTAAGGTTTACCAAAGCGGTGTCCAATAACAGACCACAATTCACTACAGGAGAACGCCAACAGCTTGCAAAGTTCGACAGGAGGAACTACTCATGGACTTTGCTATCCTATCTTAAAAGCAGCAGAGACAGCACTTAAAAATAAATGCTGAGTCTGAAGAAAAATAATGGAACTCTACTTCCTGGTAAACACTGTACCATTATGAGTGCTCAAAATTCCTGTAGCTGGAGATCTTATTAAGATTTTCTTTCCTCAAATCTAATTTGTTTCCCTTCTTGACTATGTTTCTAATGAGGTGATGAAAAGCCCAATATAGTAAAGCTCATGGTGCATTTTTTAAATGGAAATAATTGGAAAAAGAGGATCACGGCAGTCTCAGAGGATCACGGTTGTATCTGAAACTCACAAAATATGTATCTGCATGTATTTTACCCTCAAGAGAAAGGAGGAAACCCAGAACAGTTGAAAACTGAATGTAATTGAGAATTTTTTTCTTACTGTAGAATTGACACTATTTCAATTTTGGCTGTTACAGAATGAATTGGGAGCAAACCAGCAACAGAAAGATAGATTTGGCCAATGTATGGGGTTTAGTTTACCTTTCAAACAAATAACAGTACAAAAGGCTACTACACAACTGGCAACCAAAATAAAGTAAGATGAGTGCAAAGTGACTGCAAATGCAATGCAGATGGGATAGTATGTAGTTAAATTGGGCAGGAGAAGGTTAGCCAAAGTACCTTCTAAGATGTGCCAAAACAAATTCTAAGCTCCTCCTTATATGTTTACAACATCCGGTAGTTTTTGCTTTCTATTTTTGCAGAAATCTATAAAACTTAAAATCTTAGTGCTCTGCATATTAAATACTAAGCCTTTAAATTCAAGGCAGTGTTTAATGCACTGACAATCTACGCATAAAACAACGTCAATTTTGGATTAAGTGATAATAGCCACTACTGTCTGTGTAGTTGCTCCCTGTTACAGTTAGATCTGGTTTTAAGAGCAGATCAAAGCATTTCAACTACATTTAGTGTTTCTCTTGGGAAGAAGAATTTTTATGGTTGGAGAACTAGGAAAGGAATCAGATATGCAAATTCTACTCAAAATTCTGCACAGGAACACACAGACTGCTAACCCAAAATTGGAAAACTCCATGAAAAAAATATTCTTCTCTGCATTGTAGAATCCCTTTATAGGCTTATTTGTTTCCTTGTTGTGGTAGGTACTATACAATACTTTGTAAGATCATGTCTGTTGTATGATTTCATGTCATGTATGATAGCTTACTTTAATCACTACTGGGATTAGTCCTGTATATCTAAAGGAGAATTTATTTTCTGAGCCCTATGGGCCTAAAGATTTCTTCCTCAAAGGCTCTTCTGGTGCCTATCTGAAGAATCACTTGAACAGAACTGAGGTGATGAATAGATGAGCTAAAAGGCCTTCACAGCTCTGGGCCCCAGATCCTCTGCTGCCATGCAGAGTCATAGCTCCAAAGTCATAGCATTTCCCCCTTGAATTCAGAGGGGTCACACTTTCACTCAGGGAGACCTTTGAATTACAGTCCTAATGGAAAGTGATGTTGCTTGAAACTTTCCAGTGCATTTTAGCATTTTGCTATGATTGTAATCCAGATTGCTAATGTAATTTATAGGTTTAGATTCTTCAGTATAGCAAATATTTTGGTGTTATGCAGTACATTTGTCACTGCATTTACTTCTGTGTTTTATTTCCCTCTCATATGTTCAGTGTATTGTGTCAATTATTTGAAAAAGTATAAAACATACATATTTGAAGAGAGAGAGAGTGTACATGAAAGTTTGCACTAAAAAGTGTGAATTTATACAAGGTATCTGTGATCATTTTGGACTGTAAATTCAAATATGATTGGATTAAAAAGATGAGATGATTTCATTTTTGAAACAGTCACTGTCTCCAAACACTCTGCTAACTTATCTTTTGGAAATTTGCATATCTCTGTCTTTGGCAAAGAAAACACTTCCTTAAGATAAACTTATTTGAGATACACAAATAGAAAAGCTCTAAGCAGTGACAAATAAAGTCTAATTTGCTCTGATTTCAAAGCAAGAAGAAATGTGGTAAAAATAATAATAATAATTCATAATAGCAATAGTAACACTAATTATAATGCTAATAATCATAACTATGGTGATCAAAAGTATTTATTTGCATTTCAGGGAAACATTTTTTCTAATGAGAACTCATGTTGTACTGAATTAGACAGTACTTGAAGACAACATGGAAATATCTGAACACAATAGGACAAGATTCAATTTTCACAAGTATGCAAATTCAAGATCAACCAAAAGCTGGGCAGTTGAATATAATAGGGCTGAGATGGCATTTAAGGATCAGAGTTTTCTGCGTACTTTCTCCCTATTGCTGAAGGAGTCTAAGTTCCCTATGGTCACTAAGTTTATAACTGGGAAGCCTAAGAGTGACCGATTTTTACTTCCATATTCAGAAGCACACCAATCGTGGCAGCGCTGCGTCACACTTTGTAGCTCATACTTTAAAACAGAAAATAGACAAGCATTTGCCTTCTGAGCAACTTGATCTCATGGATACTTTCTAACCACGTTTCTGATGTACATGTCAAAAAATCTCTGAAAGAACTAACCTGAAAATTGAGTTAGCAGCTTCTTTTTGAAGTGGTGGTGGCTCTGCTTGTCACGTCTTTCTAAGAAGTGATTCCAGGAATTTGCATAGGCTCTGGGGTAGTAGAGTTCAATTATCTCATCAAGATTTAGAAGACTCCAGCTTCCACAACTGTGTCGTAAAACAACAAAAAAAATAACTGATTAGTTATCTTTGGCATTAATATACTAACAATTGTTCTCTTGAAGCTACTCCAGCATAGCCTTCTTCCCCCAAAAAAACCTGGAACTGGAAATAAAGAGAGAATAAAAAGTCACTTGTTTTCTTTTTAGTGCACACACCAAGGACAGGGATAATTTGGATTCTGTTCTTTGTGCTGAGGATTTTTTATGAATTTTCAAGGAAAACATGTATTTGGCAAAATACATAAGTGTCCTGAGCTGGGAGAAGAGCAGAGGTCTTTGCTTCCAAGTATCCCCATTAAAGTGGAGAAATATGGTCTCAAGTGATCATTCTACTTTTTATACTCAGCTCTAAAATCTTGATTTAATTTCCTCACTGTGACACACCTTTTACTGAAATGGGGGATAACTTGATTGTGGTCACCGACCCAGTGATGAAAGCACACATATAATATTGCTCTTTATATCCACAGCCTTCCTAAGTTGATATAAGCAGCTGAATCCCTGGCTTCCAGATCTCTTGAAAAGGCTTTAAACCTCGAATGACTGTGGTAGGAATTGGGTCCCTGAATAACAGGTGCCTCTAAGGACTAAATATTATTTCTAATTCAGGGATGGGCACGCAAAGTTTTAAAACTGCACTATCAAATATGCTTTCTCTCCCTTTGGTGCAGCAATTTAGTAAAAGGAAACAGAGATCATTTTTCTGAATTAATAAAGTGGGCAGATAAAAAATAAGTAGGCATGGGATTGGGACTAAAGTGGAACATTAAAAATTTATTTCTGAATCAGTAACATTGTGCTTTATTTTTACTTTCAGTTTCGAATTCATCTGGCTGGAAAACTGAACATTTTGGATTCCCTCTGTAAGTGAATAGACCACCGCTGAGCTCTTGAGGAGCTGTGGCTTCTGGAAGGGTACAAGTCTGGTAGATCAACTGCCAGAAAGCAGTCTCAATGAACGTATGCTGGCAAATAATCAGACAAATTTTGAGAACTTAATCAAAAGTGACTTATCTTTGTGAAGCTCTCTTAATTTGATGAATAAACAACGTCCAAAGACAATCAAACCAAGTCACTTGCTTTGTCATTAGCACTTTCCATGTACAAGTGATTTTGTGACGAGTAGTTGAGAGCACAACATAAAAGAGAAAATCAGCTCTTGCATGTGCTTGCCAGGTATGTGAGAAAGCATGTTCTTCAGCTGCATGTGGGATATGGAAAGAGAAATTCTCTCAACCTCCTGGCCAGAACCAGGCTCTAACCACAGCTTTCACAACTAGGACCGCACACTTTCATTGCTTGGTGTGAATGTGTCAAGAAAAAAATGAACGTTAAGTTTCTCAGACAGCCAGTACATCTGGCTTTTATCCTTCTCACTGCCTCACTCAGGAATATGGTTATTTTTAAATCTAAGGTCCGTGTGTGGAGCAAATAAACATAATTCTCCAGCTGTTTCAAAAATGATAGGAAAGGATTTTAAATGCTCTAAATTGTATAGGCTTATTTATCATGTGCAAAATCCTCTCCCCAAAAGAATCAAAGATCTCATGTGTTCTTCAAGCACTTGTTACAGCTTTGGTCACTCTATCAGAGCCTCAAAAAAACCCCACCCCAAAATATGTAATTTAATGTACCAGAATGCAAATAGCAAAGTTCAAATATTCTTCATGTCCAGCTCATGAACACTTGATGATACTTAAAATATTAATTAATTGGGACTTAATGACAATTAATTGTAACATTCAAACAGTTGAGTAGAATTCCCACCACGATGGTGTAGCTAAGTTATGGCCAGTAAGGGGGAACTAAAACTGCTGTTGACTAGTTGTCCAGCTCTTTCCATGACCATAGTTTCTTTTGCTATTCATCTCTTCAACTTAAATATTTGGGGTGTGTTGGTGTTTGTTTTTTTTTTTTTTTTTTTTTTTTTTTAAACTATGGTTACTACTGAAAATAATCTCTTAAATAGTGTCTAGGAAAAATACGTTTTCCACATGTGGCCACCATGGAACCTCAATTACCAGGACTTTTTAAAGGTGTTAGCAATCAAATCACTCATATCCTCTGGTCCTACAGCTTCTACAGATGCTACTTCTCCTGAATCAACTGTACAAGACTAATTTGCAGCTAATTACAGGTTGTGTGAGTCATTTGGATATATGTTTACATACTATTTAGTGAATGACACTAAACAAAAAAATGGCATGTATAGTCATCTTGTTTAAACAGATAAAAGTTTCCATTTTCTGTAAGTGTTTTGTACATTTGCAAAATAAGGCTTGGTCTTTACTTTGAATGACTGAAACATCTAAAGTTTTGCCTGATTAGTTTAAATATGAGCACTTTAGAGGATATTAGTACTTAAGTATAGAAAGCTGTAGTGGTTAAATTATTCTTTCTTATTTCTTGACCATTTTGGTTACTGCTCTGTTTTTCATCTAGTCTCCACAATGTTATTAACTTTAGCAGGTATAACAGAGAGACCTTGTAGCATACTAAGTAAAGATCTTCTTTAAACATCATTTTAGCAAAGTAAACCCAGACAATTATGTTCATATTATTTAAATGGTTGTAACATTTAATATGTTTAACAATTCTTTCTGGATCTGCCCAAATGGGATTTTCAAATAAAAAACAGATGAAAATAAAACGCAACATAAGAATTGAAAGCTCATGGTAAAAATGAGTCCAAAGTTCAGAGCTATATTTTTACCTTTTCTTGTAGGGAAAGTGTGTTTCTAATAACTTTGCCACTGTTTGAGAATTCCAAATCAGGGATGGTTTCCTTCTTTTTGTTTCTTTTTTTTTTTTTTCTCTGAAATTGTAATCAGAGTCAGAGGCATGTAAATGCTTTATCCTCTGTTAATCTGAGATGGGATCTATGGCAGTTTGCCTGTTCAACGGTATACAGATTTACAGTGTGTATTGTAAATCCGATTAATTTGTCATTAAATAATTAGCTACATCTGCATCAGACATATCTGATGCTGGTTATCAAAATTTTTTCCTTGTATGCAGCCTTTCCGAAATATTTCTATTCCCCTCTTTACTTTATGCTCGTCATTGACTTATTGATCATGTCCTTGTTGGATTATTCTTTTCATGTAAATTAAAAGACCAGGACTTTTATTTTCATGCTGCATATTATTCCTCTGGTTTTCATCAGCGGTCCCAGTCATTTAAGTGAAAACAGGTGAGATCTTTCTGGGAAAGGAGAGAAAAAACAGTGAGGCTTTGTGACTGCAGGCAAACACCTAAGGATTTTTTTTCTTTGTTTGAATATGTTATTCATTTTTGAGATCCTAACAGTCCAATCTTCAGCCCAAGTTAAACCCCTTTCTGCTGCTCTAGTTGTGCACAGGGTACATGAAGTCAAGCTGAAGGAGCAAGTGGAGGTTTTTTTTCTTCTCAAACAAATCCCTTTCCCATCTGGTATTCATCCAGAACTCCCACCCTCCATCATATTGTGGGAGAGTTTTGGCCCCAGGCCAGGAAGAATGAACACTTTTTTGTCCCTTTCCCTGCTGTCACCCCTTACTCCCTCCCCCATTGTGCGTACAAGCCTGGACTCCCAAAGCTTGGTAATGGAAGGGAAATCCTTGTCCTACTGGGAACAAGCTGTTTTATCCATGCACAGGTTTCTCATGTAAAATCATACATGAGATTTCTTCACAGAAGTAGTTGTGATCACCTACTGCATTCTCACACCATCACAAGAGCAAGACTTTCACAGAGAACATCTAGGTGAGCACCAAAAATAAATTTTAAAAAAGCCCCAAACCAGCAATGTGCAAAAGGATGATCTCCTTGAGTTGCTTCTGGGCCTGTGAATGCTGCAGGGCAAATCCACCAGGGGTTCATGTATGGAAATTTTCGGAGTTTGTCAGGCCTGATTTTAAGTGGGAAATAAGATAGTTATTATATGGAGATTGTAGTCTCCATAGATGAGCCATCTGCTTCAGTTAATGTGATTATTCTTATGCATCAACAAAACAGTAACTGGTACATTAAAAAGCTTTGTAAAAGTCCTGATATAGTCTAAGTGAAAGAGACTAGTTTTAAAAAGAAGAGTAATTTAGTGTTATCAAACACTGTTAATCCCATGAAACACTGAAAACTCTCATTGCAAGGAAATCCCAAACTCTAGCCCAGAGATAACTGGATTCTTCTCCAGATTTCTGGCAGGAAAGAGAAATATTTCTATGGCAAGTCGATTTTTCAGTGAAAATCTGCTTGATGTTGCTCAGAGATTTGGAATGTGCAAGAAAGTGTTGGAGGAGGTGGTTTTTTTATCAGATTCTGCATGAAACGCTCAGAAAGTTGTAATGCAATTCATCACGTGGATCATTTTGACACGTATATGGTCTGTATTTATATGTGGGCATCTATCATACTAGACCATTTCCAAAGCTCTGCAGTCTGTTGTGGATACAGATTTTACACAGATACTTCTTATGTTCATTGCCCTCTCACGGAGCACAAATACTTAGCTTTTTTAAATCTACATATCTCTTTTACAATTGGAGTCAGTACTGCCATGTAAATGCCTGGGCTATGTCAAACAAAAAGCTATATTCTGTAATTAAATTAGTAGCACATTCTCCTACTGTCTTTCTCAAACACACATTGTATGGTTGTTGTATGGTTAGCATACAACATCTTCAGTGTCTCCTTGCTTGTATAGCACATTTTATACAACATAACAAAAATGAATGCTTATAGCAGTATTCTCCTGTTACTGCTGAGGGGTGGAATCCCAGTCCTAATTCCCTGGCAAGGTTCCCATTTGCTTTATGATAGCTCCAGATTTAACTGAAGAAGGCTGCAATCCGGGAGACTTTGAAAGTAAAATCTGAGCCTCGTTCCTCTGCCGCCTGGGCAGGCTTTTCCACGCAGCAGCCTGCACAGTGATGAAGAGAGTCTTTGTCAAGCCAGCTGGCTCTGCCTGCAAGCCTGCTTGTGCTGCTCAGGGAGAGCTTGTCTCTCTGTCTCAAAGGGATACCAGTCTTTTCACTTTTAAACATTTTTATTTTTTTTCTTCACAGATTTAAGTGTGTTTACATTTCCTTGTCCAACGGCTGATTCTGTATCCTCACTGGTTTTCTCATCTCTGGCTCGTAGACGCTGTTCGTATTTACAGCTTGTGGACAACAACATCATCAAGCCTCATACTCTGGACATTCCTTGGCAGAGCTTTTCTGACAGGTGACTTTTCCATTAAGGGATTTTTTTTCATTTTGGCCACACTCCTAAGCTCTCCACACAGTCTGTCTGGATGTTGGGAGTGCGCTTCAGACAGACTCCAACAAAATCTCAGGATTTGTGCTCACTTCTTCCCAGTGAGATATTCATAAACATAATGTTTTCTAATGTAAACTCACAGTAAAGTTCACACATTTCTTTATTGAGACTGAAGGGAAGTGTTAAGTGAAATTTAATGTGGATGTGTATGGGAGATTAGAGAGGAACTAAATCTTGCTGTGAAATTGTGTTTTATATTACAAGGAGACTCAAAAAATGGATTCCCTTCAGTTCCACAATTTGCCCTTGGTTTATTTCAAAAAAACACCGATGTGGCAAAATGAAAGATTTGGAGTTCTGCTACCTGCCTGAATTCAAGAATGATCTAAAAGTCTTTTTGACATTTTTTACTGCCTCAGACCGTAAGTTTTTGGAGTCTATTTTACCTAATCAAATGCACTGTTGAAATCAGTTTTGTCTTAGGATAAGAAACTAATCCTCAGCTAGAGGATTTGCCTCACAAAATGCAACTTTAGAAATTTTTTGCTATATTGCAGAAATAAACTGAGATGTAAACAGAATTATTACGCTACTTGGGTACAAAAATGGCCTTTTTAGTTCATTTTGTCTTGGAGGAAGACCAGAAAACTGCTCTAGAGCAATAGTTAGGGCACTCGGTTTGGATGAAACAAATAATTTCTTCTCCCATGTCTTGGGCATCTAGTTCTTATGTTTAGCTTCCACATCCTAATCCTTGGGATAGGCACTACTACAATGCCAGTCCACGGATAAAAAGTGACGTCTTTCTACTTTCCATCTGAAATTGTTTTCTAAACCAATGTTTCTTTTTGAAGCTGATATATTCGAGAAGAGATGAGAATGAGTCTTTGATGCATCACCAGTTTCTGAGAAGAAAAAAGTGGGGTTTTTTTCAAAATTCCTGACTACTCAACCCTTCAAAAGTCAATAATAATTACGAAATACTGAAAGAATGTGGTGCTCATAGAGTAAGTCATAAGACGGACAAAAAGAGTGGGATATACTATGAGAGCAACTGCATGTTCACTATATGATCTTATATGAAAACAATTCAGTTTCATTAATCTTTCTCAGAATGAATTTGTCTGTTCCATGGTAATTTATGAACACAATACATAACCCAGTTATTGAGATATTTGTCATATAAATATATTGGTTAAATTTAATAGGGGGTAAGCAGAATGTGAAGACAAGCCATTACTTTGCGAATGTTTTTGGACTGGAATGAGATATTGGCTGAGTTATTACCATGAAGGCTTTGCTGCTTGCCTTCAGCCACCTAAAAAGCTTCATTCCCCATTCAGAATCAAGCAGCAGGGAACCAGCAGAGCTAAAGAGCTATAGCACTTACAGAAGAGGAGACTTCACAGATATCTAATCAGATGGGTAAAGACCATTTTTGGGATATCAGAGCGGCCTGGTATACGTCTAAGGGATGGTGGATTATAGCTGTTACAGACATGTGTGGAGTATTTGGGTTTTTAAATGACATTAACTAAATCCTGTGTTCTTTCATTTAGAGGGAAACTATTTTGGTTTTAAAAAGTTGTCTTGGCAATTAATTCACCTCTGGTCAAAGAATCCTTGAGGGAAGAACTGCCAAATAAAATTGTTTTTGTTGCAGAGCAATAATTATATACAGAGTACTGTGGCCAAGAGCCTATTCTACAAGTGGGAAAATCATGTCATTGCTCCCCAGGACAGGTTAAAGCATTTTTGGATAAGGACCAGAGGAAGGAGAATGATACAATTATCCTTATAATTCTGAGAGAAATGTTACCTCATATTTGGAAAAAAAAAGTACTGCCAGACAGAGCAATTTAAATCAAATAACCTCTGGTCTGCTGAAAATCTGAAGCAAACCTCAATTAAAGTGTCAAAATACTCCAGATATCCTGTGTTCAGAATCTCCAGTCTGACTCAGCTAGAAGCGAGGAAAAAGGTTAATGATTTTTTCCAATCCAGCCCTGTAGAGTCAAAAAACTTATTTGCCTCCTTATTCTTAATCAAATGGAAGCCATATTACAACCATTGAAAAGCTCGTTCAAACAGCTGAAACCATTTTAGGCTTCTTCTACTTGTTAACTCAAGTGAAACATGCTGTGCGTCCTACTTAGGAAGAGAAAATTGCACCTTAGCACTTCTCATAGCTACTGCTAATTGTCGCAGGGTTGTTATCTGTTATATACTGCTTTAGATAGAATTTTCTACTTATACTTCAGTTATAAGCAGTAACTTGTACTGCTGCTTCATAAAAAGCACAGCTATTATTTTCAAAATCATTGTCTAAATTCTGCTTCTAATTCATCCAAATGCAACGGAAGTCACAATTTACTTATACTTACATTTGAAGTGGAATTTGACATGGCAGACTAAAGTCCTCCTTCTAAATATTATTTATTTTTAGTAAACCGCTACTCCAGCTCATAAGCTAATTGTTACTGTAATGATAGGAGTACCACAGGAATTCTCTGCCAAAGTTCATTTAATTTTCGTTTTCCTATACTAAACCTTCTTTCCATTAATAGTGCTGATACAGGAGTTTGACAGACAAAAATGTGGGTGTGTTTGTGGATACACTCTGAAATCCACTGTGGCGTATAAAAGCAAATGAGAATCCTCTCTTTGGCACCATTATCCAAATGCCTCTCCACTTCTCTTCTGTCTGAGGTGAAGGCTGTGCAGATGGTTTGGCGTAATTCACTCAACAAAATGATTCGGAGGCAGGAAGATAAAACCCATGTTACTTGAAACTTCAACCCTTTCTTTCTGCAGTGTGCTGCAGGAATTTACTGCTTGGAATACTTTATTTCTTAGAATGTTAACAACTTAGTCTAATAATATGCCACGTTTTTCCAGCAAGCATATAGCTTTGCTTCTTCGAAAGGCCTTTCAGAGAATACTCTGTAACACAGTTATCGCATCTGCATTTTGAAAGAGGGAGCTGCAATACAGGTCTTAAAATGCCATTGACAGTGTCACATTTGTAAACTCCTGTGTGTGCCAGCTTTGTATCAAAGGCATCTAATGAAAGCACAAATGAAATTAAAGAGTTACCAGGAGAAGGCAATAGCTACCTGCATTAGGAGACATGTTTGAACCCTTTGTGGGAGATATAATTTCTAAAGAGCCATAATTGGAGATGAAAATCAATTTGTCACAAAGTCTCTTTTTTCACTCTTTAAGTGCTATCCTTTTATCTGTCTTGACAGAATTTACCCAGCTGTTTTCTTGTCTATCTTAGATAAAATGACCGTATTTTCAAACTGCAGCCACACAGAGCAATTTTCTGATGGCGTTTTTATAGGGTCACAAAAGAGCCTCACAAAATGTATGATGCTGTGCTTTTAAAGTTTACCTCAACCTCCGTATTATCCAGCTTATGATTCAGCAGTGAGACACGCGTATCTCTCATGGGAACTGAGGAACTGAGCAGTAGGGAATTGTTATTTTTCAGGAACTTGGAATTTTGAATAGGATTCTCATATTTTACAGAAAACTTTGAGATCCACCCTGAGCAAAAGAGCAACTTTCATAATGAGTCTCTTTTCTTACCAGCCAGGGTTCTGGCACATTTACTGCTTTGAAGTGTCTTACTCTGCAAGTAGTGCCATTAAAAGCAATGAGAGAGACAATCTGAGCCTTGAAAAGAGAAGGGAAACTTACTGTAGTTCTTAGGAAATGAAGCTGAGAGTTCAGACAGACAAAGCAGCTGGTTTAGAATCTGCCATCAAACCTCTATGTTTCAGCTCAGCACTTAAAATTTTGTTTAGATTGCACACTTTCCCTAGTTGTTGGTGTTTTTTTTTTTATTTCCTCACCTCACCACACAGTCTCTGTCTGCCTGATGATTTTTAGGGTTTCTGTTGGTTCATAAGCTGCTGTTTTAAATCGAGCTTACAGATGGAGATCTGAGACAGAGAAAGTGTCATGACCTAGAACTATAACTAGTACAGCCATGGGCTGTAAGTAACCTTGCCCAACATTAGGTGGGTTGATTTTATTATTTATTTTCCCTCACATGGACATCCATTGACATTTGAGATGACCTCAGGTATTCCATTTAACCTCCATTTGCCACCTTAAAGGGGTGTAGCTCTCACACAGGTGCTGTAACTGCCGTGTCCAAAAACCCCAAGAATATGTCACAGATACTGCAGGTGATCTCAAGTGGCACTGGACATCAAGCTGACACAACTGACTAACTCTGCTCATGGTATCAAAGCTCTCATGATCAATGAATAGCTAAATCAGTATCACCAGTGGGGTTTGGGGTTGCAATACATCTTCCCAGATGTGCAAGTCTACAAATCTACTGTAGGATGAGGTAAATGACAGCACAAACCTTATTGAAATCACTGGCTTGGTCTTCACTGATTGAAATGGGACTTGGGCCATGATGGAGGCATAGCTAAGATGAGTATTGACTTGAAGTCCCTGACTGCTGAGCTTTTTTGATTGGTTTGCACCTAGTCATTTATTTCCTTTATTGTTTTCAGTACTCTTCATAAAAAATATATAGAGTCTGCTGAAATCAGTGGAATTTGGTGTTGTTTCCTTTGGTATTTTTAACTCAAAAGTTCTTGGTTTACTCAATTACTTTTCAATGAGACAAAAAGACCAAGCCTGAACATTTCAGACAAATAGGCTATGACTGAATTAAGCATTGGATGTGATGGTTAATAAGGGCAAGCTGCCCCTCCATTATCTCAGAGAAGAGTCTTTTTTTTCAATTTATATCATCAATGATACATATGTGGCCATGTTTTAGTCAAGAGAGAGTATGGACCAGTAGGTAGCTGCATTCTCACCTCTCTCAGCCAAATTGAGAAAGGGAAAAATCAGTATTAGGGAGTTGGTATAATAAGGATAAAAACTGAGAAAGAGAAGGTGCTTGAAAGGGTACATGTGTCTCTAGTGAGTGACCAAGGAAAAGCAGTAGATGATTCTGTTAGTCAGAAAAAGAATGGGGAGTCGAAGGGGAGCCCGAAGGACCAAGTCACTAAGCTGTGCAAGACACATCTCCTCCTGGTTCCCAAATTCGCTTACCTGACTTGTGTGAGCTTCCCCCAAATGACTCCGTGAATCAATTAGCATTGGTACTTAATGATTTGTTCCTCAAAACTGAGCTATTTATTTCAGATGAATGTTTGTGCCAGTATCTTCATACCTACGACTATGCAAACCTTCATGTTCTTGTGAAAAATTGCCTTATGAATAGTCCTGGTAGGGGAGGCAGCAGACATTTTAAATGAAACTTATCATGACAAGTATGCAAATAATGTAATCAGGCTCAGCCAATACACTGTCAGATTAGAAACCTGATCCAGCATCTTTGCTGTCACGTGTGATTCAATGCTGCTGGACTTGGTCAGCAAAACATAAATCACGGGTCTGAAAAACTTGATGCTATTTCACAGACCTTGCAAGGATATATACACAAAAGTGGCTTCAGATCTGATTTATTAAGACCCCTTTTTGTCTCCAGAGGATGACTGAAATACATGCATTTTTATTTTTTTTTTCCACCGAAATGCTCATTTATGGAAGAACATGTTTCAGCCCCTAAATGATTATTCTATGCTTGTCAGTTTTAGATTGCAGCACCAGTTACATTAATGATTTCTGAGGTGATGCTGATGCCTCTGAGGCTGCCTGGCAGAATTGCTAGCATAAAACTAATGAGTATCCCAGCACGACCCTGCACTGTTAGGAGATGAAGGGGAGGGGGAAATAAATTAGAGACCTGGGTCTGTGGAAAGAATATCTGTGAAGGCACTTAATGGAGTCTAGAATAGAAAATTAATCACCCATAATGATTAGGGTTTGTGAGAATATTTGATTTAATTCCATTTATAAATATTTCCCACCCAATGATAAATGAACTCTGGGATAGCCTGTATGCAAAATCTGAATCTGATATAAGCTTTAGAAGTGCATAGCTCACAGAGGTATTGGACCACAGTAGCTTTTATCTGCTGTTTTCATTCTACATCTAACAGGCTTCACGTAATCTTTGGGTACAAAAGGATGTGGCAACACTGTAAAGTGACTGTTGGAACATAAATAACCTGAAAGTGCTTGATATAATCAAAGTGAAAAATGGTAAATTAAACAGCATTAGTCTGAAGCAGCCTATTATTAAACTATTAGGAAGCTAAAGCCATTACATTTTATTGTTTATAATTCCCCAGACTCTAAAGTCTTATTTCACATTTCACATTTTCCAGGTCAGTAATAAGTTGATTTTTTTCTTCTTAATATGGTCATTAACCCCTAGCTCTTCTTGTGAGGAGAACTTGCCATATTTTAAAGCTATGGCAATGTTTGCCTTAAAATTAACTATCAAGCAAACAAAAGGGATACATTAAAGCTCTAATTCACTTTCACTTTTGAGTGTACATGTTAATGAGAAACCATTTTTATAATCTGTGTCACAAAATTCTGAAATTCAGTGTAGTATGTTATACAATGAGTGAAACTGCATGATCATTCTTTCTGGCATTAAAGTCTGTGCATGTGTGAAATGGTTTTAGAAGAAAGATGGTAACTTTGCTCCAAATATGGAAATAAATTCATAATAATACAAATAGCGTAAATTCAGATCTCTGGGGTAGTACTTCTGAGATTGACACTTCTCTCTGAGATCAGCAGCTAATGATCTTGTGTACTTTTTCTTCTGAGCTGCAAATTCATATTAAATGAAGTAGAGATTGCACAGTATTTTACGCCTGCATTTGCGGGCCACAAAAGGAAAAAAAGAGAAAATGATAAAATGTGTGGTAAAGTGATATATTATAAAAATATAGATTAGATATTAATCAAATCTTTTTTTAAAAAAGATCAGCAGCTTAAAGCTTACACAATAATGGAGACTTAATCTCCAGTAACTGAGTAAATGAGGAAGATAAAACATGGAAATAATAGCAGATTAATTCTCCTGGAGGTGGGAGATGGTGGAACAGTAGATTATTTTATTTTCAATTTGGAGTGAAAAAGAAAAAAACTCCAATGTTTTCTATAAAAGACTATAGTGAAAATTATAAGGGTTTTTCTTTGGTTTTGACTTTTAAAATTTATCTTTTTTCTTGCACTTTCATAAGTTTCTTCTAAGAAAAAAAAAGGGGGATATATCCCTTTCTTTCAATTTGACAGGAAAGTTAATTCCAACCAAACTGGTTACAGCAAAAGTTCTGCAATTTCATGAATATTAGAAGTAGTCTGAGAAATTTAAAAAATCTATCCCTTATTTAATCAGATAGCTATCTCGTTTGCATAGTAAGATATTTTACATTAAAATTATATTTTCATGATGTTAAAATAGTTATGAAGGTAAGAATATTTTTTTTTAATCTATGGTGTTTTTTTCTTTTTTGGTAGCATTCAATTACTTCAATTTAAAGTAAAACGCTTAGAGAGCTTTCCTGCTAATATTTACTCCACTTCAATTTAATTCAAAAATTACTTCAATTTAAAGTAAAATGCTTAGAGAGCTTTCCTGCTAATATTTACTCCTCTGGCTTTTGGGAATCCTGCATTTGGGTTGAGAGAAAATTACCTAAAGACTGACATCTTTTAAGGTGAGTCTGTATTGAACATTTTAAAAAATATTATTTTTCATCGTACTATTCCTTTCTAATGTACATTTCAGTGCTTCTTTATTCAAGCACTTAAGTAGAGGTAAATGTAAGTTCATGTCAAATCTTGCCTTTGTGAAAGACAACTGCAATGGGTTCCTGTCTGGGTAGCACTTCACGAGTCAGCAGAGCCTGCCAAAAGTCACATGGAAGAGAGTAGATATTTAAACAACAGAGAGGGAAGGCAAGCACTAGGAAACAAAAGCGAATGGTTGTCTGTGGGATGGAGATGTGAATAAGTAGAAAATTCGAAGGTACTCAGGGGAAATTTAGAGGCTGTTAAAAAATAAGATCCTGATTCACAGCTTGTAGGTTTTACCTTTGGCTTCAGTACATGCGAGCTTTTGAAAGGCTATTTAATAACCTAAGACATCTGGAAGAGAAGACTTGTAGAAAAGTGACGGGAATCACAGGGAAGGCACAGGGAAAGTTAATTCTGGATCAAAAGACATAAAGGAAGAATCACTAGATCTAAATTAATCTTACTTATGTTTAGCCGGATAGAAGTTCAACATCTGGTACAAAGTAATTGGTCATTTGGCTTTCAACATAATCAACAGAGGTAACAGGTAGTTCATTATAAGCATCTGAATGTGTGACATAATTCTCTCTGAAAGTGCCTTTTTGAAGTTCTCCATAGACAATTGAAATGACCTGCTGACGATAAAGAACTGGGAGGAGTGACTGAAAATTTATGTTGCGCTACTGTCCAAAGGGACCTCAGTGAGCTGGAGAAACCAGCTGATGTGAATCTCATGAAGCTTAGGAAAAGGAAACCCCAAGTTCTACACCTCCAGGGGAACAACCCATACACTGGTACATGCTGGTGGCTGACTGGCTGGAAAGCAGCTTGGCAAAAATGGACCTGCAGGCTCCTGGGAGACACCAAGTTGAACATGAGGCAGTATTAGGAAGAATACTTTTAAGAGTGAAAGTTTTTTCAAAATTTGTCAGTTTTATCTCCAGTACCAAAAGTTCCTGTTATATTAAGTCCCCCTATTTCCATCAGCTACTGAAGAATTAATTACCAATACACATACATTTAGATATGCGATGATTTACTTGTGATTTTTCACACTCTGCCAACTGATAACTTTACCTTGCAGTCCTTATCCAGTCCTGTCACAGTTGAATGCAGCCATCTATAAGATTATGTGGAGGAAATTGAGTCTTAGCAGAGAGAGCTCAAAGATAGTCCTACCTAAAAAGCGATTGGAAACGTAAAGTTGGTAAGGCTCTGAAGGAATAAAGAGAGCTTACCTTGAATTTCAGTTGCTTCAACTCTTCCTTATATAAAGATAAAACACTGTTATGCTTTGGGTTGGCAGCTGAGTGAGAGTGTGTCAAATAAGGCAAACATGTAAAAGTTTTGTGCAGTAGCAAAAGTTTACTGTCTTGTAAGTAGCACGTTCCTTGGAAACAGAATCCTGACAGGAATGTATGTAAGAAATCCTGTAAAATGCATATTGTATCTTTGAGTATCCCTTACATGAAAGTTCTATTAAATAAACCTAGTAAAAATCTATATGCATTTTTTAATGTCATGTAAACCAGACGTCATGTAAACTTTTTTTAGCCATATTGTTAAATTCAAAGAGTGGGGATAGAATTTTTCATTGATTGCAAAATGGTGCTTACAAACGCCTCTAGAAAATAATCAAAATAATAGAACTGCACTGTGAGAGGTCACTTTGTAGTACCTAACCTTAATTATTGTTTTTCAAATGTATTTATTTGTTTATTAAGATTCATTAGGATTAATATATTTTTCTTTAAAAAAGTAAAGTAAAATCTTATACATATATACATAGAACCATTACGGAGTTAGAAAGCATCATCACCATAAATAGTATTTGAGAGCATTGGAGAGGTTAGATATTAAATAATGTCAAGAACCAAGGATCTGTGCCAGGCAAGTTACATTAAAATTATTAACCAATATAACAAAAGAATTCCTGAGGATACTTTACATTGTAGAAGTCATTCTGAATCAATAAATGTGTATTAGATATTATGTGGTGAATTAGTTGCATACACTGAATAATTATTACTGGTTGTTACAGTTATTTGTCATGTTCACCTCTCCTCAGTGGTGACACGAAATTTCAGTTGTCTTTACAGAGGCTTTTTGTATGTAGACATCTCAGATGATAACTCCAGAAAAGGATTTAATTACATAATCTTAATGTTTTATGTTATTTGCTTCAGGAGACTGTTCTGGTTTATTTAAAGCACACTCAAAAAATTCTCTGGCTCCTTTATGCGTATTTCTGTAGATATATATGTGTGTGTATATACATGTGTGTATACACACACACTCGGGAGAAAACATTTCTGCTGTTTGATGATCACAGTTTGAGTTGTTGATGTATTTGCACCTGTATGTAAGTAATTGCACTGAATATAGCAGAATACCCACAAGAGCAAAAATTTGCAGAGTCTAACTCTAATAAAGGGATATATATTTTTGATCTCCAGCCTAATTAGGCCCAAATAATTCTGTAGTAGGAATGAAGTCCCAGTCTGGCAAAGAATGTAAATATATTAATAGTTTTAGCCATATGGAAATCTCATCAGTTTCCATGAGGATATATGTACATTTTAGATTTCTTCTTTCACTTGCATCCTTTCTGGACTACAGTTTATTCAAGTGCAAATCTTGTTATCCTTAATTAAAGATAAATTCATATGCTCTGATTAACACTACTTTGACATCTGTACATCTAAAGCAAGCTTAGATCTATGTTGGCATGGAAACATTCTCATGGGACATACGGGTTCCACCCTATTCCACCTGAGTCATGTCCTAATTCCCCAGTCATTCCTGTAAGCCAGTGGGAAATCCCAAGTAAATTGTATCTTCAAAGGTTGGCACCAGCTTGTGAGAAAACAACACTTTGAACTTTTGCTTAATAGAGGAAGAGGGATGCAAAACTGTTTAGAACATTTTTAAAGCTACTGAAAAAGATACATTACTATAAAACTGAAACTTTGTGATAGCTGGATGTTACATGGGGTGGACGTGAGAGAAAGTGTATTACTAGTAAATGTGGAATTGGATGGTAATGTTTGAACTGGGACGTATTTTTCTTTTAATTAAGAGAGAGTGCAATGGAAGTCATTCTAAGCTAATTTTATGTAAAGATATTTATGCAGTTCTTTTAAATGTTTCCTAGCAAGGAGGTGGGCATAGGAATTCCTCTATATTCATACTGCCCTGCAGGCTTGCTAGCAAGACTCCTGGTATCTTCGAATTCACCCTGTGGTTTGTGAGCCACCAAATTATTTTCCTAACTGTTACCTTTCTGCTATGAATGTTGAGGGATTACCTAGACAATAAGATTTTGAAATTCAGATGTGAAGTATACAGTAACTTGAATTTTTCAAATACTCCCCTTTCACACACACTGTTGTCTGAATTCTCTGAGAATTAAGTCCTGTCGCTGCAAACAGCAATAACTGTGTGATAACTGAACGGTGGGAGATGAGAGTGGACATTGTGGAGGACATGACGAATACTTATACAACTGTTTTCTCTCAATGCAAGGACCAGCAAAATGCAATTCAGTTGAAAGCTTACAACAAGTATAAGCAAATGATTGATTGCAAAGCTGAACAGTGAAATTTACTTTTGAAATATAATGAAGCCAAGAAGTCACTAAAACTTTAAGAAATAGGACACATTTAAATGACATATAATACCCAGCACTTTATAGGCTAAAAAATAAAGCTGCAAGTTCTTCTTTAACTGTCAGCAAAAGATTCCTTAAGAATCCTCTAAAGCATCTTTACTCAGCTGTGGTCAGAAAATACAAGAGCAAATGGGCCATGTTGCCTATTCTAAGTGCTTCAGTGAAATTATAGTTTGCTATTTGGGATTTCTGGTTTTGGAAATTAGCTAGCACAGCATATTTCTTCTGCAGTTTTCTTCTCTTTGAAAACTCCATGTAAAAAGGCTATCAACTGTGCTTACTAAAATTAAAATAATGACAGTCAACTTACATTAGGAGTTACAGAAAAAACTATAATAAAAAAAATTACAGTGCCCCATCTCAGATGATTTCAGTATATTTTGCTTAAACAGCAGTCTGATACACACACAGGTAACTTTTCTGACCTCAGTGAAATATGTTTCCAGACTGGTATCTTTTGGCAAACAAGACACAGCCATGCATCAGCACTTAAACTTCAGTCTAAAACCTGATGGAATAACTGGAAGTACACCTAATGCACTATAAGGATTCAGATCAGCCCCCACTTCTCAATTTCCTCCTAATCAAAGTGAATAAATATTTTTCATTAATTCTGCAATATCTCTGAAAATACCTACTAGTAAGAAATAATCTTAAGCATTCAGTAAACCAAAGTGTTAGCAGCTTTAGACCTTAATTAGAAAGTCGGGATATGTTTTTTAAAAAAGCCTGTTTTAATTAGATAGGTCATGAGTATTCAAATTGAGTAGTGTATTCTTCTACAGTCCTTTCTCTGGCTTGAGTCAAAGTTTTGTGCTGTGGATGTAAAGTGATGTTTCATAAAGCTATAGGAGACAAAGAAATTACTCACTGGATCACCAGCTCAGCTACCTACCCTGAAAAATCTCTGATTACCCACTCTGCAGGGTCTCATTTGCGTTATCAGGGCCCTAGACAGAATTTTCCCTTAGAATTTCTGTAAGGTAGAAAGGAATTGTCCACAGAAGAGTCCCTGAGGTGTGCTCAGGTGTGAACAAACAGGAGTGGGGAAAGGCTCATCCGTGCAATTATGCATTGCTCCTCTTATATTTGAACCTGTAATGACTGAGTTTTCATTTATCTGTACGGAATAGATGATGTTTTAGAGTATGCAGCTAGAGGTGCCTAGAGCACTCTGTCTGATCTCATAGTTATAAGCAAATCTATAGAGGAATATAGCATGGATGAAAGAATTGCTCTCCCCATAAACAATTGCAAACCTTTCAGTGACTTTCAGACTCACGATTTCATTCATGATGGTCAGTTCATGCAAACACATGTGGACACATACTAATGTGCACACACAAAACTCTATACCTTTCATCCTGACTAACTCTTAACATGTGCTTTGCATGTTAAGCATTACACTGCTCTATACTGTGTTAAGGAGGTGAGGAAAGAGGAGAGAAGGGTGAGTCTCACACAAGTGGTAGCTGCTGCCCATGAGAACTCTCTGTAACACTATTGGGGTTTGCAAGTGTAAGGCAACAATATGAGATAAACAGCATGAGAACAGCAAAGAAAAATTACAGCCACAGAGTCTCTGAAAAAACACTGCCTCAGTGGCCCAAGTGAAAGGGTTGCAGTGCTGTAAATAGCAAGTCCTTAGTGTTGCTAAAGCTGAGGCACCAAAGCACCGAGGGCAACGTGAAACAACTTCCATGTATAAAGTAAAAACAAGTGCTCTGTTCCACTGTTATTGGAACCTCATAGCAATCACATTATCAGGGATAGTAGGGAATTAAATTGTTCAAACTTATTGGCTCCATTTCAGACAAACCTCCCAGACCCCAGAGACCTACAGAAGGTCTGCAGCTTTTCCACTCACATCAAAAGATTCATGGAACGTCAAAAAATGGCCCGCAAGCCGACAAAGAACATGTGTTTCTCTCTACCGAGGGAGCTTGTTTTCTCACTGAAATTCCAGATAATCAATTCTTGTATGTCCCAGAGGAGAGAAAGCTCTTATTGCTAGAATCACAACAAATTAAACATGGAGCAAATGTACTATGTAGTGAAGGAATGTCCTTGTGCTCACTGACCAGCACTGGAAAACAAAGAACAGGGAGTGTGACTTACTGATGTCAAACAGGAGATAATACATCTGCCTAAAAACTGTTCTTGGGAAGAGTCTCATTTTACTTATGCTACGTGCAAGACCTCAAGATTCACTTCCATTGCCAAGAACAGCACCTTCTTCTAAGTCCCAGTACACTGAGCCTAGTCAACACTGTCTGAACCTAGGCAGTTCCCTGACTGCCTTCCAACCCATTTGAGCATCAGGAGAAGGAACTCAGATGTGATGAGACATTGTAGATTGGTATTATGTCATCCTTCTTCTCCCCCATACATCCATTCTTTCCCATGCAGTCATATCTTCATGCATGTACCCTACAAGGGTATTGCACTGCAAGATAACGTTTAGCTTAGGCACTGCTGAAAACATACAGAAGAATGAAGGCGGCGGAATATTTTTCCCTAGCCCACTACACTGGAAATGCCTTTTTGTCCTTAGCTTAGTACAGAAAGCAATCCTTTCCATTCACAGCATAGAAATAATTAATGTTTTTTACTCTTGTCCTTTAGATTGTCCAATATGTATGCTGTTTCATTTCATACTTTGTTTTTGATCAAGTGTATATACCATTTTATATCTGCATGTTATATGTCATAATGACATCAACAAGTCCACTGTTGAGGGAGTGGGCTTGGAGTCAAACCATTTGCCTGTCTCAGAAGCCAGTAATTTTCAGCATTTAGTGCTTTCCAAGATAGTAAAGATTACATTTTAAAAGTGCTACTTTTTTCTGATGATGGAAAATTAACGAAAATTCTTACACTCTTTTTCTGAAATTCCTTTCACATTGTTGTGTTTTTAGAAGACAGAGTACATCCACATGTGCCTATTTAGTAGGTCTTGGCATGACTGTATGTGAGTTTGTATATGACACATTGATACGTACACATGACATCTCATGTGCAAGTGGTCTGAGGGTTTCAAACACAGCTTTCATTACAATGAAAGCATTCTTGTTAAGGGCTATTATGGGTAAATCCCCCTGTTTCTCTATGAAAAATATTATTTTATTTTTATATATACACACTCATAAAGGCCCAGATTCATCCTGTCAAACTTTATTTATTCATTTTGGGAGATCAGTAACCTGGGATATCTCTATTCTTAAACAGAGCCTGTTCTTAGAAAGGTTGCTTTTCCTATAGAAGCTATCAGTCATATAGACAATTTGATGAAGTTTTCATTTGTGTGACTACATTGTGATAGGCAGAACTAAAGTCAGGTAAGCTGGTGCAGAGAAGGCTAAAGAGAACATCTCTGGCCCTCATGAAACCAAAGTTTACACATTCTCCTGCAATCCAATGATCTGACATAAGTTCTGAAATGTCTTGTCCTTTTCTCTAATAACTAGTAGAGGCAAATGGTCAGACTTCTTTTTCGGGGGCAGCATTTGTAACACCTATTCTACCCGATGTGACAGGGACACAAGAGAAACATAGTACTACTGAGACTGACTCAGGTACTCTGTGAACAATTAATCCGAAAGTGATTGTCACGAAACTCTGTACTCTCATTCATCATCTATTCATCAGGGGCTAGCATGGGAGTCTCAGTGAAAGAAATAATCAACAAGGATGATTAAAGGATGCAATTTTCTTTTTCAGCTCAGGCTTTGGCACAGCAACGGATGCTAATGGTAGAAGATACATCTTGAGAGACCATGTGTCTTAAACTACTTTTCTGAGTGGCCAGAACCAAAGACATCTTGAGATATTACTTCTGGATTACTATTTTTTTAAGGGACTGTCTTCACCCCTAACTCAAAATCAAACTTCTAACTAGAAAGTGCATAAAAAATCTCAAATGTAGTAATCCCTTTTATTGTTGCTGAAGTGAAATACATACATATTTTATAAATAATGGGAGAACAAAAAGTGCCAGACAAAGATATTTGTCACTAAGTGTCTCTGATTATTACTGGGTATTTCAGGTCAGTTTTCAGTTCAATTTGAGGTATCTTGTATGTCTAGAACTTACAGAGAATATAGAATATCATTGCCTCATATTAATATGTAATACAGGAAAAAATCTTTAAAACTGGAGATACTGCTGTCATATTAAGCACTTCCTTTAAAATCTTTCCATCCTGGTTTTCTCAGTGCCCCAGAACACCCCCAAAAATTAAATCAATTTGAGAATACCTTTTTTCCTTGACAGGCAAAGCAAAGCAAATCACAACAAAGAGAAAGGTCCTTTTTCATATGTTAAGCATGAAAAGACAAAGAAATATTTAAAATCAGAAAATATGTATATTCATGCTTGCTTTCACAAAAGACAAGGTTCCCTCATGAATTGCTTTCCTGTTGGAGGACTCTGTTATCCTTACAGTCTGTCAGCTAATGTCACTGTGCACCAAGTTAATCTATCTTTGTATAATGCCAAACAATCAGCAACAGGAAAAAGATATCATGTAGCAAATGGCAAAACAGCAAATCAGACAGCTACTGATGATTAATTTTTCCCTAGAGTTTCCCAAAAGTGGAAAGAGGAAAAGGTTCCAGCTCTATCATTCTTATAGGAAAAAAATATTAATAAATGAGTAAATAAAAATAAATAAATTTAATTATTTCTTTCATTGGTTTGTAAAATGCACTATAGTTTTCAGTCCTCAATTCTCATTGATCTGTTAGGGAACAGGGAAAGGGAAAGAAGCAATCAACCAAAATTATTCCAGGCACAGTTCCTTTTCTTCTCTGAATTGGGCATTGCAGCTTCTGTCTGTCAAAGGATCAGGCTAAAGAGCCATGCGTTATCAAAATTGTCTTGAAAATCTTAACGTAAGTATTATAGAAGAGAGTATTTTGTGGTCAAACAGGGTTTGTTCTCTTTTGAGGCATGCCTGGGGTTATTATCATCCTGTGACATTAAGCTCACAGATCACATCTAAAACCTCAATGTTATTTTCAGAGGAATTGCTTTCTGAATGGTATTCGGAACAAACATCAACTCCTAATTGTCTAGTAGGAGCTCTCAGTCCAAGTATCAGTTCATTCAGATGTCCCAAATGATGAATATGATAATGAAGAACAAATAGGGAATGACTCTTGAAGGGAAAATACTTGTCTTTACAGAGATTTCACATCACCACCACAAGCCTTTGCAGGGGTAGAAAAAGGCTGACATTCAAAACTAGCTTGTCTGTTTATTACAGACTTTTTGCTCCTCTTTTACTACTCTTTTAGCACTTCTTGGACTCTTTGCATGAAGCAGGCTGCCTTGCCCCTGAATTTACCCAGAATAGTTTATAATTTACTAGTCAGTTGTACCCTTTGAGAGGTGGAAGATAAAGATTTCTATTGCTTCAGAGAGGTGAGAATTAAATTGTTCTCTAAATTTCCAGGCAAGTGTACTACTGCTGCCTGGGAATGGTGACTACTGCTTGTTTTGGAGTGCCTGAGCTGTTAGTCTGTGTTCAGTACAGTTAAAGGGGGACAAGGATGATAATTCCTCAGAATAATTAGTTGGCTGTGTTCCGACTCTACTGAATGTAATGCTAAGCCAAGTCTGCTGATGATTGGGCGAGTTATGCTGTGAGGAAAGGTGTAATGCCATTCTGATATGCCCAGAAATGGTAGATCAAGATAAACAGTTACAAATCCCTTTACCGCAAAGCAAAATATATGTTTGAATTCACAGTGTTTTGGTGGAGTTTGACATACAGTCTGACTAAACCACCAGGATCGGAACTGCCTAGACACTCAACAAATGTCCCCAGGGAACCAGAGTAGGTTCTCAAACAAATTCTGATGTATTACCAAACTGATGTATCAAATCAGTTTAGCACCTATCTCAGATTGAAGCCCTGTTGGAGACCTCAGCCTATTTGCCACTTTGCAGGTCTTCCCTAAGACAAGACATTTAGTTCAGTAAGTCAAAGAAAATTGACCACTCAGTATGAATTGTCCTCCAAATAGCTGTAGATACTTAGTTTACTTACACATAGTCCTTTGAACTCTCTCCTGTGTACTCATGTTATATAAATGAGACGACTTACTGGTTTTCAACTAAAATCACTGAAATGAAGCAGTTGTATATGAAGTATGCTTAGAAACTGCAGAAATCAAGAATCAAAAAAGACCACTAAGTCCTGGAGGAAGAAGAGCTAACAGGAAGCTTCAAAGGAAAATTTAGGATTTATGTGTAACCTTATTTTTGTGCTTCACAGAAGTTCAAGAAGAAAAACAGTATGCAGTGGCAAAGAAATCTTCACCTTAATTTAAAGTCTCAGTACAGTGTGCCAAAACATGTTTGATCTTGATAACAGGAGTAAAACGATTCTTGAAGTATAAGAGGTAGTTTTATCTTGAACCCATCAAATTAAGTGTAATAGAGATTAAGTGAAATGTGTTATCATTTCACTCAAAATCATTCAGAAAAAATGTCTGAACAATTCTGCTGTGTTCCTTCATTTTAGTCAAAAATGGAATTGAGACTTTTGCAAAATACACATACTTTAGTAAGGAAATAGCATAAATTGATGAGGAGCTCAAATACTGTTAAATAAGCAAGGGGGTTATGTAACAGTAATTGAGTTGAGTTTGTAAATTTATCAAACCATTTAAAGTCTTACCAAGTAATCATGTTTTCTTAATTCATTCCATAAATTCCTGTCACAAAATCATGTTTTTTCCCAAATGATTTTGTCTGTACAGAGTAAAATTTACTAATAGTGCTAAAATGATGAATGTTTTGAATACTGATGAATGTTTAACACTGAACTGCTTTTTGTCATGATTGTAATTTAACAAGTCACGAAATCTTGTTAAAGGTCTCAGTGGTATGCAAAGGCAGAAGACTTAGAAGGTCACTGGAAACACTTTAATTATAGATGGTCCTCTTAATTCCAGTTAGACTTGAAGATAATAACTTCGGTAACTACATAGAGCCTTAGGATCATATTGAGTTTAATATCAAAACCTCATTGCTTTAAAAGCCCTGTTCTTCTCATACTAATCAAACAATACACCTTGATGTAACTTTTCAGCTTTTTCTTTTGAATTATTGTCATGCAATTAAAATATTTATAAATTTTTTTTGTCAATTTTTACCAGAAGTGCAAAAAACCAATAATTAAAAATCCTCTCACTTTTGTACAGTGGACGTATTCAAAAGTCACAGAATCACAGACTGGATGAGACTGGAAGGGACCTCTGGAGGTCATCTTTTCTAATCCTCCTGCAAAGCAGGACACCTAGAACAGGCTGCCCAGGAGCAGGTCCAGATGTTTTTTTAATATCTCCAAGGAGGAAGATGTAATGATCTCTGCAGGAAACCTGTTCCAGTGTTTGACCACCCTCACAGTAAAAAACTGTTTTCTGATGTTCAGATGGAACCTCCTGTGTTTCAGTTTGTGCCCACTGCAACCTGTCCTGTCACAGGGCACCACTGAAAAGAGCCTTGCGCGCTCTTCTTTGCACCTTCCCTTCAGGAATTTCTATAGATTGATGAGATCCCCCTGAGCCTTCTCTTCTCCAGAGAGAAGTCTCGGCTGTCTCAGCCTTTCCTCATATGCTCCAGGTCCTTAATCATCTTCATGGCCCTTCACTGGACTCTCTCCAATATGTCCATGTCTCTACTGTAGAGCCCAAAACTGGACCCAGTTTTCCTGGTGCAGCGTCACCAGAATTAAGTAAGGAGAAGGAACATCTACCTCAGCCTGGTGGCAACACTCCTCCCAATGCAACTCAGGATACATTTAGTCTTCCCTGACACAGGGGCACATTACTGGCTCATTTTCAACTTGATGTCCACCAGGAACCCCCAGGTCCTTTTCTGTCAAGCTGCTTTCTAGCCATTCAGCATGGAAGCTTACAGGGAAATGTTTACAACTTCTATGTCATCTTTGAGCATCTGCTTAAAATCTTGTTAAAACATCATTATACATAAAAATATGAAGCTATTAATAAAACTATTTTGACATGGTGTCCAAGTTGAATAAAAAATGAAATTTTGCTCATTTGACGGTTAGAATGAACATTTGAAAGCAGAGATAAAATCGGAAAATAAGCTAGCATGAAGTGGTATCTCTGTTGTTGCATTTCATAAGATTTTTCTTTTGGGCTGTTTGTGTGAGAAAAGCTTGAATATACAACTTGATGTTATTCGTTTACCCTTTACATTATAGCAGTGACATTCTTTTGGTTTCAATAGTGGCTGACAATTTAGCAATTCCTTTAAATGAACTGTGAAATAAATTGACCTGGAAGCAAACAACTCTCTAATTTATTATTCTACTTAATGATTTCTAATCTCTTCAGTAGAATCTTCCTGCCTGAATCTAAGCAATGCTTTATATTTCTTTCTTCTTTTTACTGATTGTACAGATCTATTAATTTTCATTGTCTGTCTCTCTAAAATTTTTGTTTCAACTGAGTTGTTGTATTTAAGTAAGTAAAAAAGATATTTCCCATTTAGAATATTTTTACAAGTATTACTCTTTGTACAGAGAAAAGAAAACAATTGAAGATAGATTCTCTTGTTTGTGAACAAGTTTGCTAATTAATGCTCAGCAAATCTTTTTTTCTCCTCATAACTCCTTTTTGTGTGGACAAGCCTGAGCTACTCAGAACTAGAAATAATGATCAATTTCTAATCCTCCTGCAAAGCAGGACACCTAGAACAGGCTGCCCAGGAGCAGGTCCAGATGTTTTTTTAATATCTCCAAGGAGGAAGATGTAATGATCTCTGCAGGAAACCTGTTCCAGTGTTTGACCACCCTCACAGTAAAAAACTGTTTTCTGATGTTCAGATGGAACCTCCTGTGTTTCAGTTTGTGCCCACTGCAACCTGTCCTGTCACAGGGCACCACTGAAAAGAGCCTTGCGCGCTCTTCTTTGCACCTTCCCTTCAGGAATTTCTATAGATTGATGAGATCCCCCTGAGCCTTCTCTTCTCCAGAGAGAAGTCTCGGCTGTCTCAGCCTTTCCTCATATGCTCCAGGTCCTTAATCATCTTCATGGCCCTTCACTGGACTCTCTCCAATATGTCCATGTCTCTACTGTAGAGCCCAAAACTGGACCCAGTTTTCCTGGTGCAGCGTCACCAGAATTAAGTAAGGAGAAGGAACATCTACCTCAGCCTGGTGGCAACACTCCTCCCAATGCAACTCAGGATACATTTAGTCTTCCCTGACACAGGGGCACATTACTGGCTCATTTTCAACTTGATGTCCACCAGGAACCCCCAGGTCCTTTTCTGTCAAGCTGCTTTCTAGCCATTCAGCATGGAAGCTTACAGGGAAATGTTTACAACTTCTATGTCATCTTTGAGCATCTGCTTAAAATCTTGTTAAAACATCATTATACATAAAAATATGAAGCTATTAATAAAACTATTTTGACATGGTGTCCAAGTTGAATAAAAAATGAAATTTTGCTCATTTGACGGTTAGAATGAACATTTGAAAGCAGAGATAAAATCGGAAAATAAGCTAGCATGAAGTGGTATCTCTGTTGTTGCATTTCATAAGATTTTTCTTTTGGGCTGTTTGTGTGAGAAAAGCTTGAATATACAACTTGATGTTATTCGTTTACCCTTTACATTATAGCAGTGACATTCTTTTGGTTTCAATAGTGGCTGACAATTTAGCAATTCCTTTAAATGAACTGTGAAATAAATTGACCTGGAAGCAAACAACTCTCTAATTTATTATTCTACTTAATGATTTCTAATCTCTTCAGTAGAATCTTCCTGCCTGAATCTAAGCAATGCTTTATATTTCTTTCTTCTTTTTACTGATTGTACAGATCTATTAATTTTCATTGTCTGTCTCTCTAAAATTTTTGTTTCAACTGAGTTGTTGTATTTAAGTAAGTAAAAAAGATATTTCCCATTTAGAATATTTTTACAAGTATTACTCTTTGTACAGAGAAAAGAAAACAATTGAAGATAGATTCTCTTGTTTGTGAACAAGTTTGCTAATTAATGCTCAGCAAATCTTTTTTTCTCCTCATAACTCCTTTTTGTGTGGACAAGCCTGAGCTACTCAGAACTAGAAATAATGATCAAAAAGAATGAAAGAACTGGAGAACAACTGAAATTAAAAAAAACCAATGTGCAAACAAAATCAATTTTTCCAATATTTCATTGAGTATTTTAGTTTTGATCACTAAGAATGTGGGAGTTCACTGCTAGAATCACTCGGGGCCAAAAGACAAGTGAAAAAGCAATGTTATCAAAGCTCTTATTTCTTTCTTTCCTTCCTTAAAACCTATTTGGATAATAAAAGGTCTTTTCTAATGTCACTGATGAAATTATGTTGTCTGCAATATAAATATGGCAGTCATTTATATTCATCCTTTTAACGTATGTGTTGTTGCCTTTGATATCAGGTAAAAAAAGAGCTAAAACTTGTTGACCATGGCTGTGTTAAGCTTTTGTTTTTAAGAGGACTTTTGCTGTAGTATTTTGATGTCAAAGACAATTCAATTGGTACAGATCACCTTGCACAATAGGATCTTTCTATTTCCCTATCAAACTTTGGAACAGTGTAAAGCCATTTCTACCTAATAGTCAATGTTTTGAATGAAGAAGTGAAGAAATGGAGTGTAATGTTTGGCAGTGACCTGTCTGGAAACCACAGCCAGTCACTGGTGCCTGGTTTATCTGCCTGTTCCCTTACTTTGGGAAATGCAGGAAGGTCCTGTGCCAGAGCAGGGCAGTTACACTGGTAACTACCAAACCAGGCCAGAAGCCAAATTCAACTGTCACTAGACGTTTTTATTCCTGGCACTCACTGTCAGATACCCAATTCCTTAGCTTTACCTGGGTTACAGCCTCACATCTCCTCTGTCCTTCAGGAGACTGCCCCACACAGAGTGCCAGCTGATGGGAGCTGATGACATTCTCCCTCTTGTTAAAACTCTTGTGGTAGTGCGTTAGGTAAAAAATATTCTCCTGTGGAAAGTTTTCATCTGATTCCCATAAGAGAGCTTCAATGCTATTTTCTTTAAATCCTGTTGTTCCCCTATCATCATTTTCCTATCCTGGTTGCGGGCAGCTCCTCCTTCAGTTGTATGCAAAAAAGCTTATTTGCCAAGGACCTATTTCAGATCCTACCCTTTACAAGAGATTTAAGCTTGTGCTGCATTTGCAATAAAAAGAGCTATGTAGAAACAGAAAGTGTCATTTTGAAGAATGATGAGAGATTTCTGCAGTTAGTGAGGGACGTCAGAGGATTTCTGTGTAGGAATCTTGACATAAATTTCCTCTTTACTTGCAGACATTACCACTCAAAGGGATGCTCATTTCCAGTGCGTTGGCATTTCATTGTTGTGCAATTGTTAAATGTTGCTTTCTTTTGACAAATGGTACCTTTTCAACTAAGTAAAACAAGTTAAAAATGAACTGTGTGAGAAACTGGTTAGCTAATATCCGTGTGAAAGCTTCAAAACTGTGTGTAGAAGTAAAGCTAAAGCAATGGAAACAAACTCAGTTGAGTAAGTGAAGTTGGAATTCACAACTGGAGTTGTTTTGAAGATGCCTGTATATCATTACAGTATGCTATATGTTTACAAGAGTATTTATTCAAACTGCTTCTGCTCTGGTATTCATTTGCCATGAGAGCTGAATCGCTGAGAGAACAAAGGTCAAACTCTGCCTTCAGATGGGCATGTTCAGTTCCTGCTTGTTTAATGAGAGCTGAACTTTCAGAGCAGTGCTGCTTCCCAAGTGTTGCCAATGCGGCTGAAGTCTTGAAGTAATAGAGTCTCAGGGGAGGCTTTGTTCTTCTGAAAATTTCGCATAAACTTCAGCTGGGGTGATTCAGATAAACTAAAATGAAACCTGGCACAAATATCCATCTTTTTGGTTATTTGTTTTGAACAGTAGGCCATAAGGATATAGTCAATATTGCTATGTCGTGTGGCTATATTGAATTTTTTTAACATAAGCAAGAGCTCAATTCTTAAACTAAAAATAATTAATTATAGGGTATTGTATTCTTCATCATAACACCCCTCTTTGTTTTGAACTGATGAATTTAGGAGTGAAATTGTCTCTGGCAGAACAGGAAGAATTATATTAGAGGTGGGGTTGGGGAAATATCTTTACTATCTTTGAGACACTCTTGTGTTTATCATGGATAGCAGTGTCCAAAGTGTAGTTTGATAGACATGTCACATTGGTGGATCAGCTCCTGTATAAAACGTATGCCTGGAAAAAACCTTTGAATGTGAAGTTATCAAACTCTCAGTAGGAGCATACTGAATTCTTGAAGAGTTATTCTTTGCAGAGACACCCTCACCAAGTGCTCTCCAGCCCTGCACAGCTCCTGTGTGACAACCTGCCAGCAGGACTCTGCATTCTTCATCCACAGGCTGTGAGCAGAAAGCTTGGTTCTGCCAGAATTGCCTGGGGCAAGAAGAGATTGTTTCCTCTACACTCCAAGTAACCCTACTACTGGCAACAGATGCCTATGGAGATAACCGCCTTTTGGCATGAAGAGATAGAAAAATGAGGAATTGGAGGATAAGAATGTGTTGAGATGGACAGAAATAGTCTTGGGCATTGTGGTTGGTATGTTGGGAAGCAATGGATATCTAGCAAGGGCTGCAGGGACGAAGGACGAGAGGAGAATGGGGGAAAACTCTAGAACAAAAAGGACCTCCTTTGTCTTCTCAGAAGTAGTTGTGAAACACATAGTCATCATATTTTCATGGCTAGAGTCATGAAAGGAACAGAAGTGGCACAGTTCTTTCCTGTCTGTGTGATCACGGGACAAACTTTTCTTGAAAGGTAGTAGGGAAGGAAGAAATTAATCAGAAAGTATGAGGCTGACTCCTGTGCTACAACTATGAACAAGAGTGGTTTAGGAGATATTAGATCAAAAGTTTCATAACTTGTTAGCATCTATGTTAACCTAAAACAGATTCTTCAAATGCAGATTTTTATATTTGAGGGCAGCCTTACATGGAGAACAGCATTTGACATGCAAAGAAATTAAAACACCTCTAACAGTGGGTAACCTAAATCAGCAATTGAGTTAAGTCCTTTCAGGAGAGGGGCCTACCATCCAGCTTGTCCCCGTCATCTGTCTCACCAGTCACTGCATCCATGCAAAACATTTTTACATCTGAATTCAGATCCGAATTGGCAAATGGCATTGAAAAAAATATTTAGTAGTCTTAGAGCTGTTTTACTACAGGTCTTCCTAGGTTAATGCATTGTCCTGATGACAGATTGAGACTATAACATTAATAGAGCATTTTTTTTCTTTTTTTTTTTTTTTTTTTTAGGGAAAACATTTCCCTA